>NC_135895.1:19761900-20283942 GCF_964194155.1 Cetorhinus maximus | reverse complement strand
TCTCTCTCTTTCCTCCCATCTTCTCTCTCTCTCTCTCTCTCCTTCCCTCCCTCCCTCTCATATTCCCTCTCTCTCAGAGACACAGCCAGAGCTGCTTTACTTGCATGTGTCCATCGCATTCTTGGTCTCCTTCTCCCTTCCAGATCCATCAATGGCGGTGCCAAAATCCCAATTCTCTTCTTTTCTTTATATTAAATTAGGAGTATTGTTGTAACCAAGAGAGGGGTGAGGAGGAAACTGTTCATTTATAAATAAATAATTAAAAAAGATCCACCTCAGTGCATCTGCCCCGGTGACTCTCAGAAACAGCCCCCTCCCCCCTCAATATAAAAAACTCAACTCTAAAAGGGTTGTAAAAAATAAATAATTCCAAAGGGGACCAAAAAAACCTATCAACTATCCATTGACTTGCAAGTTCTGAGGTTCTTCTCTGAAGAGAATTGTTTCCATCTCTTTCTCTCTCTCTTCAACTCAGGGAAAGGTTTGTTTTTGCTTTCAATTCTCCTGTCTCTCCCATGCTGCTTCTCCAGCTCCTCCAATCGCAGGTTCCTTTCTTCCTGCTCCTCCAGTTACAGATTCTGTTTCTGGACAAGCAGCAAGAGCAAGAGGGAGAGTACCTGTGATTGGAGGAGCTGATGCAGCAGCATGAGAGAAACAGAACCTGCAATTGGAGGGACAGCTCCTCAGATTCTGTCTCTCTCATGCTCACTGCTCCTTTAATCAAACACTGCACATTTTCCCAATCTCAACAAGACCCCTGTGGCTGCAATTGTTCAATTGCAATTCTGCAATTGTGTCCTGGACTATGGAGAAGCCATAATGTAAAGTAATAGCACAGGGGAGACCTTTATTGAATTTTTCGCCCACATCTTTGCTTTTTCACAAACTACATGTGATGTTTAGAGGGCAAATTCTCCTGATGCCCCCATGCATTTTGAACCCTGGTTTCATGTAAGGCGGTAGAAGACATTTGCAGCGTTCTGGGAAAAGATTTGCTGCCAAGTGGACCTGGTGGGCCATGTTTTGCCAGTGACTGTCAACGTTACCACCAATCTCAACTTCTTTGCCTCTGGCTCCTTCCAGGTATCTGCTAGAGACAGTTACAGGATCTCACAATCAGTGGTCGACAACTGTGTAACACAGGTGACTGATGCCTCATTTACCAGAACAGGCAATTATATCTACTTTGCCATCGATAGTGCCAGTCAGGGTGAGTGAACACTCGGGTTTGTAGCTCTAGCTGGCTTCCTACAGATGCAGGGCGTCATCGACTGCTCATGCGGTAAACAAGGTATCCTTGATCATACTGAAGTCTTCATTAACTGTAAGGGATTCTCCATGTGGAACAGCCATAAAAAATTTTTAATGCAGATCTACGCAAGGTTCCTGAGTAACTGCCATGTTTTCATCCTGCAGCAGTTCACCCGTCCTGACCTCTTTGCACTTCAAAACAGGCCTACCGGCTGGCTGCTCAGAAACAAGAGATATCCACTTAAAACATGGCCGATGATCCCTGTGAGGAGCCCAGCCAATCTTCATCAACAGCCCCTAAGATAAAGCTGAGCAGGGCTTGGAGCATACTGTCTCCAATGCAAACACTCCACTGGTGCCTGTCTCCACCATCTGCTCTTGCTCACTTGTGCAGTGAAAGTCAACAGGTGAAACACCAACTATCTTCTTTACCGATCCTATTGAAGTGTATCTGAGCTGGTGCATGATCTGCACGAGAACTGTAATAGTGCACCCTCAGTGAGTGTTCTGAGGAGTTATCGTTATCTTCCTGCACCATCACCATCACTGTCGCAATGGGGGACCATTTTGGACAAAGTGATCACACTATAGTTAGATTTAGGATCATTATGAAAAGGACAAAAATAGAACAGGAGTACAAGTTGCAAATTGGAAGAAGACAAATTTTACAAAGCTGAGGGGTGAACTGGCAAGGGTGGACTGGATACAGCTATTGGAAGGAAAAAATGTGTCAAATCGGTGGGAGGCATTCAAAAGTGAGATTCTATGGGCACAGCATAGACATGTCCCCACAAAGAAAAATCTAGAGCCCCTGAAGCATACAAGCCAAGATAAATCAGAAAAAGAAAGCTTATGACAATCACAAAAGACTTAATACTGTAGAAAGCCAAGAGAAGTATAGGAAGTACAGGGGTGAAGTAAAAATGGAAATTCAGAAAGCAAAGAGAGGATACGATAAAATATTGGTAGGTAAAATCAAAGAAAATCCTAAGATGTTTTACCAGTACATTAAGAGCAAGAGAATAACTAAGGAAAAGGTAGGGCCTATTGGAGATGTACATGGTAACTTGTGGGTTGATGCAGAAGATGTGGGCAGGGTATGGGTACAATGAGTAATAATCTCTGTCCTCACTCAGGAGAGGCATGATGCAAACATTCTAGTTAGAGGAGTGTGAAATGTTAGATGTAATAAGCATAATGAGAGAGGAAGGACTGGATTGACTGGCATCTTTGAAGGTGGATAAATCACCAGGGCCAGATGGATTGTATCCCAGGCAGTTGAAGGAAGCCAGGGAGGAAATAGCAGGTGCTCTGAGGATCATTTTCCATTCCTCACTAGATACAGGCAATGTCCCAGAGAATTGGAGGTCTGCGAACGTGGTACCATTATTTAAAACAGGTGTAAGGGATAGGCCAGAAAATTATAGGGCAGTCAGTCTGACTTTGGTGATGGGAAAATTATCATCAATTCTGAGATATAGGATAAACTGTCACTTAGAAAGGCACGGATTGATCAGGGATAGTCAGCATGGTTTTGTTAGGGGAAGATCGTGTCTTGCTAACTTAATAGAATTTTTTGAGCAAGTAACAAGGAGGATTGATGAGGGTAGTGCAGTGGATGTTGCCTACATGGATTTCAGTAAGGCATTTGACAAGGTCCACATGGCAAACTAGTCAGGAAAGTGAGATCTCATGGGACATAAGGGAAGGCAGCAGGTTGGATCCAAAATTGGCTCAGTGACAGGAAACAAAGGATAATGGTCGATGGATATTTTTGCAAATGGAAAACGGTTTCCAGTAGTGTTCCACAGGGCTCAGTGTTGGGGCCCTTGCTTTTGTTATATATATTAATGATATAGTCTTAAATATGGGAGGCATGATTGGGAAATTTGCAGATGACACAAAAATTGGCCATGTAGCTGATTGTGAAGAGGGTAGCTGTCAACTCCAGGATTATATCAATGGTTTGGTTGGGTGGGCGGAGAATTTGCAAAAGAATTCAATCTGGAAAAGCTAGGGGATACTTAATAAATGGAAAATTATTGAGATGGGTTGAGGAAGTGAGAGTGCATGTCCACAGGTCCTTGAATGTGGCAGGACAGATGGGCAAGGTGGACAAGAAATCATATGGAATGCTTTCTTTTATTGAGACAGGTATTGAATACAAAAGCAGGGATGTAATGACGGAACTGTATAAAATACTGGTTAGGCCACAGCTGAAATTTTGTGTACAGTTCTGGTCACCACATTACAGGAAGGACATGATTGCTTTTGAGAGAGTGCAGAGGAGATTTACAAGAATGTTGCCAGGTCTTGAAAAATGCAGCTATGAGGAGAGATTGGATAGACTAGGATTGTTTTCCTTAGAACAGAGGAGGCTAAGGGGTGACCTAATTGAAGTGTACAAAATTATGAGGGGCTAGACAGGGTAGAGAGGAAAGACTTGTTTCTCCTAACTGAGGGATCAATTACCAGGGGGCATAGATTTAAGGTGATTGGTAGAAGGATTAGAGGGGACATGAGGAAAAACATTTTCACCCAGAGGGTGGTGGGTACCTGGAATTCACTGCCTAAGTTGGTGGTTGAGGCTGAAATGCTCAACTCATTTAAAAGGTATCTGGATCTGCATCTGAAGTGCTGTAACCTGCAAGGACCAGGTGCTGGAAAGCGAGATTAAAGTAAGTGACTGCTTCTTTTTTTCTCTTTTTTGGCCGGCGCACACATGATGGGCTGAATGGCCTCTTTCTGCACTGTTAACTTTTCTATAGAAGGTCGGGTGAGACAGGGTTTCGGGTGTGAAACTGGGATCGGGTTGGGAACCGATGCTGACTGCAAAGAAGTTCAGGCCCAGTATATTTAATTTCTAAATGATTACTTTATAAACATTTGTGATTAAATGATATTCTGTGTGCAATGCACTAATTTTGCAGTATCATAAAAGAAAATTATGTTGGGCCTCAGGCCTGATGGATGATCCCTATTTGGATCAGTTTAAGATATTTTGGAATGGCTTTCAAGCCTTTCATGTGGTAGCTATCAACCCATTCTATAAAAGCTACACCCTACTAACTGTTTCTGGTTTTTGCTTGAATTCACAGGTTATGCATTATGGGTCAAGTCTTTATACATAGCTCGTTGACTTACCAATATGGACATCCATTTGTTGTTTGTGCTGAATGATATGATCTCAACCAAGTCAGTAAAATTAATACTACAATTGGCCTTGATGCACCTGGGCTCAAGAGATAAGAAAATAAACGTGAATGAGGTTTTTAACGTCTGATCACTATCTAATAATTCCTGCTGGAAATTGAAATTGGATATCAGGTGACAACATAATCATGGTGGCCCTGAATCAAATAATTGTTCACTGGACTCACAAATAAATTATGGCCACATACCGGACTGATACTGATGGAATGGTATCACAGCATGAGCTAGTATGTTCAGGAGGGGATTAAAGATAATAGGGTTCTTCTTAAATATTAAAATGTCATGGTAAAAATAGTTTCAATGTAAAAAAGATGTCATCAAAATAAAGCACAATTCAACAAGCATAATCTTTAGATCAGTTGAATTACAGATCAAATATAGTATCAACAAATTAGCTGCTAACAGAAGAGGCCTATATCCATGTCTATCATGCAACCAAGCAAACTGGTAAGAATTTAAGATATTTTGAAAAAAATTCCAATGATATTCATAGCAGATGGAGGACCTATTCTAAATAATAAACATGTTGTTTAATTTTTTTAAAAATCAGTTTTAGGAATTAAAAAAATCAAACAGACTGCTTTATTCCTCAAATTCACAGAATGCAAAAGTTCCTGGTAACAATCCAAAACAGTATCTAAAACACTTAAGGTCTAGATTTTTGTCCGCATATCGGGCGCGCGGAGTCAAGAGAATTCCCGGCTCTGCAAACCAGACTTCTAAAAGTGTCTGGCGCGGGCCACCTCAGAAGTGGTGAGGGGTAAGAGGTGGGCCTCACATGTGTTGGGCAACTCGGGCCCAGATAAAAATCGGGCCCTCGGAAATGTCCATTTAAGAGGTTGGTCGTCCATGGTGAAGTCCCTGTGCCTTGGACAAGACGTCATTAATATATCAGATGAGTGGGAACTCTGTAAATGCTGTACAATTAGTTGACCCTGGAATGGATTTTCCATTATGGGCTTTCCCTGGAAAAAAATTGTCATTGTTTTTACCTGTTCACAGTGTACTGTACTGAAGCACTGAAAGTATGGAGTGGATTCACAGCAATGGAGATGGTATTGTCTTGCCACCACTACCTGGTACAGATATTTTGCAGTCATGTAGTTAGCTGTCAAGACTCAGTGGATGAATGATGAAGTGTTATGGTCATTATCGCATCTACTTGCCCTCTTGCCACCCATCAGGATGCACCCACACAGTTGGGCCTTGACCAGTTCCCACACATCTGCACACTGTCATGGCGTAACAGTGTAACGAAAAGGGAGTAAACCGGTTGGGATGTCTGTGTTGAGCACAGCATACTACCTTGGAGTCACAGCAGCAACATTCGTGGCACCAAGCATTTGTGCAGAGCTATTATCTCCACCACACCTTAAAAGTAATCATTGATGACGTAGTGAAAACGGTTAGTGCATGTAAGCATACGAAAGTGAATGAGAGCACTGTAAATTGAATGGATCATGACCCTTTCCGCCTTACATTTTTATTGATAGAATGTCTCACAGAGGAGATGCGGGGAAAGGAATGAGTCCAGCTGCTCAACGCTTTTCTGATCAGGACCTTCAAGTTTTGGTGGAAAAGGTCCAGAACAGGAGGGCAGACCTGTACCCTGCTGGCCAGTGTAATCCACCAGCAACAACCAAGAAGACCTGCATTCAAATTGCGGCTGCAGTAAGCACAGCAGGAGACCATCAGTGAACCTTTTCTGGCACTGAATCCACGAGCAATAACCTGCTGCTCCCCAGCAAGGAGAATAGCTTGCTTCATCTACACAGAGGTCGAAGGGAAGGGTCACATCTGCATGCTGCAGCTAAGGTGCGAGACCAGGCACATGCTTCTGCTCCAGCACTAAGCCTTATATACGTGAGCTGCACAAGTAGGTGCACACAGAACCAATGTGAATGAGCATTGTGATGTGAAGATAAATATCACAGCATGCACTATATAACAGGCTAACATGAAACATGTTGTCATTGCAGTCAGAAAAGGCAAAGAACACTAAGGAGATGGCCCAGACTGGGGTTGGGTCACCCTGGCTGAGAATAATTCACTTGGTTGAACAGATGGCCATGGAAATTGCCAGGGTGTCTGAGCAGCTGTCTTTTGGTGATGGTGAATCGCCGTTAGTAGGTGATAAAGACGTTGTTAAAATCACCATGGAACATGGTGGTAATGGTGGAGGTCGTGATGTCAGTTCACTGAGCACAAGGGGGTGTTGGCATGAGAGGGAGTGAAAGGATGGGGTTGTGTCATACGGACAGCATGAGCATAGTTAAATGCAATGGCGCGCATCAGCGCGTGTTTTCACAATGAGAAGGGCTATATCCAAATAACTTCTTTTACGTCTCACAGGATGGAGCAGGTCACCATGCTCCTCATTGCCGTATAGACCAAGAAATGAGAAGCCTCCCTCCACTTCCTCCAAGGCAACATGAGGGTGGGGCACTTCATAGGAGTGTGCGTGAAGGCATGGCACTGTCTTGTCTAGAGCACTAATGGGTTCACCGTGGTTACACTTTTCACATTGTATATATCACATTTGAGAACTTTTTGAATATTTTTACATGCACTCGTAGAAGACTCAATGTGTGTTTGTACACTGGAGAACTCCGAAAGAATGGTAACATTATGAAAGCCATTCTTACCATGATAATGAAGGCAGCATGCTGAGGTTCATCTTGAGGCAAAGTCATCAGAAGCAAGAGTGTGACCACATTTGTGACGCATTGAAGGGCTTCTTCTTTCTCTGGTCTATCAAATAAGAATCCAGAGGTCAAAGGCTCAAGCATTAAGATGCTCTTTGCATCTTTCATTGTCTATACAAACTTAACTTTAAGGTAGGCTCAATGATCAGACTCCATGAACAGATGCTGGGCTGCAATTGCACCTCAAGCATGTGTGCTGGGTACAAGGTACTGATCTGTATGCCGCTGTCATGCATTGGCCTAGGTGTAAGCATCGCAGTTTGACATGCCATGTATGCTCCACTACTTTGGCTGCATTTGCATTCCAGGTGGCAGAGAATGTGCTTTGTTAGGGAAGCAGTGGTTTATATGAGCCTGGAATGTTGCATTTGGCACCCAGCTCAGAAACTGCACCATTAGCCAGAATCGATGTGCACAAGTTTTTCAAAGAGCTATTGTTACACATCTGTGGGCTCATCCTGCGCAATATGCCTTATCCACATGTTTGCTGGCAAATACATCCTATCAGCATGTAGACGTTGTAAAGTATTAAGTCATGTCGCTCTCAGCATTGTGGGCATGGTTTGACTATGGACAAGGTGGCGGCTTTGGCACTTGCCAAAGGCACTCACGTTTATGCGAGGGGCCAGGTTGTGAAGGATTTCTTACCAAGTGTATTTGTAATATGTTGAGGCCCATGGTTATGATAGTGAAGGTTTCAGCTATTTTAACGTAACTGAGTCAAACTCATTGATGTTGATTCTCTCCCTTTGGGGGATGGACGTTCCCCGAGTAATAGTGGCATCAATATACAGGTTCTTTGCTTGGAAGTTGCTCACCAGGGACTGGCTGTTGGCAAGTGTGAGAAAGGAGGACCTTATGTGAATTGATTGTGCATAAGGACACATCTGGCGATGATCCCCTCCTGCACAGAGTCAGCCCTGGCTCATGACCATGCCTCCCAGCTGCTCTGCCATTGGTGGCTTCCTCATTCCCCTCTGTTTGGAAATCATCAGAATGGACAGGGGCTTCCTCCTTCTCATCTTACTCATCTTCTTCATCATCCTCCTCCTCAAAGGTTGGAGCTCTGCCCATGGCGTTGTTATCATCAATTTCTAAACCCCTCCACTGCGCAATGTTGTGCAGCATGCAGCAGACCATTGCTCTTCTTGGTGCCCTTGCTGGGGCATACTGCAGGCTTCCACCTGAGTGATTGAGACACCTGAAGCGCATTTTTTAAATGCCAGTGGCCTGTTTTACTGTACTCCTTTGACAACATAGCTGCTGCTTTAGTTGCATTCTGCCTCAGTTTGAGGCATCCTAAAGGTGGTCATTAGCCAGGTTCCTAAGGGGTAGCCCTTGTCCCCTAGAAGCCAACCACAGATCTGCGAGAGTGGCAGAAATGGCTGAGGGAATTGGGAACTCCTTAACGCAAACAAGTTGCGGCATCTACCAGAGAACCTTGCACACACTTGAAGGAAGACCTTGTTGTGGTCACAAACCATCCCATACATTGAGTGAGTGGAAGGACCTTTGACTGACGAGGGTGTCCAAATTATGAGTTGGAGCCTTCATGGCAACATGGGTACAATCAATAACACCCTGCTCCTGAGGGAAACCTGTGAATTTGGCAAAGGCTGTGGCTCTTTGCGTTTGAGATGCCTAATTTACAGGGAAATTAATGTAATCCCCCAAAATGAGCAAACAGGGCATTAGTTAGCTTTAATGTAGCTGTGTGCTGCTGACTGGAATATACCAGACAGCTGCCCCCTGGCAGGAGCCTGAGGCATAAAAATTGAGAGCAACGGTTACCTTTACTGACACTGGCAAGGCAGAGGGGTGGGGGATGGAGTGCGTCAATAGAGTGTGGCTCGAGTTGTTGCTGAACCATGTGACATACAGTATGTCTGTCACCACCTCACAGCTTAGTCTCAGTCACCTTAGGCACTGGTTCTCTATCATATTGTGGTATGGTGTGCTAGGTCTGAACACCCCTCCCATAGGGTAGTATGTGGTTGTCCTGCCTCTCCTTATCCTCCTTCCTGGTGTGCTTCTTCCTCCTGACCTTCTGCTGTCTCTCTCTCTGGCTGCTCACATTGACTTGGCTTCTACGGCGTCCATGTGCGAGGGTGCCATGCCCATCTTAATTCTTCCTTTGCACGAGTCGCAATGTGCCCTTCTCAAGCAGAAAGTTCTTCCTGGCAGCTGGGCGCATGAGTCAGCAGGGGCAAAAAAATCTGCCCTGCAAATCCAACAGGCCCACTCCCCCCTGTGAAAATGATAGGTGCCTTGTTCAGGAGGGGGGCTTTTGATTTCCAGATGTGTCCACCATTTTTGCTGTGATGGAGAGGCTCTCCAGCGTAGCGAAAATTCAGGCTTAAGTTACATGCCTGCATACCAAATATCTCATCCAAATCACATTTTCAGTACACATTGTGAAAGCAAGTATGTAACACCTAAATTATTCGCATACCACTAACCTGGATTCCTGTCTCTTTACATAAAACATCTTTAGAAACACAAACAAATTTCTAACAGCTCATAAAACAGCCCCACACACACATGCATTATGATAACTCCCAACAAATAGCTCACATTTTTAAGAGGAAAATGATAAGGATGTGAAACAATTTGGTAATTATGACAGAATTTTGAACAATACTTGTGAAAGTACAAGGACAAAATAATGTTTCAGAATGTTAATCTTATTCAACATTCCTCTTTCTAAATATCATTAAATGAATATGAACACCAAGCAATGCTGGCTATGATTGAGTGGGTGTCACTGGGACTGAGTTTTTGGATTTATAGCAAAATCTGAAAAGCAGATCGTTATGGCTAGCCTCCTAGAATTTAACAAAGGCTTATTACTTAATTTATGACTCACCACTAACCTTCAATAAAAAAGTTGCTTGGGGAAGGCCAATTAATGAGACATTGTGTTTCAGTAGACCCACTTACCGGAAAGCTGTTAATTCCATTTTGTTCTGAACATTGTAAATTTGCTTACCATGTTACTTAGATTGCACCACTCATCTCTTGACGCAGATTTTAAAACAGCAAGAAGCAAATAGCTTAAAATTAGTTTCACGTAAACTCCCTAATTCAACATCTCACTTCCCTTCTGCCTCTCTACATAACAGAGCACACGCTGGGTGACATTATTTGCTTCAGGTATTAGTTTTGAAAAATATGTGCTGTACAATGGATTGTAGAATAACTCATCACAGTGCCAATTCAATTGATCGTCTGTAGCATGGTGAGCTATCTGAAAATGCCAAGTGGTGACTTGATATCCCACTGGGTAGCAGAGAAAGTTAGAAAGTAATTCACCGTTCAATGTTGCCATGCATATCCTAGTGCAAAGTTAGACTGAATTATTAGGATCTTAGGAAAAATAAAATGAAATTTATATAAAAAACTGAAATAAAGTAATTAATAAAAATTGAGATGGTCTTACTGAACATGGTAATATTTATATAGTTTGTGGGCTTGGCATCATAGTGCACTTATACCTAACTTTGACACACTGGGGTTAGATATAATTATTATACAACAACATTTGTCTTATACTAACTATAGTCTTGAAATTTTACATTCTAATTTATAGATTAGCAAGCATTATAGCCAATGGCAAACATTATCTGATTCCCCAAGGTTTGGATAACCACCTAGAAATTGGTTATTTTGTTTTTAAAACTTGTCAATCTCCCATGCTGCTACACATAGGGAGTCAAGGCCAAGTATACTCTTCAGGTGAAGTGGATTAAGAGGATAACAACTTACAACAACAACTTATATTTATATAACATCTTTAACGTAATAAAATGTCCCAAGGCACTTCACAGAAACATTATAAAATTAAATATGATACTAAGCCACACATGGAGATATTAGGTCAGATGACCAAAGAGTTGGTCAAAGAGGTAGGTTTTAGCAAGTGTCTTAAAGAAGGAAAGCAAGGTAAAGAAGTGGAGGGGTGTAGGGAGAGAATTTCAGAGCTTAGGTCCTGGGCAACTGAAGGCATTGGAGGCTAGGAATCGTGTGATGAGTAACTCACCTCCTGATTCCCCAAAGCCTGTCCACCATCTACAGACACAAATCACTTGCCTGGATGAGTGCAGCTCCCACTACACTCAAGAAGCTTGACACCATCCAGGACAAAGCAGTCCGCTTGATTGGCACCACATCGACAAACATTCACTCCCTCCACCACCAACACACAGTAGGAACAGTGTGTACCATCTACAAGATGCACTGCAGGAATTAACCAAAGCTCCTTAGACAGCGCCTTCCAAACCCACGACCACTACCGTCTAGAAGGACAAGGGCAGCAGATAGATGGGAATACCACCACCTGGAAGTTCCCCTCCAAGTCACTCACCATCCTGATTTGGAAATATATCGCCGCTCCTTCATTATTGCTGGGTCAAAATCCTGGAACTCCCTTCCTAACAGCACTGTGGGTATACCTACACCACATGGACAGCAGCGGTTCAAGAAGGCAGCTCACCTCCACCTTCTCAAGGGCAACTAGGGATGGGCAATAAATGCTGGCCTAGGCCAGCAAAGCCCACATCCCATGAATGAATTTTTTTACAAATTATAATTGTGAATGCTTAAGAGGCCAAAATAAGACGAGTGCAGTTATCTAAGGGTGGTGACACTGGAGGAGATTAGAGGAAGGTGCGAGGCCATGGAAAAATTTGAAAACAAGAATGAGAATGTTAAAGTCAAGACATTGCTTGACAGGGATCTAATGCAAGTCAGCTAACATGGGGTGAAAGGTGAATAGGACTTGGTGTGAGTTTAGTCACAGGCTACTGATTTTTTGATGACTTCAGTTTATGGAGGGTAGAATGAGGAGGCCAGCCAGGAGTGCATTGGAATAATGAATTCTAGAGGTAACAAAGGCATTGCTGAGACTTTCAGCAGCAGATGAAGTGAGACAGGGACAAAGTTGGGCAATGTAATGAAGGCGTAAGTAGGCAGTCTTAGTTACAGCGCAAAATTGTAGTCGGAAGCTGATCTTGGGGATCAAATATGACAGGGTTTGGAACAGGGACCAAAAACAATGGCTTCAGTCTCCCAATATTTAACTGGAGTAAGTCCCTGCTTACCCAGTACTGGATGTTAGATAAACAGTCAGATAAATCAGCAAAAGTGGAGAAGTCGACAGAGAAGTGATGGTGAGGTAGAGCTGGGTGTTGTCAGCGTAACTGTGAAAACTAATGCTGTGCTTTTGGATGATGTCACCAAGGGGCAGCATATTGATGAGAAATATGAGGGGGCCTAGGATCAAGTCTTGGGGGACACCAGAGGTAATGGTGCAGGGTCAGGAAGGCAGGCCATTAAAATTGATGATCTGTCTATGATTAGGTAAGAATGGAACCAGGTGAGAACAGTCCCACCCAGCTGGACAACAGTGGAGAGACATTGAGGAAAATGGTGCGGTCAATCATGTCAAAGGCTGCAGACAGGTTGAAAATAATGATGAGAGATAATTCACCTTTGTCGCAGTTACACAAGACATCATTTACAAATTTGTTAAAAGCTGTTTTGGTACTGTGGCAGGGCAGAAACCCGATTGAGAGATTCAAGTGTGGAGTGCTGGGAAGCATGAACACAGATTTGGGAGGCAACAATACATGCAATGGTTTTGGAGAAGAAAAGGATGTTGGAGATGGGGCAAGGATGTTGGGGTGAAGGTTATTTATTTATAGGGGTGATGATGGCAGATTTAACGAGCAGAGGAACAACACTTGAAAAGAGAGAAATGTTAACAATATTGGCAACCAGGGGACCAGGAGGGGAAGTTGGGCAGTTAGCAGTTTAATGGGAATAGGCTCAAGGGAGCAGGAGGTGCATCCCATGGACAAGATGAACTCGGAGTGGACATGATGGAAGATAGGAGAGAAACTAGGGAAAGCTGCAAGTTGAGGGGAGGTGGGGGAGACTTTAGAGGAAGTTTGGCTCAATGGCCTCGTAGAAGGAAGGGACACAGCTGAGGCAGCTAATCAATGGTCTCAATTATAATAACAAAGAAGTTCAGCTCATCACAGTTATTGTTAGAGGTGAGGGTGGAGGAGACAAGGGAAAAGGGTATAAGAAGACTGTTTGCAGTAGAGAAAAGAAGCCAAGGGTTAACTTTGCATTCCAGGATCACCTTGAGTAGGATAGGGGACAGGGAGCAGGGAATAATTGGACCGGGGCGTGCAGATATATTTCAGCCCCATTTTAGTTCATATATTCTGTTTTTATTTTTCATATTTCCATTATGAATTCCCAGGTTCATATTCATAATGGAAATTGTCTGTGTAAATGTGTCATGCTGTAATTACACCCTTTTACAAACGATGGCGCTGCAGGACATCAATGTTATTTGTTTTAATTAAGTCAGGCTTACACAGGTAATTTCCATTCTAAATATGGGCATTTGGTTAAAGGGATTAATGATGGTGTTTATCCTCTCCTTGAACGGTAGTTTTAATCCATTATCATTATATTTAATGTTCCCATGCCCCTTTATTCTCTCTTCTTCTAATCATCTAATTAACCCACTCCTGAATTTTGATATGGTCTTAACTTCAATCACTTGTGCATTTCACAACCTCGCAACCCTCTGCATAAAAATGTTTCTCCTGTTCTCTGCCCTAAGTATCATATAATTAATTTTGTTCATATGTTGTAACAAAAATAGATTCAATTTTTCATGCCTTTCCTTTTATTTGTATATACCAGACAGCGTCTTAATAATTCTGTGCTGATTCTCTATTGCCATAACATCCTTCATTTGGTGTGGAACTGTACACAGTGCTCCAACTGCTAAAGATTTATATAGGTTTACCAGGACATTTTCATTTTTATATTTTATATATTTTGCTGGAGCGTGCAGTATTCCTTAGCTTTTGTTAGGGACTTGAGGACCTGCTTTTAATGTCTTGTGAATCTGAATCCTAAATCCTTCTCCCTTTCATATATCACTCAACATTTTTCCATTCATATTATAATTATTTTATTTCTATTTAAAACAAAATGCACTGCATCTATTCGCTGACAGTGAATCTCATCTGACACTTGTTTTGCTCATTCCAACATCTTATTAATATTCCCTTGCATGTTCCTTTGACACTCGGGAAGATTTTCTATGACTCTTAATTTGTATCATCTGCAAATTTATGCAGCACTCCCTCTAATTCTATATCCAAATTATTGACAAACACAACAAATAGAAGTGATCTCAGAACAAAGCAGTGTAGGACAACACTCTTCACTTTGAACCACTCTCTAAGAAACAACCCTTAATTAAAACTCTGTTTCCCTCTTAATTTCATGCCCTTTAATCTTTTCCAAATCTCCTGTGCAGTATGTTATCAAAGCCTTTTTAGAAGCCCATTTACACTGTATTTACCATATTTCTCCCAATCACTATGTCTGTCATCTCCAAAAGAACTCTACCAGATTTGGCAAGTATTACTTTCCTTTCCAAAACTCCACACTGGATACATCTAATTATTTTTCTCCATCTTTATCGGGTATAAATGAGATTTAAAGCATTAAAGCAATCTTTAATAAAAGATTCAAAACTTTCCCCTATCACTAATGTTAAACAAACTGTCCTGTAATTACTGAGATTAGTTCTGTCACTTTTTAAAATGGGTACTGCATTGTTCACCCTCTGGCACAAATTGGCTTTAAATAAAGCTCCAAAATATAATTCCTAAGATCTTGGGAACATAGGAGCAGGAGTAGGCCATTCGGCCCATCGAGCCTGCTCCACCATTTAATTAGATCATAGCTGATCATCTACCTCAATGCCACTTTCCTGTGCTATTCCCATATCCCTTGATTTCTTTACTATCTAGAAATCTATTGATTTCTGTCTTGAACATCCTCAATGACTGAGCTTCCACAGATCTCTTGGGTAGAGAATTCTAAAGATTCACCACTCTCCGAGTGAAGAAATTCCTCCTCATCTCAGTCTTAAATGGCCTGTCTCTTATTCTGAGATTGTGTCCCCTGATTGTCAACCCACCAGCCAGAGGCAATCTCCTATCATATCTACCCTGTCGTGCCCTGCAATAATTTTGTATGTTTCACTGAGATCACCTCTCATTCTTTGAAACTCTAGAGAACATAGGCCCAATTTCCTCAATTTCTCTTCATAAGACAATCTCGCCATCCCAGGGATTAGTCTGATGAACCTCCATTGCACTCCCTCTATGCAAGTATATCCTTCCTTCGGTAAGGAGACCAAATCTGTACACAATACTCCTGGTGTGCTCTCACCAAGATTCTATACAATTACAGCAAGACATCTTTACTCCTGTACTCAAAACCCCTCGTGATGACGGCCAATTTATTTGCCTTCCTAATTGCTTGCTGCACCTGCATGCTAGCTTTTAGTGACTCATGAACAAGGACACCCAAGTCTATTTGGACATCAACACTTCCCAACCTCTCACCATTTAAGAAATACCCTGCCTCTCTGTTTTTTTCTATCAAAGTGGATAATTTCACATTTATTCATATTACATTCCATCTGCCATTCACTTAGCCTGCCCAAGTCCCCTTGAAGCTTCCTTGCATCTTCCTCACAACTTACATTCCCACCTAGTTTTGTGTCATCAGCAAATTTGGAAATATTACATTTGGTCCCCACATCCAAATCATTTATATAGATTGTGAACAGCTGTGGCCCAAGCACTGATCCTTGTGGAACCCCACTAGTAACAGCCTGCCATCCTGAGAATGACCCGTTTATTCCTACTTTGTTTTCTGTCTGTTAACCAATTCTCAATCCATATAAATGACAATGCAAAAAGTTATTTAAAGATTCTGGACTTCATACCCCCAATTACCCCCAATCCCCTGTGCTCTAATCTTGTTTACTAATCTCCTGTTTAGCCTTCTGAAAATACACATCAACTGATTCTTCTTCACCTATGCTACAAGTAACATCCTCAAAAAACTCCAATGGGTTTGTCAAACATGATTTCCCTTTCATAGATCCATGTTAACTCTGCCCAGTCATTTCATTATTTTCCAAGCGTCTAGTTATTGCAACCCTTTATAATAAGTTTTAACATTTATCCTACTACTGGCGTCAGACTAACAGGTCTGTTGTTCACCGTTTTCTCTTTCCCTCCCTTCTTAAATATGGAGTTATATTTGCTACTTTCCAGTCTGCAGGAAACTTTCCAGAATCTATAGAATTTTGAAAGATAACCACCAATGCATCCACTATATAGCCGCCTGCTTCAACACTCTGGGAAGTAGCTCATAAGATCCTTTATTGAAACATATAAGATCCTGAGGGATCTTGACAGGGTCAATGTGGAGAAGATGTTTCCTCTTGTGGGAGAATCTAGTACTTGAGGTAGATAGACTCTTGATAAGCAAAGGCGTGAAAGGTTATCGGGGGTAGGTGGGAATGTGGAGTTGAGGTTACAATCAGATCTTATCGAATGGTGGAGCAGGCTTGAAGGGCTGAATGGCCTACTCCTGCTCCTAATTTGTATGTTTGTACATCCAATGAATTTATCAACCTTCAATCTCATTAATTTTTTGAGTACTACTTCTTCAATAATACTAATTTCTTTCAGTTCCTCACTTCACAAGCCCTTTGGTTCTGTGGTATTTCTGAGATATTTTCTGTCTTTCTCCATGACGATAGACACAAAGTAATTGTTTAGTTTCTCCGCCATTTCCCTATTCTCCATTATCAATTCTCCTGTCTCTGCTATAATGGACCCACATTTGTCCTTGCTAATCTTTTCTTTTTCACATATCTAAAGAAGCTTTTATAGTTTGCCTTTATGTTTCTCACTAACTTGCCTTCATATTCTCTTTTCCCTTTTTTATCAGTTTCTTGGTCCTCCTTTGCCAGATTCTAAATTGCTCCCAATCCTCAGGCTTACCACTTTTTCAGGCAACTTTATAAGCCACTCGCTTTGATCTATTGCATTCTTTAACTTCTTTTGTTAGCTATGGTTGATTTACTTTTCCTGTTGGGGTTTTGTATCTTGTAGAAATGTATATTTGTTGTAGACCATGTATACTTCTTTAAATACTATCCATTGCTTGTTTACTGTCAATGTTATTAATATTTTCTCAATCCACCATAGCCAACTTGCCCCTCGTACCTTCATAGTCTCCTTTAAGACCCTAGTTTCAGAATGAACTATGTCACTTTCACTATTTCCCTAAGGATCTTCATGTATGTCGTTAGGGTCCTGGCAAGCTTTTCTCCTTTAGCTTAATTGCCTTCTCTAATACTTTCCTTTTATTTATATTGCTTATCTCACTTTTCACCGATTCAAAATTTACTTCCTTCCTAATTTTTTTTTTGTAAACAATGGAGGCATCTACAGGCTGCGGAATTGGGTGAAGTAAAATTGAGGTACTACAACATCACCACTGACAGAATGCTGCAATAAGTTTACACAGGCAGTCTCCATTCTGAATGTACACCCAGGAATTTAGGGACAAAATGTGATATAAGAATGCGACATCAAGAAGTAGGATTTTGTAGACAGGGCGTGCAGATCTAAGATTTTCAGCATATTATAAAAGATATAAATATATTGAAATTGTACAATTTTTGTACAATTGTTTTAATAAGTTTAAGTAATGTGACTTTAATGCAAGTGATATCTTATCTTGTGACATCACGAAATGAATGAAGGTATTTGGTCAAGTGATTAATGAACAATGCAATTCTATCAGATAAGATTGAATAGTGCTACTAATTCAAGTCCAAAATCTATGTACAATGTAAATAGAATTATATACAGCTCTGGAAAATGGAGTACATTCATTTCTTGTTGAGGTTTGTTTCTGTACTCATCAAGGTGAGGAATGTTAGTGCAGGCAATGGAACATTTCTCATTCCAGACACAGAATGCAGCAGAAACCACTTTAAGGTCAGTTGTCATAGGGTTAGCCTCTGTTGCCTCAATGTGTCTTAACCTCAGAAAACCACAAAATGCACCAATGTGCCATTTTTTCCACTTTCTACACCTACAGTCAATGAATGAGATTGTCAGTTTATTGGCAATAAAGAATAATTTTCTGCTGAGGCTTAACAGGAACCGAATTGAGACAACCCAAATTTATTTTGCATATGTTCCATTCACCCTATCAGTCTGAGCTGGATTTGAACCCAGTTTCAAAATCCAGACAAAAGCAAAATACTGCAGATGCTGAAAATCTGAAATAAAAACTGAAAATGCTGTAAATATTCAGATCAGACAGCATCTGTGAAGAGAGAAACAAAGGTAATGTTAACTATTTTTCTCTCTCCACAAATGCTGCCTAACTTGCTGAGCATTTCCAGCACTGATGTTTAAACAGCTATCCAAGGTATATATTCTCTCAATAAAATTCTTTACTAGTTCTGCTGACCTACACATAATTCTGATGTAGCATCATGTTGAATGAAGTTCACATTTCCAGGCATGCAATGAAGAGCCCAAGTGAAAAAAATAGGCAACTAGATCAGTTATTAAAATTAATATTTTTTAAAAATGGGACAGTAAACTACTCAAAGAAAACAAATGACAAAGTAAACATAACTAAATTATTTTTATACTTTAAAACAAAACAATGTTTGGAGGCATAGTCAACCCTGGAATATACCCTTAATTTGGATGACTTTGAAATGTGTCCTTGCAGTTTATAACCTCCTCTTTTGATGTGTTACATTCTCAACTATTTTATACTTTATAGTAAACCTGCTGCCAGATTTTTAACATAGCAAAAATTTTTCCAAATAGCAAATTCATATATCTGCCGCTATTTACAATACTGTCTGTAGAGCGGATCAGAGGAAAATACTTTTCAGTGACATGACTTGTGTGCATATTTGAAAACGTAAATTGTGAATAAGCTTTTGACATATATGTTTACAAGAGTGAAAATATCTTAAGAACATCAGCTATTTCTTCCTCTTGGAACCATAAACGTATCAAAAGGTCTTTACATTCCTGTCATTTTGCAGAACAGTAAATTAGTGTTCGTGGACTGTGCATTGCTTCCCTCAGGTATGTGGTTTACACATAGATTTCATCTTACGTTTCAGGACAGATGGAATGCACTATTGGCACAACAAATGAGTTATAAGTTAATCTTTGAGTTCAAAATTGTAATAGGCTGATAAAGATAAAGAAAAACATTGTGGGGAAAGTATGTCACAGTGGAAAATAAATGTACGATACTGTAATTCGTCACCAAGTATCTTGAGGAAAACGTCCTACTTTTTCTTCAAAAGATGTGTTTACCCTTTATACCGAGATGTTCTACAGATTATAATTTTTTTCTGGTCTTCCCCAGAATACAATTCAGCTGAGGAAAGAGGGTGGCATTAGCACTGGTTAGCAGATTTTCAGCAAAGCCATTCTGGAGGAGCTGCCAGTGCGTTTTGCAAGAATTGCCCAGCGATTATTTTCTGTCCCGTGTAACCCTTCTATCCGCGCCCTTAAGAAACAGCATGAGGGGTTCTCAGGCACAAATCCATGCCTCAGTCTATGGTAACACTATTGTACCATTCTTTATAGATATGTAAATGAAAATCCTCGCCTTTTGTTTCAGAAAGTCTACACCATTATGAATAGCGCATTTTGGGATGAAATGTGGCAGGTACTATCACAATATTATTTATTGCTGGTGGAAGCTCAAAGCCAAGTCTTTGATCGCGACTGCACCGCTCCTGATGTTTGTTTTTTAAGTGTTAAAGCCATGAATGCATGAGGCGGAGGGTAATGAAAAACCCATTTATTTACACTGTATGAGAGACCTTGTGTTGGCTGCTTCGGCTGTGCGTGTTTTTGTAAAACGGTTGCATTTTGACTGGGTTTTCCCGTCTCAGACGCGGAGGCACTCACAACCTTGCACTTAAAACTTTAAAAAAAAGGCGTTCACTAGCATGCTTCCCACCCCCCCACCCCCCCCACAACCTTGCACTTAAAACTTTAAAAAAAAGGCGTTCACTAGCATGCTTCCCACCCCCCCCACCCCCCCCACCAAATTGCAACTCGATCCTCGCCCCCTTCAGCACCCCCTCCAAAAAAAAACTTCACCTGTCGTTGCTGTTGGAGTCAGATTCCTGGGTTGAGTGGGGGGGTGGGGGGGTGGGGGAGGGGATGGGATGGGGTTAGGGTCGGGTAGAGAGGGGGGCGGGGCCTCTCCGCGGCATCCGGCCAATCGGCTGCCAGATTTCGCGCCCCACGTGGTGGTGCGGGGGGGGGCACTGGCCAAGTGTGAAGGTAAACTGGTGGCCGATGGGCTTTTCACACTGAACGGCGACGGAGGAAGGGGGAAGGCGTGAAAAATCTGCTTCTGAACGGTCGCGCCAGCGTGCGGAAAGCAAACCCGTTTTAACAGAGAAAGGGGAGGGGGGAAAAAAAAAACAAAATCAAAACACGATGACCGTGAGACCATTAACCAAATCCGATACCTTCGTCAGGCGGGTGAGTTGACTTTGATTTCTCCTGATGCTCAGTTGCTAAAAAGAAAAGATTTATCCTTTATCTTCCAACCCCCCTCCTCTCCTCTCCTCCTCGAAAAAAAGAAAAGCAAGGAAAAACGAATCGCTGATGTTTGAAGTCGAGTCTGATTTTTCCTAAGGGTTTCCCATCCAGCCCAGAAACTCTTGGGGGAGCTCAGTTGTCGGACGGGCGGCTTGTCCCACGTCTGTTTCTCCCTTTTAAACTGTGACCGTTAACTCGGGCTCCAGGGGCTCGCGCTCCCGGTGTGTGTGGCGCGCGCGCACCCGATCCGAGCAGGCTCGCGGCGGGCTTTTGATCCACATCCACCCTCAAGGGGGCTCGCGCCCCCCATCCCCCCCGCATCCACCCCCCCCACGGGGGCTCGCGCCCCCCCCCGCATCCCCCCCACGGGGGCTCGTGCCCCCCCCTCCCACCCAAACCCAACCCAGGGGTGTGGGGGCTGGTGCGAGCTCAACACTACCTGCCCTACTCGCAGTGGCTTTTAAAACAGCAATAGCCCCCCTGGGGACGGGGTGGATTTAATGGTGGGTTGGTTTGGGTTGGGTTAGGTTAGGTTGGGGTGGGGGGGTAGAGAGTGGGCTGCTGGTTGGGTGTGGAGCTGTTTAACCCAAAGGAATGCAAGACATTCTCTGCAAGATAAGAGAGCACCGCACCTCGCAAGTTAAGGGTTATCAGCCATGGATCTGTTTTTTTCACCAACTGAAAAACCACCACGTCTGCACTTGTTTCAGTTGAGCACCAGCGCATGTTAACTCCGTTGGAAAACCAAAAAGAAGCTTGTTGTGTACGTGGGATTTTATTTTGACTCTTTCGAAGTGCGACCGTCGAACACGACCGATCAGTTGAAGTCCGTTTTTTTTTTGGTCTTTTATTTATCCATCTGTACTGTAGGCCGCTGAACAACGTTCAAATGTGTGGTGCAATACTTTTAAAATACGCTCTTGAAAAGAACTGAAACTTGCTCACAATGCTGCTCTTGGTAGTAAACCGGAAAGTCCCCTGCGGCAGAAGCTGCGGTGTTAATGTTATAAAATTAGAAAAATAAAAATGGCTGTGGATATAATTTACCACGAGTGCCTTTTTGCCCTATTTGTGCCAATTAGTGCTATAATTTTAATGAGTTTGTAATCTGTCTTATTTGACCCCTGACATCTCGCTTGTCATGTGTTGACATTCCCATCCACTCTGGGTTGTGCACTAGTTGGCACATTGTAAATCCCCTTTAATAATCCGTGATATGTAAATTGTTTGTGTTATTATAATGTATTTGATTAACCCTGGTTACGGTGATATTTTTAAGTACTTTGTAATAGAGAACAAAGCTACCGTGCAGTGTTTTCATTGAGATTTGAAGCATCACTCTGTTACAAAACTAGGTCTAAAAGTGAGATGTGGCAAGTGCCTCAGTGTTAAACACTCCAGTGCAGTGCTGACATTGCAGTAGACAAGTGATTTGAGCCTTAGTAACTTAGCAAGCCATTATACCTAAAAGAGATAATTGGAATAATCTTTCCATATGAAGGAAAACTGCAGTTATGGAGTGAGAAAATGATCGCTCTTCACTGCTCACTAAAACATTTTTATCACACCTCTAAATTTATTTAGCATCTTTTTACAAATTAAGGTGCTATATAAGTGCTAGTTTTTGTTGGAAGGGATTCTATTGAAACAAAAAAGTATTGATGCTATCTTAACTAAAACTTTGTTTTCTGTTCTTGTTCTAGGATCTATCATCCTAAACTTTTGTAGATGGTCATTTAGCTTTACAGATTGCCCTGAGGAATTCTCAAGCAGCTCGCCAGCTGGGATGTTGCGACAGACTGTTGGAAGTAATAAACGTGGTTTTGCCCGTTTCTCCAGTTCAAATTTCTTTGCCTTACCCAGCTCTGGAAACTGGAATATGGGCCGAAGTACCAAAAGTGGTTCTATCAGCAGCATCAGCTCTAACTCTGATTGTTATGACAGCCCAGTTGTGGATCCAGAATATATTATGCAGTTGGTGAATGATGTCAGGAAGTTTGCAGATGTCCTGGAGCATTTGAAAGAAGCCTTTCTTTCAGAAGGTGTGTCATTTACTTAATACTTATCCCATAATTTCTTAAGTATCAGCATGATTTGGTACCTTACAACGAGAAGAATAGTGTCAGTGATAAACCTTTGCAGGTTTTGGCTCTGCCTAAAGGCTGAATAAAAGATTAGCATCATTATGTTTACATTTCCTTGTGCAAAAAATCCTTTCTTATGAAGTATCAAGCGTTGGTCTGCAGTGGATCTTAGTCTTTCTCCTGGAGTGCCCAATAATGATCAACATTCGATGAGTTATTTAGAAATATATAAAAAAAATACTTGGAAGCGAAATATTATTTTTACTGTTAGGATGTGGTCATTGCTGTTGACTAGCATTCATTTGTCTATTCTGAGCTGCCTTTAGAAGGCGGTGGTGACCCTTCTTGAACAGATCACTGGTGAATGCTGTTGCATAGGAAATGCTAGGATTTTGATTCAGTAGCAATGAAGGAATGTTGATTTGCATGCCCACATCATGATGATGTGTGGCTTACGGCTGTTATCATTCCCATGCGCCTATGTTCTGGCTGTGTTAGGCGGTGGAGTTTGTGCATTTGCTAGGTAATGCTGAAGAAGTCATGGAGAGTTTCTTAATTGAGCAGTTCAGATGATAGACGCAAATGTTGTGAGAACTCTGAAACGTTATTGCAGGATTATTTGGTGATTTGATCATTTTTTACTTGTTTCTTATGAGTTGCTGAGATCACAATCAGCTCAGTGATGGAAATGACAGGGACACAAAACAAAACTTATGCAACTATGTCTGTGTATGCTGCACACATGATCTGGAACTGTGAAAAATACTTGAGTTGAAATTTTGTGTAGAGATTTGAGATTAGTATCTTAGTTCTCTTGCACCACCCCCAAATTTGGGCTCATGATAGCAACATTTCAACAAGTTGGATTTCCCTAACTGCATCATTTAGTATAAACACTTTCTTTCCCACCCACATAATTCACACTTTGTTATGTCAAATACCCATTACTTGTGGACTTCAACCTCCACTCTACTTCCTTTGGTAATTGAACTTTGCTGAACCTGAAAGTTGCTGAATGCCAAGTGAAAACTACATATGCATCCACAAAAGGGAGCACTTTGCTCTTCCATGCAGAATTCTTTGTCCAAGTGGGTGCTGGATGAAGTCAATTGCCATTTTATGGTCTGATTTATAAAGCAGTCTACCGTGCAGCTGCTTTTTCAATGAAAACACAATCGCTTAAGACCTGCAGCTTATCTGGAAACTAAAGTTGGGTGGCACTTATTCCTTATGCAGGAAAAGTTAGTCAGCGGTGTTAAAATTTTGTGTGCTCTTTATCTTCCCATTTTTTCCCATGCAGAGCAAATACTGTAATTGGCAAAGTTCAGCATTATTCTGAAGTCATAAGCCACAAGAACAAAGATGCCATGCAGAATCTTGTGATTGAACGATAGAATGAAGTTAACTGTAGGTCTACATGCATGAAAGACATGTTGGTGTGTTTGAGTGTAGTGGAATCAACAAGTCAAGGGACAAAGCTGATGTTACACTTACAGATTGCTTCACTCCTACCCTCCCACAGAATTACCTGGATGACATTGCCAATGTGCTCTTTTCTATTGTGTGAAGGGGAAATTCCATAGCTCAGGAACGGAAAAAAAGCCACTGCAAAAGTTATTGTTTTCAATAATTTTGGTCTTTGAACCTCCTCTGATTGAAGAATGCACTTAGCCAAGTTGAGAGAACGTTTAATCGATAAGTGCTCTGTCTACGACCAGAAGAGGTGATGATTCCTCCTCCTGGCAGCAAAAGTGGGTTTAAGCTCCACAGGCAACCAGTGGTGTAACCTCACTTCAGAATGTTGATGGTGGGAGCATGGTTTAGGGGTAGTTTAAATTTGGGCCTGCCATTTAAAAAAAAATCTTGGATTCCTTGGCATAATTATCTCTTGTAAGTGACCTGAAGTTTTACTTTTAGGAAGCTTATCCACACTATCCTGTATCCACTTGTATTGTAACATGTAACATAAATTAAGGAATGGGAGCAGGGTTAGGCTATGTAGTTTTGAGCCTGCTCCACCATTTGATTTAAATTATGGCTGAACTTGCACAACAAGCCTACTTTCCCATCCTATCCCCAGATCACTTGATTCCTTTGATGCTCAAAATCAATATATGTTAGTCTTGTAGATGTTCAGTCATTGAGTATATTTATCTGGGGTAGAAAATTCATAACCGTTTGAGTGAAAATTTTCTCTTCATCTACCAACCCCTTATCCTAAGACTGTGACTTCTAACTCTCCAACCAGGGGAAACAGCCCCTCATCTATCTGTCAAGCTATTTATCTCTCATGATCAGTCCATCATTCCCTTGTTGCCTCCAACCCAAACTGGATATTGATTTATTAAAGAACAATTTGCTTTTATGAAGAATCAGCAAGGCTGTATTTATTCCCCATCCCTTGATTCCTTGTTAAGGTGCTGATGGGTCATCTTGACTTTGTGGTGTTCCCGCAATGGTGTCAGGTGGGAAATTATTGAACATTGCAGCATGTAGCTGGGACAATAGGACAGTTGTGGTTTGTAGTTGCTTTTCCTGGTGTGAGCCTGCAAGAAATTTTTATTTCATAATTTGCCATGGTGAGATTTGAACTCTTGATCTTGGGGTTACAAGCCTAGTACCATAACCACTTGGCTATCATACCAGAACTAAGTGCAGCCCTGCCTTTTCCAATCAGATATCAATAAATATTCAACTTGAGAAACACAGGACCCTTCTTGCAATATAGCCATGAATTAACTGAGACAAAATGCAATGTTTCTATATTGAAATTGATCTTGCTCATGCCACAAAATAGTGAAAAAAGCATATTGTTGTAGTACAAAGTACTCTCAAAGTTAGATGCTAATCATTGGGTTGGTACTGACGGGTTATCTTATTGGGGTACAATTATGCTGGCAGCTACAAATGAGGTTGTCAGGTGATGAGGGTTCAAAATTAGAATCAGAAGCACGAGTCCTCGGGTTTGGATGGCTAAAAAACTGTGGAAACACACTGCTTTCGATGTTTGATTGAGGGATTTGGCACAAGGGAACATAGAAAATTTAAAGCAGAAGGTACATTATGCAAAAAAACTCAGAGGTTTGTGAAGCTGTGGAATAGCAGTGACCATGTCAAAATTTTAAGATTTTAGTTAGCTGCTTGAGGGCGGATAAAGACCAAAATGGACTAATTAGGAAGAATAACCTATTTTCGTGTTTCTTGCATGTATTCTGAGTCATGAGCAACTTGTGATCGTAAAGAATTTTAAACTGAAGTACTGTAACTAAACTGAAGTACTATAATTTTGTTTGAACTTTAGTCTCATCTTTTTACCTTTTTTTTTCTTTCCGTTTTAATTATTTTCCCTTTCATGCCTTTGCAATGCAGCTAAAGGTGTCTTAATTCGTTGCTTACGTAGCTATGTCAGTTAGGAATGTACAAACTGATAGATTGGATGCACATGAAAGTCCACAATCACTTCATTTCAAGGTTTTTTTCTTTCCTTTCATCCTCCAACACATTAAGTGCACAACTCTATTTATACCATTTCCTGAAATGCAGAATTATGTGTAGCATACTAACTTCAGTTGTTGAGTGTTTTATATCCTTCATGCTGTCCCTCCATTCTGTGTAATAATTAATATCCACTGCTCTGAAACTGGATTTATCTGCTGATTACGAAGTTCAAGTAGGGGCATTCTAAGGAATGCAAAGCCTTGCTGCTAAGCTCAGTGATATTTTTAGAGTGCAACATGTAAATGCTATCAATGTTTTTATCCCACCAGTTAAAATAAAAATTTTGTATTTAAAATCTCCTTTTAAGCCATCCAAGCATCAACTTTTCATGGAGATTAATTCCTACTACCCTACTTCTATTTGTACAATAGCAGTACAATAACAAAATCAACTTATTTATATAGTGCCTTCAATGCAATAAAATGTCCCAAGGCATTTCAGAAGAGTGTTATGAAGCAAAGGTTGACACTAAGCCACAGGAGCAGATGGCCAAAAACTTAATCAGAGGGCGTTAAAGGAAACGGAGGTTTGTGGGTGGGAATTTCAGAGCTTAGCACCTGGGCAGCTGAAGGCATGGCCACCAATGGTGCAGCAATTAAAATTTGGGGATGCTTGCGAGGCCAGAATTAGTGGAGCACAGGGATCTCAGAGTTTTGTGGCTGGAGATGATTGAAGAAAGAGAGGGGCAAGGTCCATGGAAGAATTGAAAATAAGGATGAGAATTTTAAAATAGATGTAGGTCACTGAGATAGGTGAGTGCAAGAGAATGAAACTGCCTTGTGTTCTGTGTCACCTTTCTGTACATTATGCTTGTTTACTCCTTCGCACTATCAGTGTATCAAAGTTTAGTATGCATTTGTTACAACCGGTCCCCGGGTGATGTCCCCCAATTTAACTCCCCCAACGGGACCCTAATTTTGTTATGCTCCCAGGTGAGGAGGAATGAGCTGGCCCCCCTTCTTTATTCAACCCTCTCGGAAGGTTGCAGCAAGATTAATTTAAAAGGGATCCCTTCCCCTGTGGATACCTTTTTTCTGCTCAAAAGTATTTTTTAGAGGGACCCAATTTAACCAGGCTTTCTTGAGGCAAACAGTAAGTTTATTAGTTACTAAAAACCTGAGAAAAATAATAAAAATGCAACACACATACATGCACATGGATCTGAAATGAGAAGTTAACAGTCCAAATAAAAGTCTAAAAAATGTACAAATCAGTCTTTGGCTTGTCTGCGAGGCATAGATGGCAAGTTGCTGCGGCCATTAAGTTGGGTGGTTCTGGTAGGGCTGACTTTGGCAGTTTTGCAGTGGGTTTGGAGACACTTGGTTCTGCAGGATAGCTGAATAAGCTGCAGTATTTCCTACTTGATTATGGCTTCTGCTGCCTTACCTCCAGTAACAGAAAGAGAGGCTTTTTCTGCAACTGGTTCTTCTTGCTGTCACGCACACTAGCACACACTGCACTACTCTGTATTTAGCTTTTTAACCCATTTCTCCCTGTATATTCCTGTAAGGGGAAAAAAAAACATGTCTTGCACCCAGAGTCTGTTTTCTTTGATCTCCGAGCATTTTACTCATTCTGAGATATGAATCGACAGGAGATGGATTTTAGATGATTGCTGAGATGTGGTAATCAGTCTTTTGTCTCTGCAACCATGGGAGATTAAAGTTCAGTCTTTTGCATCTTTCCTATCTCCCTATTAAGTGTCTCTGCTTGAAGGCCACAACACCTTTCCAGGTGTGACATTCCATGTTCTCTCAGGACAGATCTGTCCGTATAATTCACATAGGAATTTTCCTGAAAGTGGTCACTTTGCATTGAGTCGTCTTTTGCTCTGTGTCTTTGCTTGTATTTTTTTTAAAACACAGGTTTTCCTTAAAAAGTTCAATATGCCTGTAAAGTAATTTGTGACTGTGGCCGCCTTTTCATGGCACTTCGCAAGCTGCTTTATTTCATTGGGTAAAACGCAGAGCAAAGTGATAATTTCATAATAAAATAGTTACAATAGCTTTTATGCATTGTGTAACAGCACGCAAGGCTAGCTTGTTCTGGTGGGTCATCTATCTCACTTCAAGCACCATATCTCTCCATCTCTACCATGTTCCATTGCCTAGGATGGTGGTTCATCTCAACCTGCTGCTGTTTGCCTGGTGTCTATTTGCAGATTTTTGAAAAGTCTTTTTCAGCTGACATATACACAAAGAGGTTTCCAACACCAAAATGTAAAGTGTCTTTTTGAATGATTAGATTGGCTAACACACTGTTTAGCTCTGAGGAGCAGCCTCCCATATTGCATATTAATCTGCTTACCAATTCAATCTTCCAAGCAACTTTTGCTTTTCAAAGAAGAAGGATTTCTGGGGTTTAGGAAGCAGGTCCTTAGCCATAGATCTTGTTGTCCAGTAGGATTGGGAAATGGTTTTTGAATATTGCAAGAGGTCTAACAGTATTGGGGTTGCTGAGAGTTTTTCAGTATTGCAGAAGGAAATGAGTGAGTGTCTTTGACACCACATCTCTTCCCCTACTATTTTTAAACAATTGAGCCATCACCTCTCCTGAACTGTACAAGAGTTCCTTTTTCGCATTTCTAGGGACCACCCACAATGCTTTCCCCCAACAGTGGTTTCTACCTTAATGCGCTTAAGTATAAATTTTTTGCTTCTGCACTCCTGGGACTCACTGAGAGCAGAGAAGCAGAAAAATCACTGGTTGTAGAATCTGAGCTGTGAATGCTCAAATTTCTCTATGTTTCGACAGGAATGTCGGAATACAAAAGTTTGCTTTTTAGTGTGCAATTACTGAGTTTGCTGCTACAGCTTCCCCTCTCATGCTCGTTCACGTGTATGTAAGGAGGTCTGGGAGAAGTGGAGCTTCTTATACTGGGACCAGATAGATCTGGGTCCTGACCCCCGGAAGCTGGCTTCCCTCCGGCCCCACTCAATGACTATCCTTGGTGCAATGATACCAACAGCTGCAATGAACTGACCTTTGCTTTCCCTGATGCAGTTTACCAATCCAATCTGCTGTGGATGGTGATTCCCTATGATTTCATGCCTTTTGTGACTCAATTTGGAAATGCCATGCTGCCACTTATAGTTATGCCACTGGTGCCAGTATGTTAAGCTGATCGGGAACGATTCCCTCGTGTCTGGAAATGCTGCCTTTTATTATTTTTGCCAGATTATAACCAGATCAATTCAATTCAATCCAAACCAATCTGTGAAAGGGTTTTAGTTACCAGAAATGTGGGAAATAGGATACCATAAGCTTAGTAAGCACAGTAGGAAAGGTAATTCTAACCATAATCCTGTAATTGAAGTCAAATGCCAGTAATTTTATCAGTTATATGTGCTTTGTGAGCAAATCTAAAAGCCTTTCGTTATATAAATCCTATGTTATGGAATTATCAGGAAGGCCATTCAGCCCATCAGGCCTCTGCTGGCTCTTTGAAAGTGTTAGCCAATTAGCCCTACTCATCTCTTTTCCCCACAGCCCTGCAAATTTTTCTTTTCCAAGTTCAAATCCATTTCTTTTTCCAATTTACTATTGGGTTAGCTTCCATCACTCTCTTTCAGAAGTTGTATTTCAGGTCACATTAACTATCTGAGCTTTTAAAAACTATCATCCCCCTGGTTCTTTAGCTAATTATTTGGTATTTATATCCACTGCCTATGCTCCAGCTAGTGAAAACAGTTTCTCCATAAGTAATTTATCAAAACCTTCCATACTTTTGAGTGCCTCTATTTAAATCTCCTGTAAAACTACACTGCTCTAAGTAGAACAATCATAACTTTTCTAGTCTCGAAACACAATAAAATCCCTCATTCCTTAAAGCACTTCCTCCTTCAGGTACCGTGCCCTAAGAGGGCAATTGTGACCATGCACTTCCATTGGTTGGTCCGTGATTATGGTTGGCAAAGTAGTGCAGTGGTTTGCGATTTGCCTTCTGCAGCATGTCCAACCAGGAAACACTTTCACTCTTGCTGTCAGCCATCAGACATATTGGAAGGATTTACAGGCTAATAATCAACCTGTTTGGCCACATTATAAATGTACCTTACAGTGGGACTTGAACCTGGAGCCTCTGGGCCAGAAGTAGGGATTTTTTTTTTTTAACATTTATTTACAGGATGTTGGTGTTGCTGGCTAAGCCAGCATTTATTGCCAATCCCTAATTGCCTTTGAGAAGGTGGTGGTGAGCTGCTTTCTTGAACTGCTGCAGTCCATGTGGTGTTAGAGAGGAAGTTCCAGGATTTTGACCCAGCGACAATGCATGAATGGCAATATATTTCCAAGTCAGGATAGTGAGTGGCTTGGGGGAACTTCCAGGTGGTGGTGTTCCCATGTGTCTGCTGCTCTTGTCCTTCTAAATGGTCATGGTTGTGGAATTGGAAGGTGCTGCCTAAGGAGCCTTGTGAGTTTCTACAGTGCATCTTGTAGATGGTATATGCTGCCAGTGTTTGTCGGTGGTGGAGTGAGTGAATGTTTGTGGAAGGGGTGCCATTCAAGCGGGCTGCTTTGTCCTGAATAGGGCCAAGCTTCTTGAATGTTGCTGCAGCTGCACACAGCCAGGCAAGTGGAGAGTATTCCATCACACTCCTGACTTGTGCCTTGTAGATTGTGGACAGGCTTTGGGGAGTCAGGAGGTGAGTTACTTGCCACAGGGTTCCTGGCCTCTAACCTGCTGTGGTAGCCACAGTATTAATATGGCTAGTCCAGTTCAATTTCTGATCAATGGTAACCCCCAGGATGTTGATAGTGGGGAATTCGGTGATGGTAATGCCATTGAATGTCATGGGGCGATGGTTAGATTCTCTCTTGTTGGAAATGGCCATTGCCTGGCACTTCTGTGGCATGAATGTTACTTGTCAGCCCAAGCCTGGATATTGTCCAGGTCTTGCTGCATTTGGACCATGGATCGCTTCAGTATCTGAGGAGTCACAAATGGTGCTTAACATTGTGCAATCATCAGCGAACATCCCCACTTCTGACCATAGGAAGGTAATTGATGAAACAGCTGAAGATGGTTGGGCTGAGGACACTACCCTGAGGAACTACTGCAGTGGTGCCCTGGAACTGAGATGATTGACCCCCAACAACCAGAACCGCCTTTCTTTGTGCTAGGTATGACTCCAACAAACAGAGAGTTTTCCCCCTGATTTCCATTGACTCCAGTTTTGCTAGGGCTCCTTGATGCCACACTTGGCCGAATGCTGCCTTGATGTCAAGGGCAGTCACTCTCACCTCACCTCGGGAATTCGGCTCTTTTGTCCATATTTGAACCAAGGTTGTAACGAGGCCAGAGTGACCCTGGTGGGGAACCCAAGCTGAACGTCAGTGAGCAGGTTATTGCTAAGCTTGATAGCACAATTGATGACCCCCTCCATCACTTTACTGATGATCAAGAGTAGACTAGTGGGGAGCTAATTGGCTGGGTTGGATTTGTCCCGCTTTTTGTGTACAGAACATACCTGGGCAATTTTCCACATTGCCGGGTAGATGCCAGTGTTGTAACTGGAATAGCTTGGCTAGGGGTGTGGTAAGTTCTGGAGCACAAGTCATATTATTGCCAGAATATTGTCAGGGTGCATAGCCTTGCAGTATCCAGTGCCTTCTGCCGTTTCTTGATATCACGTGGAGTGAATTGAATTGGGTGAAGACTGGCACCTGAAGTGCTGGGGAATTCTGGAGTAGGCCGAGATGGATCATCCACTCGGCGCTTCTGGCTGAAGGTTGTTGTGAATGCTTCAGCCTTTTTCTTTTGCACTGATGTGCTGGTCTCCTCCACCATTGAGGATGAGGATATTTGAGGGTCCTCCTCCAGTGAGTTGTTTAATTGTCTACCACCATTCACAACTGGATGTGGCAGGATTACAGAGCTTAGTTCTGATCCGTTGGTTGTGGAATCACTTAGTTTTGTCTATCACCTGCTGCTTATGCTGTTTGGGACACGTAGTCCTGTGTTGTAATTTCACCAGGTTGACACCTCAATTTTAGGTATGCCCTCCTACGCTCTTCATTGAACCAGGGTTGATCCCCTGGCTTGATGGTAATGGTAGAGTGGCGATAGGCCAGGCCATGAGGTTACAGATCGTGATTGAGTACAGTTCTGTTGTTGATGATGGCCCATAGTTCAAAATCTAACCTATTTAGCATGGCGGAGGGTATCCTCAGTGTCAAGACGGGATTTCGTCTCCACAAGGACACTGCAGTGGTCACTTCTACCGATATTGTTATGGGCAAATGCGTCTGTGGCAGACAGGTTGGTGAAGATGAGGTCAAGTATGCTTTTCTCTCTTGTCTGCTTCACCACCTGCCACAGACCCAGTCTAGCACCTCTGTCCTTTAGGGCTCGGTCTGTGGTGGTGCTACTGAGCCACTCTTGATGATGGACATTGAAATCTCCCACCCAGAGAACATTTCATGCCCTTGCCACCCTCAGTGCTTCCTTCAAGTGATGTTCAACATGGAGGAGTACTGATTCACCAGCTGAGGGGGCGCAGTACATGGTAATCAGCAGGAGGTTTCCTTGCCCATGTTTGACCTGATGCCATGAGACTTCATGGGGTCCAGAGTCAATATTGAGGACTGCCAGGGCAACTCCCTCCCGACTGTATGTATACCACTGTGCCGCCATCTCTCTTGGTGGGACAGGACATACTCAGTGATGGTGGTGTCTGGGACATTATCTGCAAGGTATGATTCTGTAAGTATGACTGTGTGGTATGAAGGACCCCAGGCTAAATTGAAGTCAGTGGGAATTTTGCGGGGGGTGGGGACAACTTGCCACTGGTTGGAGTCATACCTAGCTCAAAGAAAGATGGTTGTGGTCGTTGGACGCCAATTATCACCATCCCAGGACATCACTGGAAGAGTTCCTCAGGGTAGTGCCCCAGACCCAACCATCTTCGGCTGCTTCATCAATACTTCCATCATACGGTCAGAAGTGGTAATCATCAGTGACTACTGTTCAGTACCATTCGTGACTCCTGAGATACTGAAGCTGTCCATGTCCAGATGCAGCAAGACCAGGACAAAATTCAGGCTTGGGCTAATAAATGGCAAGTAACATTCTTGCCACAGAAGTGCCAGGCAATCTCCACCTTCAATAAGAAAGGATCTAACCACCTCCCCTTGACATTCAATGGCATTACCATTGCTGAATTGGGTTAGAAGGCTGAGAACAGATGAAGCCCGTGGAGAGTACAAAGAAAGTAGGAAGAAACTTAAGCAAGGAGTCAGGAGGGCTAAAAGGGGTCATGAAAAGTCACTGGCAACCAGGATTAAGGAAAATCCCAAGGCCTTTTATACATATGTAAAAAGCAGGAAGGTAGCCAGGGAAAGGGTAGGCCCACTCAGGGACAGAGGTGGGAATCTGTGTGTGGAGCCAGAAGAAATGGGAGAGATAGTAAATGAATACTTCTCATCAGTATTCACCAAAGAGAAGGACTTAGCAGTCGATTTGTCTAGGGAAGAATGTGTAGTTAGCCTGGATCATGTTGAGATCAAAAACTAGGAGGTGTTAGGCGTCTTGAAGAATATTAAGGTGGATAAGTCCCCAGGGCCAGATGGGATCTACCCCAGAGTACTGAGGGAGGCAAGGGAGGAGATTGCTGGGGCCTTGACAGAAATCTTTGTATCCTCACTGGCTACGGGTGAGGTCCCAGAGGACTGGAGAATGGTCAATGTTGTTCCATTGTTTAAGAAGGGTAGCAGGGATAATCCAGGAAATTACAGGCCGGTGAGCCTTACGTCAGTGGTAGGGAAATTATTGGAGAAGATTCTTCGTGACAGGATTTACTACCATTTGGAAGCAAATGGGCGTATTAGTGAGAGGTAGCATGGTTTTGTGAAGGGGAGGTCGTGTCTCACTAACTTGATCGAGTTTTTCGAGGAAGTGACAAAGATGATCGACGATGGAAGGGCAGTGGATGTTATATACATGGATTTCAGTAAGGCCTTTGACAAGGTCCCTCATGGTAGACTGGTACAGAAGGTAAAGTCGCACGGTATCAGAGGTGAGCTGGCAGGATGGATACAGAATTGGCTTGGTCATAGAAGACAGAGGGTAGCAGTGGAAGGGTGCTTTTCTGAATGGAGAGCTGTGACTAGTGGAGTTCCGCAGGGATCAGTGCTGGCACCTTTGCTGTTTGTGGTATACATAAATGATTTGGAGGAAAATGTAACTGGGCTAATTAGTAAGTTTGCAGACGACACTAAGGTTGGAGGAGTTGCAGATAGTGAAGAGGATTGTCAAAGGATACAACGGGATATAGATCAGTTGGACACTTGGGCGGAGAAATGGCAGCTGGAGTTTAATCCGTACAAATGCGAGGTAATGCATTTTGGAAGGTCTAATACAGGCAGGACTTATACAGTAAATGGCAGAACCCTTAAGTGCATCGACGGGCAGAGGGATCTGGGTGTTCAGGTCCACAGGTCACTGAAAGTGGCAACGCAGGTGGATAAGGTAGTCAGGAAGGCATATAGCATGCTTGCCTTCATTGGCAGGGGTGTATTGAGTATAAAAGCTGGGAAGTCATGCTGCAGCTGTATAGAACCTTGGTTAGGCCACACTTGGAATATTGCGTGCAATTCTGGTCGCCACATTACCAGAAGGATATGGAGGCATTGGAGAGGATGCAGAGGAGGTTTACCAGGATGGTGCCTGGTCTGGAGGTTATTAGCTATGAGGAGAGGTTGGAGAAACTCGGATTGTTCTCACTAGAGCGACAGAGATTGAGGGGCGACTTGATAGAAGTTTACGAAATTCTGAGTGGCATGTACAGCGTAGATAGTCAGAAGCTTTTTCCCAGGGTGGAAGAGTCAATTACTAGGGGGCATAGATTTAAGGTGTGAGGAGAAAACTATAGAGATGTGCGGGGCAAGTTTTTTACGCAGAGGGTAGTGAGTGTCTGGAATTCGCTGCCAGAGGAGGTGGTGGGGGCAGATACGATAGTGGTGTTTAAGAGGCAACTTGACAAGTACATGAATAGGATGGGAATAGAGAGATACGGACCCCGGAAGTGCAAAATGTTTTAGTTGACGGGCAATATGATCGGCTCAAGCTTGGAGGGCCGAAGGGCCTGTTCCTGTGCTGTACTTTTCTTTGTTCTTTGAATCCCACACTATCAACAGCTTGGGAATTACCATTGACCAGAAACTGAACTGCACTAGCCATATAAAATATTATGGCTACAAGAGTAGGACAGAGGCTGGGATTTTAGTGGAGAGTAACTCGCCTCCTGTCTCACCGAAGTTTACCCACCCTGTACAGATCCTGCCTTATTTTACTAAAATCTGCTCTTCCCCCAATCCAAAACATTTTTTTGCAACTTGTCTTCTACTTTGTCCATAACAAGCTTAAATTGCACCATGTTGTGGTCGCTATCACTAAAATGCTCCCCCACCACCACCTCAGCCACCTGTCCGGAGTCTCTTTACCAGAGTCTCTTCTGTATTTCATGTATATTGTGGTTGGAGTGTATGGATACAAAGCTGGCTGAGTGACAGGGAATAAAGTAGTGGTGAACAGTTGTTTCTGGACTGGAAGATGGTATGGGGTTCCCCAGGGGTTGCTGTTGGGAGCACTGCTTTTCTTGGTCTATATTAATGACTTGGTTTGTAGAGTACAATTTCAAAATTTGCAGATGATGCAAAACTTGGAAGTATTGTAAACTGTGAGGAGGATAGTGATGGACTTCATGAAGAGTAGATGGGATGGTGGAATGGATGGACTTGTGTCTGGTGAGATTTAATGCAGAAAAATTTGAAATGATACATTTTGGTAGGAAGAATGAGGAAAGGCAGTTTAAAATAAAGGATACAATTCTAAAGGTCATGCAGGGTCGGAGTGGGGGTATATGTGCACAGATTGTTGAAGGTGGCAGGACAGGATGTGGAGGTGGTTAAAATTAGACATATTGAATCCTGGGCTTTATAAGAAGAAGCATAGAGTGCAAAAGCAAGGAAGTTATATTGAAACTTTAAAACCCTGGTTCGGCCTTAACTGGCATATTATGTCTAATTCTGAGTACAAAACTTTAGGAATGATGGGGTTTTTTTTTATTCATTTAATGGGATGTGGGCATTGCTGGCTAGGCCATTGTTTATTGCCCATCCCTAATTGTCCTTGAGAAGGTGGTGGTGAGCTGCCACCTTGAACTGCTGCAGTCCCTGTGGTATAGGTACATCCACAGTGCTGTTAGGGAGGGAGTTCCAGGGTTTTGACCCAGCCACAGTGAAGGAATGGCAATGTAGTTCCAAGTCATGATGGTGAGTGGCTTGGAGGGGGAACTTTCAGGTAGTGGTGTTCCATCTATCTGCTGCCCTTGTCCTTCTAGATTGTAGCGATTTGGAAGGTGCTGCCTAAGGAGCCTTGGTGAGTTTCTGCAGTGCATCTTGTAGATGTTACACATGCTGCTACTGTTCATTGGTGGCAGAGGGAGTGGATGTTTCTGGATGGGGTGCCAGTCAAGCGGGCTGCTTTGCTCTGGATGTAGTCAAGCTTCTTGAGTTTTATTAGAGCTGCACTCATCCAGACAAGTAGAGAGTATTCCATTGCACTCCTGACTTGTGCCTTTGAAGATGGTGTACAGGCTTTGGGGAGTCAGGTGAGTCTCTGACTTGCTCTTGTAGCCACAGTATTTATATGTCTGGTCCAGTTCAGTTTCTGGTCAATGGTAATCCCCAGGATGTTGATAGTGGGGGACCCAGCAATGGTAATGCCATTGAATGTCAAGGGATGATAGTTAGACCCCCTCTTGTTGGAGATGGTCATTGCCTGTCACTTGTGTGACACAAATGTTACTTGAAGGCATTGGCAAGAGTGTGAAAAAGATTTACAAGCATGGTCCCAGAGATGAGGGACTTCAGATGCATGGATGGATTGGAGAAGTTGGGGCTGGTGTTTTTTCAAAGGAAAGGAGATTTGATAGAGCTGTTTGAAATCATGAGTGGGATAGAGAGAAACAGGTGTAAGTGCCAAGAACCAGAGGACACCAATCTAAAGTGATTGCCTCTGGTCTTTTTAGCAATATGAAGAAAAACCTTTTTTACCGAGCGAGTGACTAACATCTGGAATGCAATGCCTAAGAGTGTGGTGGACATATACTCAATCATGGCTTTCAAGAGAGAATGGGATAATTACCTGAAGGGAGAAGATTTGTTGGGCTATGGGGAAAAGGCAGGGGAGTGGAACTAGCTGAGTTGCTTTTACAGCAAGCAGGTATGGACATGATGGACAGAATGGCCTCCTGTGTTGTAACCATTCTATGATATGAAAGATAGCTGAATATGTGAACTTAAATTTCCAATTTAGTTTTTAAGATGCATAAGTGATTTGTGACAGAGGTTCTGTACAGATGAACTAATGTCATTGGTGGTGCCTTCAATTGTTTGAAACATGGTCGATAATGTGCCCTCAAGAAGGGGGTTAAGCCTATTGGTTCAAATGCAAACATCCAACATCCAACATGACTCATGAAATTGTTTTAATTTTTTCTAGAAAAGATGAGGCTGAGGAATAACCTAATAGAGGTCTTCACAATTATGAAGTGGTTTGATAGGGTAGACAAAGAAAAGATAGTCCCCTTGTGGGCAAGTCTGAAACCAGTTGGTCATACTAGGCAATTCATAAGAAACGTCATTAGCTAGAATTGTTACAGTGTGGAAGTTCCTATAATGGAGAATTTGAGGTGAATAACATGGATGCATTTAAGGGGAAGCTAGGTAAGTACATGTGGGGCAAAAGAAGTTGAAGGATATGTTGATAGTGAGATGAAGTAGGGTGAGAGGACGCTTGTGTGGAGCATGGACTGTTTCTGTACTAATTCCATATTAAATTTATTTTTTAAAGAAGCAAGTGTTTTTAAGGGTTGCAGTTATGTATGAACCTTCAGAGATACAATAGAGTGCATAGTTCACTAACAGGGAAAGAACATATCCTTTTTGTAGATTTTGATGCTCTCATTGTGGTAGAATTTACTTGTGTTTTTTAATCAAATCAAAGGGCTCAGTGGAACAGTTGGCTTCAGCATCAAAATGAAATTGAAGTTTCAGTTTAACTTCAAAGACTGACAACTCACATCAAGCAGTTTAATAGTACTACTGGTTATGACAACTTAAATGTATCAATGGTCTTCAGACTGTTCTGAACACATTTGTGTTTAAAATTGCCAATTTTATTTTCAAATTTATATTTCATACAAATTGATATATAAATTAATGAGAATACATAGTGTATAACAAATTTTCTATTTCCATAATTAGAAATTGTTACTGATAAAAGTGAAATTGACCATCGCCAAAATGACACTTAATTGCAATTCAGGGAAAGGAAAACTTGCACATCAGTTATTTACCATTAAAATGCATTGTGCATTATATTTTTAATTTTCAAATATAATTACTTTTTTAGATGTTTTTTGATTGACCAAATGCTTTAGAAGCATTACATTTGGCCAGTTAGCTTAGATGGTTAATGTGTCATTCAGAATAACGCCAGCAGCACAGATTCGATTCCTGTTCCGGCTGAGGTAGACTTGGGACCTGCCTCCTCGCCCTGACCATGGGAATGGAAGGCAATGGCAAACCACCACTGACAAACTGCCAGGAAAAAGGTTCAGGTTGAAGCATCAGATATTGAGCCAAGGATCTGCCTTCGGGCAGAGCACACAGTGAATGAATGAATGAATGAATTAATTAATTAATTAATACATATTCTTCATTTCATGTAGTGTCAATTCACTTAGCCCTCTCGCCTCAGAGTCAGTAGATTGTGGGTTGAAGACCCACTCCAGAGATTTGAGCACAAAAATCTAGGCCAACACTTCAGTACATTACTGAGGGTGTACAGCACTGTCTGAGGTGCAATGTTTTGAAGAAGATGACCAATATTTATCAGAAATTATCTGGCCATTATTCCATTTCTGTTCATGGGAACTTGCCAAGTGCAAATTGGCTGCCATATTTTCTTCATTAAAACAGTGACTACGCTTCAAAGAGAAAGTACTTCATTGGCTGCAAAGTATTTGTGCCTACCAACTGCCCCCTCTCTCATACATTACCCAGGATTCCATGTACACAACATCCACTGCATTTTCTTTATCAGTACATTTATTATTTTGTGCATTGCTGAAAAAAGGCATCTTGCCGAAGCTTCTCAACTTGTACTCATCTGGACAGTCGCAATGTCAGGGGAAGAACAACTTTTTTGTATGAGGCGAGAGTGCTGACTGGTTGACAAGTGGACTTTTGTAGAGGTGTTGCCATGGAGAATGCACCAGCTAATGGTGACTGGCAATTAACTGCCATGCATTGTTTGAAATTTAACCAGGCAGCTTGACTCTGGTCAAGGCATTTCCCTGAGGAATGAGCCAGCGAATATCTATCACTTATTCTGTTTAGCTGAAGCAGGCCACAACGTGTGAACATGTTCTTTCTGTCTGCAAAGAACAGGGCCCCATGTATTAATATATGTAGCTTCCAGTACACGCAAATGGGCCACACTGCGAACCCAACTGACAATCTTAAATTGGTTGTCAGCGTAATTTTTTTTTAGCACATTTGAGGATTATTCTTATTCTTATAAAACAAACATTTAGCAAATGTTGTCCAATCGTGGAATCGTACCTAATGTTGGACACTTGAGTTTTGCAAGCATGGGCTGGTTGGGTACGGTCTGTACTTTGCCTGTTGCGAACAGCGGAAGAGTCATGCTATTTGATATGATCCTCCAGTCTTTGGGATGGACGGCCTACATATCTGGCATCACGCTGGCACTGAAATTCATATACCACATTACTCATTTCTGTGATGGGCAAAACATCTTCCTGGCTTGTATAAAGGGAATAGCATTTTTCGTAATATTACTATGGATTACTGAAGCAGGTGTGGGGGCTGTGTATGTGTGGTGTAAGTGTGGGACCAATTTAATTAAAATGAAGACAGTCAGACTGCAAGGTTTAAAATCATCAAAGGGGTTAGGTGTAAAAGCTGGCATTTTGAAATGGAGATGGGCAAGCTAAGATGAGATCCCAGTAGATACAGTATCAATGGGAATTTGGATTAAGAGATAAGTGAGGAGAGAATTATTGGTTGTTGAATTTCAAAGTAGGCATACCAAGAAGTTTTACAACTGGCAAAATCGTAGATTAAATAAGGCAAAGTTAAGTTTATTTTTCCCAAAAGTGCTGACCATAATGACAACATGAAACATTTTTATTTTCTGAGAAAGATAACTTACAAAAAGTATAAAACAATGGATTTAAAGATCAAAGGGGGTGAAAATATATTTAAGGAAAGTTTGAAAGCTGTATGTGAGTGACCATGTGAGATCTTGAAAGGTGGACTATGTGAAGGCAGACCTGGAAAAAGCAGCCTCTAGCCACCCCAGAAAGCAAGGTTTTGTTAAAAGCCTTGGCTATCCATTGTCAAGGGAGTGGGAAGCCCTGTGAAATACCTCCGTTATAGAAACATAGAAAATAGGAGCAGGAGTAGGCCATTCATTGTGATCATGGCTGATCATCCAACTCAATAGCCTGCTCCTGCTTTCTCCCCATGTCCTTTGATCCCTTTCGCCCTAAGAGCTATATCTAACTCCTTGGAAACATACAATGTTTTGGCCTCAACTACTTTTTGTGGAGTGAATTCCACAGGCTCACCACTCTCTGGGTGAAGAAATTTCTCCTCATCTCAGCCCTAAATGGCCTATCCTGTATCCTCAGACTCTGACCCCTGGCTCTGGACTCCCCCCACCATCGGGAACATCCTTCCTGCATCTACCCTGTCTAGTCCTGTTAGAATTTTATAGGTTTCTATGACATTCCACCCCACCCCACCCCCTCCCCTCATTCTTCTGAACTCCAGTGAGTATAATCCTAACCGACTCAATCTCTCCTCATATCAGTCCCGCCATCCCAGGAATCAGTCTGGTAAACCTTTGCTGCACTCTGTCTATAGCAAGAAATCCTTCCTCAGATAAGGAGACCAAAACTGTGCACAATATTCCAGGTGTGGTCTCACCAAGGCCCTGTATAATTGCAGCAAGACATCCCTACTCCTGTACTCAAATCCTCTTGCTATGAAAGTCAACGTACCATTTTACTGCCTGCTGCACCTGCATGCTTACCTTCAGCGACTGGTGTACGAGGGCACCCAGATCTCATTGCACATTCCCCTCTCTCAATTTATAGCCAGTCAGATAATCTGCCTTCCTGTTTTTTGCTACCAAAGTGGATAACCTCGCATTTATCCACATAATACTGCATCTGCCATACATTTGTCCACTCACTCAGTTTATAGCAACTGTGGGTGCCTTGTAGTAATATTACTGAATCTTTTATAGAATAAGAATCTATTTGGACCATTGATTGAAAAAGGTGTTTATTTTGGGGGCCTAACTAAGTAGAAATCTCTTGGGAAATGTTGTAAGACTAAATTTAACTGTGTAACTGTAATCTTGTGCGTTTTCTTCGCTTTTGTTAATACATGTTTCAATCTACTATTTAAAATCTCAAAGTGGTAGTGGCATCTTTACTTCTGATGTCAGCGCTCATACCTCCTCGTAATAAAATACAAATTGCAAATCATTGTGATAGCTTGGCTAAGTTTCCTTTTGGGATTTGGTGAGCCCGGCAATTGCCACCTACCATATCCTAACACTTGATGATAGCATCCTGTTAGTGGTGAATACCACTTGTGTTGCTACTGCATAGTAGCAGCATGAAACAGCAAGCTTCACCTATTGCTCAATTTTTTTTTTGAAATACCTTGCCCTTCCTGGGTAATCTGAGGTAGACTGGACACTTTTTTTCAGGACCGAAAGTGACTGCACAAACTCATGAATGGGCCAAAGGCAATATTCTCAACACTCCAGTTAAGAAATCTGCCAGGGGGTTCTCTACCACGGTCTACTGTAGGTTTACCTTCACTGGTCAGTACACGCATTGGGATTCTTACATTTCCACACACCTTATCGGCAACCTCATAAAGAGAGCCTGAGCCATTTGCTCACCATGCAAGCTGGTTGCTGAAATAGGGTGCATCAAAGACATCCTGTGGGATAATGGCTACCCTAGTCAGATCATTTCACGATGTATATGGCGCAAACTCATGATTGGGCCTAAGACAGTCACTTTTGACCCCAAAAAGTGCCCAGCCTACTCCACTTGCCAACCAATCAGCGCACACATCTCATACAGTATAAAGTTGTTGCTTCCCTTATGTTGGTATTCTTGCAGTTGTCCTGACCAGTGCAAGATGGAAAGCTTCGACAAAATGTCTTTCTTCAGCAATACTCAAGTTCTGTAATACCAAATTACTTTTTTTCAAAGGACAAAATTAATTTTACTTATTGTAATCTCTAAAAGATTATCCACTAATTTGAAAAATAATCGGTTGATTCCGGTATTAATGATTTTTTATTAATGGTGTCTAAGTTTTTACCAAATAGCAAAAAATTGATTTAAATAACCTTAACATCAGGTAGTGAATTGCACAACATCCGCTCTCATTCTCTCTCTGTGGACAGCTTCCTGTTGTGGTGTAACTGGCAAGTCGCTTAGCAAAACTTGTGTGTTGAAATTCCTTCCTCAACAACATCTCTGCAACCAACAGCTTGCAGTTCTATTTTTGTTTCTTGTTTTTCTTTGTCTATATGATGAGTGCTCAGCTATGAATGGGATAGCCAAGCTAATGAACCATGAGTGATGTGAGGAAGATTGTCGAACTGGCAGTTTGGCATTCACTTTCATATTGTAAAGGATACACAGTGGCATCCATATCCTGTAACCAATGAGAATCAAAGTAATGATTAAAATATCAGATATATAGGGCTAGAAGTTGGGTTACTCTGATTTTTGGGTGCAGGGTTCATGATTCATGAGATGTCAGGCCCCAATCAGATTGATGTGGGCAATACTTGAATTTTCACCCACCTTATCTGCATGATTATCGTGTTTGGCTGAGCAGGAGCTGTTGTCTTGTTAAAGGTGCCTCTGCATTCAGCAGGGGAACCCAGTAGCATTGTTCAGAAACCATGTGGTGCAGCCAGCCTACTTACTCTTAAAGGTAGGCTGCCCCTAATAAAGGGAAGCTGTACTGAAGAGTACTGCTGCAAGTTAAATCTTGGCAAAGTGAACACCAGGATAGAGAGGGTTGCAGGGTGACTGAAGAGACATTTAAGGCACTGTTTGTGGAAGTGGGAAAGAGGAGCAACACCATGGTTTTTTGGGGGACCACAAAGCCCTCAAGGCCCACTTTCAAAAGAGTGGAAGCAGGCCTGGCCTTAAGAACCTAGCTGAAGTGCCCCAAGAAATCTAATGACCTCATGCAGGTGGTTAAGGCCAGTGAATGCATCTTTACATGACGACATCTATCACCACACCATCAACTTTTCATACTGTTCCATGCACCACACCCTCATCAGTCACCCATCTCACCTCACATACCTTCCGATTAAGCACCACCAGCTGCACACCTATCTCTCGTTATCTTCAGATACCTCAATTCATTTGTGATAGGCATGTCACCCAAACACAATCACAATGTGGCACACAATAGGGGAGCAGAGCCAGTAAAGGACAAGGAAACTTGCAGAGGAGTTGATTGTCTGCATCATGGAACTGGCTGCATATTCTTGGAGGGAGAGAGAGAGAGAGAACGTGCGCAACGGTGCAGCAATGATGAAGAGGCCCTCGCTCTTAATCTGACACTTACAGCCACCAGCTCAGATACTGACACCGCACATGCCTTGAAGGTAAATAAAGTTGGGCTCAGGGTAAAGGGCGGTTTGTTTGCCAGCTCATAGAGGGAGAGATCGGAGATCTGTTCTGCTGCAAGGGATTCTGACGAGGAGCTCGATTGAGCAAAATACAAGATGATGCTGATGAGCACCCTTCTTACAAATCACCATGCAGGAATGATTTGATGGCAAAAGGCATGCCACAAAAGTGCTCTGTGGGGTGCTATACAATGGAATTTCATATCCATAACACCTTGACCTACATGGATTTGCACAAAATGGAAGCTGCGACAGGCTTTTCTGCGTTGGGAGGAAAAAAATAGTACTCCCATGGCAGAATGCACACTGTTCTGTCACACTGTTTCGCGGATGAAAGACAAGCTATGATCACTTGGATTCATTTTCTTAATCAGTGGCCATAAAGTGTATGTAAGCTGTGTGTCATGCCCTCACCCTCCATCTTCTGTGATCCTAGGGACACAGTGTAAAATTAGTTTGAATGTAAGTAACGCACAAATAAGCAGCAGAAGTCAAACTACCTCAGTTTAAAACTAACAGCCTTGACCTGGCAAGTATCATATACCAACAAATTGTTTAGCTAGTTTTCTGAACATAGTTCAAACTGTCATGATTTTCAGCTAGATGGAAATATAGCCATATAGGTAGCATTAATGGCTTGTGAAACCCATGAAACCAATTAAGAATGAAATGCATATTTTTATAAAGTTGCCTGTACAGTAAAATCCCTTCTGTTTCCTTTTAATGGCCTACCCTAGTGTTGAAATTCTTAGAATCAATTTGGGCCCCTTTCCTAAAGCTTGAATTATTGATGAAGTCCAATAAGTGTTTTTTTTTCTCCCCTGTATGCACTGTTCCTGTGTTTGACTGCCCCTGAATGTGGTCCTGAGTCGTGGAACATGCTTACCCCCCCCCCCCCCGCCCCCCCCAGGCCTTCTCTGGTCGTAGCCTCACTTCTGACCGACCCTCAGTGTTTCCAGTTGCCTGTTGAGTAGACCTGATATTGCTGCAACCCCAACTCCTCCCTCTTCTTTTGCAACCAGCCACATTTTTGCACATTAGTGGCCTATTTGTGCCCCAGCTTCCAGTCTGGTGTCTGTTGCTTTCTGTCTGCCTATGAAATATATGACTTGAGACATTGGAAATTGCAGGAGAAAAAGTATACCAAGGAGAGAGAGATGAGTGTATCCAGCTTTCATCATTTCCATCTCAATGAGAAATGTGTAATATTGAGACAGAAGGATGATCAAGATAGAACAGCACAGAGTATTGAGTGGGGAAAATGTTACCAGATAAACAGAGAAATTTTGCCCCCAACTGCAGCCCTTGCCATGAGCAGTGCTCTTTTGTGGTAAATTATACTGTTATGTTGCATTTATTTTATCCTTTCATGGGATGTGGGTATTGCAAGCAAGACCAGCATTTGTTGCTCATCTTAGTTGCCCTTGAGAAAGTGGTGCTGAGCCACCTTCTTGAACCACTGCGGTCTATTTGGCACGGGTATACCCACAGTGTTAGGGAGGGAGTTCCATGATTTTGACCAGGCGACAGTGAAGGAACGGTGATATATTTCCAAGTAGGATGGTGTGTGACTTGGAGAGGAACTTGCAGGTGATGGTACCTGCTGCCCTTGTTCTTCTAGGTGGTAGAGGGTTTGGAAGATGCTGTTGAAGGAATCTGGTGGGATGCCTCAGTGCATCTTGCATGTAGTGGCAGCAGTGTGTACAATGTGTTGGTGGTGGAGGGAGTGAATGTTGAAGGTGGTGGGTGGGGATCAAATCAAGAGGATTGTTTTGTCCTGGATGGTGTAGAGCTTCTTGTATTGTTGGCGCTGCACTCATCCAAGCAAGTGGAAAGTATTCCATCACGCTCCTTCCTGACTTGTGTCTTGTAGATGGTGGACAGATGTTGGGGAATCAGGAGGTGACTTACTTGCTGTAGAATTCCCAGCCTCTGGCCTGCCCTTGTAGCCCTAGTATTTATACAGCTGGTCCAGTTCAATTTCTGGTCAGTGGTATCCCACAGGATGTTGATAGAAGGAGATTCAGTGATGATAAATGTCATTATCACAAGAAGTTAGTAAACAAAATTAGAGCACATGGGATTGGGGTAATACACTCTCCTGGATTGAGAATTGGTTAACAGGCAGAAAACAGAGTAGGAATAAACTGGTCCTTCTCAGGTTGGCAGGTTGTGACTAGTTTGGGTACATCAAGGATCAGTGTTTGAGCCTCAGCTATTCGCAATCTATATCAATGATTTTGATGTGGGGACCAAAGATAACATTTTCAAGTTCACTGATGATACAAAAGTAGGTATGAATGTGAGTTGAGGCGGATGCAGAAAAGGTTTCAAGGGGATTTAGACGGGCTAACTGGGCAAAACCATGCCAGATGGAAGATATTGTGGAAAAATATGAAGTTATCCAAATTGGTAGGAAAAACAGAATATTTCTTGAATGGTGAAAGATTGGGAAATATTGATGTCCAAAGGGACCTGGGTGTCCTTGTTCATAAGTCACTGAAAGCTAGCACATAGGTGTAGCAAGCAATTAGGAATTCAAATGGTATGTTTGCCTTTATTGCAAGATGATTCGAGTACAGGAGTAAAGAAGCCTCGCTGCAATTGTAGATAGCCTTTGGTGAGACTGCATCTGGAGTATTGTGTACAATTTTGGTCTCCTTACCTAAGGAAGGTTATACTGGCCATAGGGGGAGTGCAAAGAAAGTTCACCAGACCGATGCTTTGGATGGTGGGATTGTCCTTTAAAGAAAGATTGAAGAGACTGGGCCTAGATTCTCTAGACTTTAGAAGAATGAGAGGTGACCTCATTGAATCCTACAAAATTCTTATAGGCTCGGCAAGCTAGATGCAGGTAGAATGTTTCCCCTGGCTGGAACGTCTAGAACCAGGGGACACAGTCTCAGAATAAGAGGCAGGCCATTTAGGACTGAGATGAGGAGGAATTTCTTCACTGAGGTTGGTGAATCCTTGGAATTCTCTACCCCAGAGGACACTATATTCAAGACAGAGATTGATAGATTTCTAGATATTGAAGATAGCAAGGGATATGGTGTGTGAAAATGGCCTTGAGATAAGGATCAGTCATGATCTAATTGAATCGTGGAGCAGACTCAAGGTTCTGAATGGCCTTCTCCTCCTATTACCTATGTTCCTATTAAATGTCAAGGAGAGATGGTTAGATTCCTTCTTAATGGAGATGGTCATTGCCTGGCACTTTAGTGGTGCAAATGCTACTTGCCATTTAGCAGCCCAAGCCTGAATGTTGAACACGTCATGCTGCATATTGGTACAGACTGTTTCAGTATTTGAGTTGCAAATTGCATGCTGATTCTACTGTTTATTATGGAAGTTGTGTTGTGTTGTAGCTTCACCAGGTTGACACTTCATTTTTCAATATGCCTGGTGCTCCTCCTGGCATGCCCTCCTGCACTCTTCATTGAACCAGGGTTGACCCTTTGACTTGATGGTAGTGGTAGAGTAAGGGATATGCTGCGCCACGAGATTCAAATTGTAATTGAATACAACTCTGCTGTTGCTGATGGCCCACAGTGCCTCGTGGATGCCCAGTTTTGAGTTGCTGGCATTGTTCTGAATCTACCCTTTAGCATTGTGCTAATGCCATACAACACGATGGAGGATATGCTCAGATGGGACATCGTCTTCACAAGGAATGTGCGGTAGTCATTCCTACCTATACTGCCATGGACAGATGCATCTGCGACAGGTAGATTGGTGAGGACAAGGCCTAGTAAGTTTTTCCCTCTTGTTGGTTCCCTCACCACCTGCCAGAGACCCAGTCTAACAGTTGGACTCGGAAAGCTCATTCAGTCATGGTGCTATCGAGCCACTCTTGGTGATGAACATTGAAGTGCCTCAGCCAGAGTATATTCTGTCCCTTTGCCACCCTCCGTGCTTCCTCCAGTTGGTTTTCAACATGGAGGAGTACTGATTCATCAGCTGAGGGAAGGCAATAGGTGGTAATCAGCAGGAGATTTCCTTAAGATAAAAGCAAAATACAGTGGATGCTGGAAACCTGAAATAAAAACAGAAAATGCTGGAAAAACTCAGCAGGTCTGACAGCATCTGTGGAGAGAGAAACAGAGTTAACGTTTCGAGTCCATATGACTTCTTCAGAGCTAAAGAGAAGTAGAAAAGTGCTTACGTTTATACTGTTTAAGGGGGTGGAACAAGTGAAGCTGAATAGAAGGTCAACGATAGGTGGGGGCTAAGGAGAGATTGACAAAGAAATCATGGACACAAGACAAAGGGAATGTTGAAGGTAGCGGTTTTCCCCAACCATCGTCCCCACCCCCCAAAAGGGCCATCAGTTACTTGTTCCATGTCATTCTTTCGCAGAATGCTGACCCTTCTTCTGCTATTCACACATTTTGCTTCATACCTTTATGCCGCTATCAACAACAACTTTATCCCTTACCTCTACAATCAGCACTCACTTTGTCTTGTGTGCATGACATCTTTGTCAGTCTCTCCTTAGCCCCCATCTATCGCCGACCTTCTCTGCAGTTTCACCTGCTCTACTCCCTGTCATACGAGTTTTCCCAGCATTTTTTGTTTTTATAGGAGGTTTCCTTGCCCATCTTTGGTCATCATAGGGTCCAGATCAATGTTGAGGACTCCCAGGGCAACTCCCTCTTGACTGAACACCACTTTGCCACTGCGTCTGCTGGGTCTGTCCTGATGGTGAGATGTGACATACCCAGGGATGGTGAGATGATGGAGTCTGGAACATTGGCTGTAAGATATGATTCTACGAGTATGCCTATGTTAGGATGTTGCTTGACTAGTCTATGGAGCAGCTCTCCCAATCTTGGCACAAACCCCCAGATGTTAGTAAAGAGGACACGGCGGAGTTGATGGGGCTGGGTGTTGTCGTTTCTGGTTTTAAATCAAGGTGGTCTGTCCGGCTTTCTTTTTGACTTTTCTATATCGATTTGGTACAACTGAGTAGCTTGCGAGGCCATTTAAGAGGCAAAGAATCAGCAATGTTACTGTGGGTCTGGTGTCACATGTAGGCCAGACCAGGCAACGAAGGCAGATTTTCTTCCGAAAAGGAAACATGGTTTAATACTCCTATCATTATAAGAATTTACTCTGACCTGCCTTAAGGATTTCCACGGGTGATGTACTTTTAACTGTGCTGTGGTTTTATTACCCAAGTGACATTTTGGTCAGTAACTTGATGCTAGTTGTATCTTTTGTTCCATGTTTCTGCCTTGACTTTTTTTTAAAACATGCGTAACAATTTGATTCATTTGTGATACATGTAGTTTTAAATTTGTTTTTCAACAAGTTTTGAGTGTGGACCTTTTAAATGATTTTGTTTAAAATCTAAATTCAGAATATTGCGCTCTTCCTGCCATTGGTTTATGGTGATTTCTAATTCTTTTAGCCAATCCTTTTCTTTCTAACTTGTAGTAGTTATTGCATTTTAAGAATAAATCTAGTCCTTCAAGGAAAAATATATGTATGATATACACCTTGTTTTTAAATTGACACCAATGCATGTAGTAATTAATGTTTGATAAATCTGATTATCTACTTGGGCAAGTTGTAGCGTGTTTAAAATGGGAAACCAGTACTCCAAAAGCTTTTATTAGTCACTTTGAAATAGATCTGTTGAAAATAGACCTGTGATGGCTAGACATGATTGGCATTTTTTTTGCTTCAGACTGTATCGTCCACACACCACTGGAGTAAGACAGGCCTGAATGCGTGTTGTAGGGAAGCTAAATTATGTTGCTTAGTCCCTTGGTGCGTTTTATATCAGCATATGATGATGCAAGTTATGGCAGACCTACTAGAACGCATATTATCGTGCAGATCGAGAATGCTAAGTGCATGTTGGAGTATCCCTGATTGCTGTGCTCCAATGTAATTATTTTGAAAACAAATCTATTACTTTGTTCTTGAAGCCTTTGCCCTTAGAAAAGACATCTTTAGTGAAAATAACCAATCTCTGTAACTGAGGGTACAAACTGTAGTTCTCCCTAACTTGCATACATGATCTTAGAAATTACGCCCAAAAGTGAGTACAAAGAGCATGGCACTGACTGCCTGTGTCAGTTGGTGCTGCCTGTTGATGATAACCATATGTGTTTGAATTTGGCACACCCCATGCTACTTGTTGACTGCACATTTGTTGGGGAAGGAGGGGGTAATAACAGAGTCTAGGACACTATTTGGAGTCAGCCAACACTTGAGGTAAATTCTTGCTGCAGAGACCCAAGTCTAAGTTGCTTAGCAAAATGACTGAGGAGGAGAATTTGCAAGTATCAAGTTTCTCCAATGCTGCACTGAAGTCCTTGGCATAAGTGTACAGAAGGAGTTGATGGCCTTTTTTACCTGGGGCAGGAAGTCTTTAGGCATCTGCATAGGAAATGCATGAAAAGAGATTGATAAATATGACAGCTTCCATTGCGTCAAAACTATTGTCACAATAACAAGTAAAAATAATTGTTGGATTTTTTTAAAAATGATTTGCAAATGGATCACAATTAGTAATCATTATTTTCATCTAGTTTTAAATGTTAAATATTCAGTTTGAGAGTTTTGAACAAGTAATTAGATACCAATATATTTTCTTCCAGCATTTGTATTTACTAGTGTTGCTTTCAGTAGTGTAAAAGTAGGTTGGAGCATTTTCATACTGTGCCCCCATGTACTACGGTGGACAGAAAAGTCCAGTAGTACAATTATTGTAAGTTTTTGTCCAAATTTGATTTTTATCTTGGGAGAAAATTTTGAGCTCTGAGATATGTGAGTAACTGCTTGTTTGGTAAAAGACTGTTACTATTGCTGGGACCAATACAAAGTTATGAATTGAGCTTATTGGTTTGCATGAGCAAAAAAAAGGGAGCAAAAGTAGGCCATTCAACCCTTTGAGTCTGCTCCACCTTTTCAAGTGTGATTTCCAACCTCACCCAGTGTGCTGGTACCAGTGGGCCAGAAAAAAATGCCTCACGTCATCAATGTGTGCCTAAATTCTCCTGTCAACAGCTTGCATTTATATAGCATCTTCAACACAGTAAAATGTTTTCTGGCTTTTGTTCCTTGCAAATTGCTCTCATACTCTCTTTTCCCTCTCATCAATATTTTTCCTCTCTTAATCAATCTCTTGGTCCTCCTTTTGCTGAATTCTAAACTGTTTCCAATCCTCAGACTTGCTACTTTTTCTAGCAACTTTTTATATGACTCCTTTGGATCTAATACTATCCTTAATTTCTTTTGTTAGCCATGGTTGGGCCACTTTTCCTGTTGTGTTTTTGTGCAAGAAAGGAATGTATAGCCGTTGTAATGCATACATTTGTTCCTTAAATATTAGCCATTGTCTACCCACCGTCATGCCTTTTAATGAAGTTCCCCAATTTATCTTAGCCAACTCACGCCTCATACGTTTGTATCTTCCGTTAAGATTTGGGACCCTAGTTTCAGATCAGACTACTTCACTTTCCATCCTAATGAAGAATGCAATCATATTATAGTTCCCACTCCCTAAAGGACCCTGCACAATTAATTAATTAAACCCTTCTTATTGCACAATACCAAATCCAGGATAGCCAGTTCCCTAACATAAAAGCAAAAAACTGCGGATGTTGGAAATCCAAAACAAAAATAAAAATACCTGGAAAAACTCAGCAGGTCTGGCAGCATCTGTGGAGAGGAACACAGTTAACGTTTTGAGTCCGAATGACTCTTCAACAGAACTAAGTAAAAATAGAAAGGAGGTGAAATATAAGCTGGTTTAAGGGGAGGGGGGTGGGGGGTGGGTAGAGCTGGATAGAGGGCCAGTGATAGGTGGAGATAGCCAAAAGATGTCATAGACAAAAGGACAAAGGTGTTGAAGGTGGTGATATTATCTAAGGAATGTGCTAATTAAGGGTAGAAAGCAGGACAAGCAAGGTACAGAGAGCCCTGATGGGGTGGGGTGAAGGGAAGGGATCGAAATAGGCTAAAAGGTAGAGATAAAATAATGGATGGAACTACATTTAAAAATAATGGAAATAGGTGGGAAAAGAAAAATCTATATAAGTTATTGGAAAAAGTGGGGGGGTCGGAAAGGGGGTGGGGATGGAGGAGAGAGAGTTCATGATCTAAAATTGTTGAACTCAATATTCAGTCCAGAAGGCTGTAAAGTGCCTAGTCGGAAGATGAGGTGCTGTTCCTCCAGTTTGCGTTGAACTTCACTGGAACAATGCAGCAGGCCAAGGACGGACATGTGGGTGTGAAATGGCAAGCGACAGTGAGGTCTGGGTCATGTTTGCGGACAGACCGAAGGTGTTCTGCAAAGCGATCACCCGGTCTGCGTTTGGTCTCTCCAATGTAGAGAAAACCGCATTGGGAGCAACGAATGCAGTACACTAAGTTGAGGGAAGTGCAAGTGAAATGCTGCTTCACTTGAAAGGAGTGTTTGGGCCCTTGAACGGTGAGGAGAGGGGAAGTAAAGGGGCAAGTGTTGCACCTTCTGCGGTTGCATGGGAAGGTGCCGTGGGAGGGGGTGAGGAGTAGGGGATGATGGAGGAGTGGACCAGGGTTTCCCGGAGGGAACGATCCCTGCGGAATGCCACCAGTGGGGGTGAAGGGAAGATGTGTTTGGTGGTGGCATCATGCTGGAGTTGGTGGAAATGGTGGAGGATGATCCTTTGAATGCAGAGGCTGGCGGAGTGATAAGTGAGGACAAGGGGGACCCTTTCATGGATCTGGGAGGGAGAGGAAGGTGTGAGGGCGGATGCGCGGGAGATGGGCCGGACACGGTTGAGGGCCCTGTCAACCACTGTGGGTGGAAAACCTCGGTTAAGGAAGAAGGAAGACATGTCAGAGGAACTGTTTTTGAAAGTGGCATCATCAGAACAGAAGCAACGGAGGCGAAGGCACTGAGAGAATGGGATGGAGTCCTTACAGGAAGCCGGGTGTGAGGAGCTGTAGTCGTGGTAGCTGTGGGAGTTGGTAGGCTTGTAATGAATATTGGTGGACAGTCTATCACCAGAAATTGAGACAGAGAGGTCAAGGAAAGGATGGGAAGTGTCAGAGATGGACCATGTAAAAATGATGGAGCAGTGGAAATTGGAAGCTAAATTAATAAATTTTTCCAGGTCCAGACGAGAGCGTGAAGCAGCACCGAAGCAATCATCGATGTACTGGAGAAAGAATTGTGGGAGGGGGCCGGAATAGGACTGGAACAAGGAATGTTCGACATACCCCATAAAGAGACAGGCATAACTGGGGCCCATGCGGGTACCCATAGCCACACCTTTTATTTGGAGGAAGTGAGAGGAGTTTAAGGAGAAATTGTTCAGCGTGAGAACAAGTTCAGCCAGACGGAGGAGAGTACTGGTGGATGCGGATTGTTCGGGCCTCTGTTCGAGGAAGAAGCGGAGAGCCATCAGACCAATCTGGTGGGGGATGGAGGTGTAGAAGGATTGGACGTCCATGGTGAAGAGAAGGCGTTTGGGGCCAGGGAACTGGAAATTGTTGATATGACGTAGGGTGTCAGAGGAATCACGGATGTAGGTGGGAAGGGACTGGACAAGGGGAGAGAGAATGGAGTCAAGATAGCCAGTTCCCTTGTCAGTTCCTCGACATACTGGTCTAAAAAAACCATCTCGTCTACATTCCAGGAATTCACCCGCCACAGTATTATAGCTAATTTGGCTTGCCCAGTCTATATGTAGATTAAAGTCGCCCATGTTTACTGTAGCACCCTTGTTAAATGCATCTCTAATTTCCTGTTTAATGCCATCTCCTACCTTATTAATACTGTTTGGAGGCCTCTAGACAACCCCCCAAGCAACCTCCTGATGCTTGTTAGCTCCACCCAGACTAATTCTACATCTAGATTTTCTGAGCCAATATCCTCTTCCTATTGCACTGATTTCATCCTTAACTAACAATGCCATGCCACCTTCTTTTCTTCCTTTTTGCCTGTCTGTCCAAAATATCTAATACCCTTGGATATTCAGTTCCCAGTCTTGGTCACCCTCTAGCTATGTCTCCAAAATCGCTATCATACCCGTTTACATCTATTTGTGTATCCAAAATGGAAAATCTGTTGGAGAGGGAGATAGACCAGGGAACTCCTGCACTACCTGCCTAGTGTTTTTACTCTGTCTGGTGGCCACCCATTCCATTTCGGCCTCTGCACTCTTTTTACCTGCAGTGTGACCACCTCACTGTACATGCTATCCGTAAAGAGCTCACCCTTACGGATGCTCCACAGTGACTCCAGGTTTAGCTCTGGCTCCGAAACACCGATTTTGAGTAGCTGCAGCTGGAGACTCTTGCTGCACACGGTCGCCCTGGACACCAGAAGTGTTCCCGACTTTCCACATCGCAGGAGGAGCATTCCACTTGGCCGAGCTGCCCTGCCATGACTTACCCTTGAATTACTCCCTTTACTTTTACTTCCTCTAGTTTAGAGAATATTAAGGACAGAATAAATACTTATCTGATCCTACTTACCAAGACCCCTGCTCTTCTTACTGAGGAAAGGTAGAAAATGAAAGGATCACCTCCTTCCCTCTTCAGTAAACTACCCCTCTCATCAAACTCCAAACTGAAGCACACTAATGCCCTTTGCATGCAACAGTCCAATATACTTAGTGAATAATACATAGTGCATTGCATGGTATAATCTATTTATAAAATAGATTTTGTCTTGAACGTGGTGAGTGCCATTATTACCAAACAGCAGATCCTTCAAGTCAACATAAGTAACACCACAGAAGGTGTGCCTATGTGTGTGTTTTTAACTTAAAAGCTAACAGTCTGCATCCAGTCAGCGGAAACTTGCAAAATCTAATCTGATAAAACCAATTTTGTTTCATTATAAAGTTTGTGTATAAAGTACTGTTAACATTTTAGCTGAAGTCATGCACACTTCTGAAGCGTCAAATGCAGACAGTCTGTTAATTGTACTAGCAGATCTTGCTGCCAGTTCTTTCGTATGTGTTCCTTATTGAAACAAAGCTACTTTTTAATTGGAAAACAACAGGTAACTTATTTATAAACCATGCTTGCTGACAACTATTGGAGACTGACTGACGATGTTGCAATAGCATGGCATATGACTCCAGAGGTCCTGGTGTGCCACTGGTATCGATGCTTCTACAAAATACAATAACATACTGAGTCAATTATGATATGGTAACTACACAGTGTGTGTTTGAAGAAGGTAGAAGTGAATAGCTGGCCTATACCAGAGTTTTAGAATTTGTAAGAACAAGCTATCTATTGATATGGATTAAATGCGTGAAAAGAAAGAAAGAAACTTGCATTCATATAGTGCATTTCACAAACTCGATGTCTGAAAGCACTTCACGGCTAATGAAGTATTTTTGAAAATTGTTGCTGCTGTAACATAGTGAAAAATGTGTTGTAACTAGACTCTCTTCTATGCCCTGGCAATTCTCTCAGAAGCATTTAAAGTTTTAGCATAAGAGAAGGCTGCTCAGTCATTCTTGCCTGCATTAGGCTCTTGCTGCATTGGTTTTACAGTCTCACTTTCCTGCTATTTTTCCACTTACCCTTTTATAAATGAGTAATTTTTTAGTTCTTCCTGAAAGCTATAATTGATTTTAGCAGAGATCATTTATGATGAAGCATTTGATATTCTGATAATTCTGGATAAACATATTTCTTATCTCTAGATAGTGCTTCTCTTCAGACCATGGCCCCATATCTTCAATTTATCTACCAGTGGAAATTATCTTTTGTTTACCTTGTCCATTACTTTTATCATTTTGAACAAATCTATCAAATTGCCTATTTCCCATAACAATCAGTTTAGAAGAATACAGCCCTAGTTGTTCTTGCTTCCCCTTTGTAACTCAGAACACATCCCTAGTGTCATCCTGATGATCTGCATTGCATGTAGTCCAGCAAGGATTAAAGTCCATTTTCTAGAGGGTTAAAGCTAATGGGCATACTTTTTATTTCACAAGCTGGTTGCCATTGTCCTTAATTATTAAATGCTTTCTGTTAGAAGAGTTGATCTTACTATGGCAATTGTAGCCATATTTAGATGCCCTTTCAAAGGACACAGGCTAATGTTGGAATCCTGCACATGTCAACAGCCGAGAGATAGTATGCTTTGAGGCTTGAGAGAGAGGTTAGTGTGTAATGGCTTTGTACATATCCAAAATCATTTGAGGTGGCAAGTTAATGGTGTTTTGCTAAAATTGCCTCCAGCTTGAACCACATACCTGTTCGCTCAGTGAACTTTGTTTCCTGTAGCAAGTTCAAATTGACTGCAAGTCCACCGGTGTTTCTGTACAACACATTTTTTCTGAATTATCCTTTTACTCAATTAAAATGCATTGTGCAAGAAGGGGTACAGTAGCATAGTAATTATTTTACTGGATTAGCAATCCAAAAGCCTGGGCCATTGATCCAGAGATGTGAGTTCCAATCCCACCGCAGCTGGAGAATTTAAAATTCACTGAATTAAATAAATAAATCTGGAATTAAAAGCTAATATCAGTAATGGTGACCGTGAAGCTACCAGATTGCCAATAAAAATCCATCTGGTTCACTATCTGTTACTAGGAAAATAAATTTGCCACCATTACTTGGACCGGCCACTATGTAACTCTAGGTCTGCAATAGTATGGGTGACCTTAACTGCCCTCTTAAATGGCATAGCAAGCCACTCAGTTGTATAAAAATGACTACAAAACTTAGAATAAGAATAAAACCAGTTTGACCCAAGCACAAATTCAGGGATATACCTCACAAAGTCCTCCTCACTAGCATCTGGAGAATTGTACCAAAATTTGAGTGCTGTCAAGTAGTAGCTTGACGTAGTGATACTCTCCGAATCATCCTTTTTAGCCAGCATCCCAAGTTCCTCCTTCACCATCCCTGGGTATGTCTTATCTCGCAGCAGGATAGACCCTGGTGGCACCACAATGGTGTACATTTGGGAGGAAGTTGCCCTTGGAGTCCTTCAATATTGATGCCAGACCCTGTAAAGTCTCACGATCTTGTGTCAAACACGAGCAGGAAAACTTCCTGCTGATTACCCCCTTCGGTACTCTTCCTAGTTGAGGATACTAAAGGCACAATGTATTCAGGGTAGTGAACTTTGGTGTCCATCACCAAGAGTGGTTCACGACTATTGAATGCTGGCCGAACCAGCTGAGAGTTTGGGCTTGTAGTATGTGGTGAGAGAACCAACTATTTGACCTCACCCTTGTCAATCTACCTGTTACAGATGCATCTGTCCATGATGGTGTTGTTTGAAGTGACCACCGCGCAATTCTTTGGAAGACAAAGTCCAGTCTGCGCACTGAGGCTATGTTATGTGGCACTATCACTGTGCTAAATAGGATAGATTCAGAATAAATTTAACATATTGTATTCCACCCCAATCTGTAACCTCATTGCCTGGCATATTCCTCACTCTGCCATTACTATCAAGTGAGGGGATCAACCCTGGTTGGATGAGGAGTGTAGAAGATCATGCCAGGAGCAACACCAGGCATACCTAGAAATTAGGTGAAGCTACAGCATAGGACTACATGCATGCTAAACAGCCGAAGGAATGTTCTATAGATAGAAATAAGTGGTCCCACAATCAAAGATCACAGAAAATGACGACAATACAGAAGGATGCCATATGGCTAGCCGTGTTTGTGCTGGTTCTCTGAAGGAGCAGTTCATGGCCCACCACACCCTTGCCTTCTCTCCTTAATCCTGAATATTCTTTTCAAACAATAATCCAATTCCCTCTTAAATGCCTTGAATGATCCTGCTCCACCTCACTCACTGCATTCCAGATTCTAACCACTTGCTACATTGAAAAAATTGTTCCTCATGTTGCCAGTGCTTCTTTTGCTAACTACCTTAAATCTGTGCCCTCTTGTTCTTGATCCTTCCACCAATGGGAGTAGCTTTTCCTTATATACTCTATCCAGACCCTCAAGATTTTGACCACCTCTATCAAATCTCTTAACCTCTTGTCCAAGGAAAACATTCCAATCTATCTACGTAGATGAAGTTCCTCATCCCTGGAACCATTCTTGTGAAGCTTTCTGCATCCTCTAATGCTTTCACATCCTTCCTAAAGTGTGGCGCCAAGAATTGGTTGTAATACCCCAGTTGAGGTTGAATTGGGGTTATACAAGTTTAACATAACTTCCTTGCTTTTGTACTCTATGCCTGTATTAGTAAAGTCTAGGATGCTGTATGCTTTATTAACCACTCTCTCAACCTGTCCTACAACCTTCAATGATTTATGCGGCCAGGCCCCTCTGCTCCTGCAACGCTTAGAATTATATTGCCTTTCTGCATTCTTCCTACCAAAATGAGCCACTTCACAATGCTCTGCATCAAATTTCATCTGCCACTTGTTTTCCCATTCCACCAACCTGTCTGTGCTTTTGAAGTTCTACACTATCCTCACCACAGTTCACAATGCTTCCAAGTTTTATATTGTTCACAAATTTTGAAATTATGTCCTGTAATCTGAGGTCCAGGTCATTAACAATACATCAGGAGAGCAAGGGTCCTAATACCATCCCCTGGGGAACTCCTCCACAAACTTTCCTCTCTAGTCTGAAAAACATGCATTCACCACTACTGTTTCCTAAAATTCGACCACTTTCACATCCGTGTTGCTACTGGCCTTTTTATTCACGAGCTCTAACTTTGTTCACAGATCTGTTGTGTGACATTTTATCAAGTGCCATTTGGAAGTCCACATAACCACATCACAACATTACCCTCATCAACCCTCTACCTTATCAGAAAACTCAAGCAAGTTGGTTAAACACCATTTTAACAAATCTGTGCTGGCTTTCCTTAATTAACCCACATTTACCCAAGTGACTTATTAATTTTGTCCTGAATTATTGTTTCTAGAAGCTTCCCCATTACCGGGGTTAAACTGACTGGCATGTAGTTGCTGGGCATTCGGACAAGGGTGTAGCATTTGCAATTCTCCAGTCCCCTGGCACCATTCATGAGTCTAAGGAAGACTGGAAAATTGCAGCCAGTGCCTCTGCCATTTCAGTTCTCACTTCCCTCCATATCCTTGGATGTATCTCATCAGGTCCAGGTGCCTTGTCAACTTTTATGTGCAGACAGCCTGTCCCATATCACTTCTTCAATTATTTGCTGCTTCAATTCACCTCTGAGCCTTATATAGTTGGCCTGGTTCTCTGTTGTATTATTCACCTGATATCTGTCATAAGCATGCTTTCCTCTTCAGCTTAGTCCCTATCCCTTTGTCATCCAGGGAGCTCTGGATATGTTTGTCCTACCTTCCCCCTTTGTGGAAATATACGTTGTCTGTTCCCAAACTGCCTTCTTTACAGGTAGCCCATTGTTCAGTTACAGTTTTGCCTGCCAACCTCTGATGCCAAATTTCTGACCATCAATGTTGCTGACTCAGAAGGCATAAGTCAGGAATGTGATGGAATACATTCCACCTGCTTGAATGCGTGCAGCTGCAGTGACTGTCAAGAAGCTTGATATCATCAAACAAAGCAGTTCACTTGATCGGCAGCCTATCCATCACCTTAAATAACCACTTCCTCCACCACAGATGCATGACGACTGCAATGTGCACCATCTACAGGATGTACTGCAGCAACTTAGCAATTTGCTAAGGTTTCTTCAACAGCACTTCCCAAACCTGCGATCTATGCCACCTAGATGGGAACACCATTGCCTCCAAGTTCCTTGCAACTCTCACACCATCCTGATTTATTGATATATTGTTCTGTCATAGTCATTGAATCAAAATTCTGCAAGTCCCTACCTAACAGTTTTGAAGAATATTTGTTCAAGGATTGGTGTTGCAGTGACCTGTTCCTGTATTCAATTTTGGGCTGCTGCTGTGGTAGATTATTGGAAAGTTTTGACCTGTTTGTTGTTCCACCGCTCTACTCTTTTCCCTTATTCCTGCATCTTCATTTGCTCTAAATATTTAGCCTCTTTTTTTTTTCTCTTTAAAAGGCACGGTAGCCTCTGCATCCCCAACACTCCCATGACAAAGCATTCCGTGCTCCATCAACTTGTCAAATTTCTTTACCCCACTCCTTGTTCTTTCAGGGACAGTTTTAAAAATTGATTTTCTCTTATCACGAAATAACCATTTATAGGAAATAGCCTTTCTCCATATAACAATCATTATCTTTAAAAAATACTCTGGTATCTCCTCTACATCCGAGTGAGACATAGATTGAGTGAGTAGATGGGAATGTGGTTTGGTTGGGAATTTGGTGCAGAGGGGCCAAGAGGGCTCCTTTTCCTACATTTTTTTTTCAGCCTTCAGCATTTGATGAATTTCCTTCATTGTCTCCAAGCTAGGTGAGTACAACTTTCTATTACTTTGGCTGTGTAAATTATTAACTAAGTGACTAATTAAACAAGTGGAGGTTGGACAGACATGGCAGGGCTGGTGGTGTGTCGTGACTGCAGCATGTGAAAATCTGTGGAATGCACTGCAATTCTGGACAAGCATGTCTGCAGCTTAAGGGCCTGTGGCTCAGAGTTGCTGAGCTGGAATCTGAGTTGCGGACATTGCGGGGCATCAGGGAGGGGAAGGGCTACCTGGACACTTTATTCCAGGAGGCAGTCACGCCCCTTAGGCTATGTAGAACTTTATAGAGTTGTACATTGGTGAATAAGGAGATTTCAGGGAATAGAAGTTTTTTAAAAATTAAATTAAAGGTTCATTATTTGAATGAGTGAAGCATCTGCAATAAGGTAGATGAACTAGTGACACAAATAGAGATAAATGACACAGAGACATGGTTACAAGGCGCTCAGGGGTGGAAAATAAATATTCCAGGCTACTCAATATTTCTGAAAGACAGAATGGCAAAGGAGGAAGGTTTGCCCTGATAGTAAAAGATGACATAAGGACATTAGTGAGAAAGGATCTGGCCTCAGAAGATCATGAAGTGGAGTCAGTGTAGGTAGAAATTAAGATTAGCAAGAGTAAGAAAACACTGGTGGGAGTAGTTTATAGGCCCCCTCAGAATAGTTGTATTGATGGGCAGAGCATTAAGTAAGAAATTATTGGAGTTTGTAACAAAGGCTGTGTAATAATAGACTGGGATATCAAATTGGCAAGAGTGGTCTAGAAGATGAGTTTGTACAATGTTTTCATGACTGTTTCATGGAGCAATGCATTGTGGAATCAACTTGGGATAAAGGGGGTAAAGCTATCTTAGATCTAGTATTATGTAATGAAACAAGGTTAATTATTAATGTCATGGTAAAAGATCCTCTGGGAAATGGTGATCATAATACCATTGAATTCCATGTTAGGTTTGAAAGTGACATACTCCCATCGCAATCAACAATCTTAAACTTAAAGCCATTCACATAAGTATGAGGGAAAAACTGGCTAAAGTTAATTGGATAAATAGACTAAAAGGTATGGAGGTAAATGAGCAGTGGGAAACATTTATAGAAACAATTAATATCTTCAAAAATACATTCCATTGAAAAACAAAAAGTCAGACCCATCTGTGGCTTACTCAGGAAATTAAGGATAGTATTAGATTAAAAGAAGAGGCTTAGAACGTTGCAAAACACAGTGGCAACTTTAAGAATTTGGAGTATTTTAGAAACCAGCAGAGGTCACCAAAAAGTTGATAAGGGAAAACATAGAATATGAGAGCAGACTAACCAGGGATATCATCATCGGCTTGGGGCTGAGGGTGACTTTCTTCCACTCTGGGGTTGTCGGTCCTGAGGCAACTAAAGTCCAATGCTGGACCCTCGCATTCTGCCACAGGTGGGGCAGGTAGTGTTTGATGAGATGGGCGGTTGGGATGCTTGGATTTTGGTACGGTCTTTCTGCTGTTTGCCTTTGGCCTCCACCTGGGCCTGTTGGGGATGTTTGAAATGGTCGGCACCTTTGTGGATGTTTCTTCTCGGGTTTGGGCGATCTTGAGCAAGAGATCCCCAAAAATTGGTGGGGATGTTGCAGTTTTTTCAGGGAGGCTTTGAGGACATCCCTGAAACATTTCCTCTGCCCTCTTGGTAACTGCTTGCCGTGAAGAAGCTCAAAGTGGGGAGCTTGTTTTTGGAGTCTTGTGTCAGGCATGTGAATGATGTGGCCTGCCGAGCATAGCTGATTAACCATAACTAGTGCCTCGATACTGGTGCTGTTGGCCTGAGAGAGGACACTGATATTGGAGTGCCTATCCTGCCATTGGATTTTGCAGAGGCATTGCTGGTGATGTTTCTCCAGGAATTTAAGATGTCTGCTGCACATTGTCCATGTCTCTGATGTATTCAGAAGGGCAGGTGGCACTGCAGCCCTGTAGACCATGAACTTGATGCCAGGTTTGAGGTTTTTGTCATCAAACACTCTTTCTCAAACAGCCAAAGGCTGTGCCTGGCACACTGGAGGTGATGTTGAATTTCATTGTCATCGTCTGTGCTCACCGAGAGGAGGTTCCCAAGGTAAGTAAAATGATCAGCGTTGTCCAATGATAAAAACAAAATATTGCTGATGCTGGAAATATGAAATAAAAACAGAAAATGTTGGAAAAACTCAGCAGGTCTGACAGCATCTGTGGAGAGAGAAACGGAGTAAATGTTATGAGTCACCACAACTCTTAAGAGAGAATGTTGTCCAATGATTTGCCATGGATCTTGATAGTCATGGGGGGAAAGGTGGGTGCAGTGTTGTGCATCAGGAGCAGGCTGCTCGAGGACCTTTGTCTTCCAGATGTTTAGCCTAAGGCCCATTCTTTTGCCCCTGTAAATAAATCAACGATAGTTTGAAGCTTAGCCTCTGTGCTCATCTGTCATCAGCATACTGCAGTTCGATGACAGTTTGGGGTGTTCTTGGTTCTGGAATGGAGGTGTTGTGGGTTGAGTAGTTTCCCAATCGTCTTGTAGAGTAGCTCCACTCCGACAGAGAGCTTCATGGAGATGGGGTGGAGTATTGTGGCAAGGTAAATGGAAAAGAGCATTGGTGTGATGAGACAGCCTTGCTTGATCCCAGTTTGCACTCGTATTGGGTCTGTGGCAGATCCATTGGTAAGGATCATGGCATGCTTGTCACAAAGGACCGAGGTAAAGTGTATAAAGAGGAAAAGAGCAACTAAAGTAAATGTTGGTCCCTTCGAAGCAGAGACAGGAGAAATTATCATGGGGAATGAGGAAATTGCAGAGGCATTGAACAAATATTTTGTATCTGTCTTCACAGTAGAAGACAAGTTTCATACCAGAAATATACAGTAATCTAGGGGCTAAAAAGAGTGAGGAAATTAGAGAAATTAATATCAGCAGAGAAAATGTGTTGGCGAAACTTGCGGGACTAAAATCCAACAAATCCCCGGTTCAGATGACCAACACCCTAGGGTTCTAAAAGAGATAGCTGCAGAGATAGTGGATGTGCTGGCTATGATTTTCCAAAATGTCTTAGACCCAGGAATGGTCCCATTGGATTGGAAGTTAACAAATGTTGCATCACTTTTCAAAAAAGGAGGGAGAGAGAAAACAGTGAATTATAGACCAGTTAGCCTAACACCTGTTGTTGGGAAAATGCTGGAATCTATTATTAAGGAAGTCTTAACAGTGCACTTGGAAAAATATAGGATGATTAGAAAAAGTCAACATGTTTTTACTACAGGGAAATCCTGTTTGACAAATTTCTTAGTTTTTTGAGCAATTAACTAGTAGGGTAGATAAAGGAGAACCAGTAGATGTAGTGTACCTAGATTTCCAAAAGGTATTCGATAAGTGCCGCACAAAAGGTTAATAAGCAAGAAAAGGGCTCATGGAGTTGGGGGTAATATTTTAGCATAGGTAGAGGTTTGGATAATGGACAGAAAGCAGTGGGCAAAAAAGGGGGGTTTTCAAGTTGACAGGCGGTGAATAGTGGAGTGCTGCAAGGATCGGTGCTGGGGCCTCTGCTGTTTACAATGTATTAATGACATAGATGGAGAGACAAAGAGTAATGTATCAAAGTTTGCTGATGATACCAATCTAGGTGGGAATGTAAGCTGTGGGGAGGACACAAGCTGCAAAGAGATATAGACAGGTTAAGTGAATGGGCAACATTATGGCAGATGGAGTGTAATGTAGGGAAGCGTGAAGTTATGCACTTTGGTCATAAGAATGGAAAAGCAGAATATTTTTTTAAAAGGTGTGCAACTTGTAAGCATCAGTGCTCAAAGAGACTTTGGTGTGCTTGTATAAAGAACGCAGAAAGTTAGCATGCAGGTGCAGCAACAATTAGGAAGGCAAATGGCATATTGGCCTTTATTGCAAGATGAATGGTGTGCAAGAATAAATAAGTCTTGCTATAATTGTACAGGGTTTTGGTGAGACCACATCTGGAATACTGTGTGCAGTTTTGGTCTCCACATTTAAGAAACTATATACATGCATTGGACACAGTACAGTGAAGGCTCGCTAGATTGGTCCCTGGGATGAGGGGATTGTCCTATGATAAGCCCAATTTACTTAGCCTATATTCTCTGGAATTCAGAAGAATGAGAGGCAATCTCATTGAAATCTAAAACATTCTGAAGGGGCTTGAAAGGGAAATGCTGAGAAATTGCTTCTGCCTGTTGGGGAATCTAAAACATGGCGGCACAGTCTGAGGATAAGGAGCTGATCATTTAAGACTGAGATGAGGAGAAATTACTTCACTCAAAGGCTGGTGAATCTTTGGAATTCTCTACACCAGAGGGTTGTGGTGTATCATTGAATACATTTAAGGCTGGGATAGACAGATTTTTGGTCTCAGGGAATTAATGAATATGGGGAGTGGGCTTCAACTCCATTTTCCCACCCAAGATTGGCCATGATCATATTGAATGGCGGAGCAGGCTTGACGGGCCATATGGTCTACTCCTCCTATTTCTCGTGTGTTCTCTGTTAGCCTTTTCTGCTGTAGTGGAAGTAGCCCTAATAGCTCAAGTCTCTCCTAACTTTAGTTTCTCATCCTTAGCATCATCCAGGTATTCTCATAATAGGTTCTTGAAGAGACCAGGCACTATTAGTCTGCTTCCACTTCATCTGTAACCCTCAGCAAACTGCTGTTTTATTTACCTAAGTGCTCCCATAGCTGTTGGGTGGCATAGCTGGATTCAGTGCTTTTCCCTACAGTTCGCCAGTTCAAGAAAAGCCTTTGGGGGATCAAGATACCCAAGTGTAAAGGCTCCATTCATTCAAAAAAAAATTGCATCTCCATTTTCTAATCTTCAAACTACCTTTGTGGCATTCCTATTGCTGGTGTGGGTGTATGTTTGTAATACAATTGTTTATATTCTATTTATTTTACATGTACATATATCAGAATGGGGGTTCTTTCATTTTGATCTTTTTTCTCAATTTTGGTTATTTATGGCAGGCTGTAACTAGTCGAGTGGCACATGCATTAGTGCTGGGGCCTTGACTAACTACAGTCTATATTAAAGACTCAGACAAAGAGATTGAAGGTATGAGAGTAATATATACAGGCCTGCTGAAGGTACAAAGCTAGAAGGGAATGCAAGCTATGAGGAGGACATAAAGTTGCTGCAAAGAGATATAGACAGGTTAACTGAGTGGGCAACAAGGTGGCAGATGGAGTATAATGTAAGGAAGTACTGCCTTGGCAGTAATTAGAAAAGCAGAATTTTTTTTTAAAAGGCATGAATTTTTGAAATGTTGAAGTTCAAAAAGACTTGGATATACAGCATGTTACAAGGAAAACAGAAAGTTAGCATTGCAGGCACTGCAAACAATTAGGAAGGTAAATAGCATGTTGGCCTTTATCGCAAGGAGATTGGAATACAGGAACAAGGAAGCCTTGCAACAGTTGCATAGCAGTGTGATCCCATTTTAATGCCCCAGGTTCCATGTAACAGCAGTGTGAAAGTTTGGGTGGTATGAGAATTTTGGTTGTTGTTTGGGGGGGGTGGTGTGTTTTAATTAAGTAGCAAGGAGAAGAGGGAAACTTCAATTGTTGTGCCAATTCTGTTTTAGCCCAGAGGGTAACCAGCAGCCACTACTGGGCAAATCATTTCTTCAGCACTGCTGTCACCTTGAAGAGGCACACACTTTTTTTCAAAAAAAAGTGTACAGGTTTTTTTTAATTCCCAGTTTAAAGAAAGAACACGCAGGAAAATGAGAGCTCACCACTGTCCCACAATGGTATGACACTGGGCAAGGGGTGCTCCTTCCCAGTCCAATCAAATTGGCTTTGCCTCCAGGAATGTATGGGTAGTTTGCAAATGGTGTATACTATTTTATTGTCTTCCCTCCCTCAAAAAAAATCTTCAGGCTCAGTGTTTATAATGAGGTTTCAGGCAAAGGGTGGTGCTTTGCCAGAGGAATTGGTCAGCGACTGTCTCTTTGGCCAACACCCTTCGTGATTTTTGAGGGGTCGGCTTCAAAAATTGTAAATTCCTTCTCCAAATGCTCATCCAATTCAAGTATGGCAGCTAACACCTACCTATTCACAGGCTTTTTTGCTGCAGCAGCAATTGAACTTCGGAGAGCAGTCCATTAGGCCACTCCCACCACCAAAAACGCAATGATTTTAGATGGGGCCTCGCAGGTGTCACAAATCAGCCTGAGCTCCATGGCAGCCATTGCTGTCTCTGAGCTTGCCACCCCAAAATCTAACCCACAGTTTTGGAAGCCCTGGTGTGGGGCTTGAGACCACACCTGAAGTATCATGCGCAAGTTGGTCTCCATATTTGTATTGGAGGTGAAGCTACAACACAGAACTAATTGCATGCCAAGCAGCAAGTGACAGACAGGGCGAAGCGATCCCATAACCAAAGGATTGAATATAAACTCTGCTGTCCTGCCATATCCACTCGTGAATGGTGGTGGACAATTAAACAACCCATTGGAGGATGAAGCTTCAAAAATATCCCCATCCTCAATGATTGGGGGAAGCCCAGCACATCAGTGCAAAAGATAAGGCTGAAGCATTTGCAACAATCTTTTTTAGGCAGAAGTGCCAAGTGGATAATCCATCTCTTCCTCCTCCAGAGGTCCCCAGTATCACAGATGTCAGTCTTCAGTCAATTCAATTAACTCCACATGATATCAAGAAATGGCTGAAGGCACTGGATGCTGCAAAGGCTATGGGTCCTGACAACGTTTCAGCAATAGTACTGAGGACTTGTACTCCAGAACTTGCCATGCCCCTAGCCAAGTTGTTCCAGTACAGCTACAACACTGACATCTACCCAGCTATGTGGAAAATTACCCAGGTATGTCCTGTACACACAAAGCAGGACAAATCCACCATTGTCAATTACCGCCCCATCAGTCTACACTTGTTCATCAGTAAAGTAATGGAAGGGGTCATCAACAGTGCTATCAAGTGGCACTTGCTTAGCAATAACCTGCTCACTGACACGCTGTTTGAGTTCTGCCAGGGCCACTCCGCTCCTGGCTTCATTACAGCCTTGGTTCAAACATAGACAAAAGAGCTGAACTCCTGAGGTGAGGTGAGGGTGACCTGCTCTTGACATCAAGGCAGTATTTGACAGAGTGTGACATCGAGGCATCCTACCAAAACTGGAGTCAGGGGGAAAACTCTGATTGGAGTCATACCTAGCACAAAGGAGTTTGGTTCTGGCTGTTGGAGGTCAGTCATCTCAGCTCCAAGACATCACTGCAGGAGTTCCTCAGGGTAGCGTCCTCGGACCAACCACCTTCAGCTGCTTCATCAATGACCTCCTGTCCATCATAAGGTCAGAAGTGGGGATGTTCACTGATGATTGCACAATGTTCAGCACCATTCGTGACTCATCAAATACAGAAGCAGTCCATGTCCAAATGCAGCAATAGCTGGACAATATCCAGGCTTGGGCTGACAAGTGGCAAGCAACATTCACGCCACACAAGTGCCAGGCAATGATCATCTCCAACAAGAGAGAATCTAACCATCACCCATTGACATTCAATGGCAATACCATCGCTTAATCCCCCACTATCAACATCTTGGGGGTTTACCATTGACCAGAAACTGAACTGGGCTAGCCAGATAAATACTATGGCTACAAGAGCGGGTCAGAGACTAGGAATCCTGCGGCGAGTAACTCACCACCTTGCTCTGCAAAGTCTGTACACCATCTACAAAATGCAAGTTAGGAGTGTGATGGAATACTCTCCACCTGGATGAGTGCAGCTCCAACAACACTCCAGCTTAACACCATCCAGGACAAAGCAGCCTGCTTGATTGGCACCCCATCCACAAACATCCACTCTCTCCACCACTGACTCTCAGTGGCAGCAGTGTGTACCAAGACGCACTGCAGGAACGCACCAAGGCTCCTTAGGCAGCACCTTCCAAACACACGATCACTACCATCTAGAACGACAAGGCAGTAGACACATGGGAACACGCTCACCTGGAAGTACCCCTCCAAACCACTCACCATCCTGACTTGGAAATATATCGCCATTCCTTCACTGTGGCTGGGTCAAGTTCCTGGAACTCCCTCCCTTAACAGCACTGTAGGCGTACCTACACCGCATGGACCGCAGTGGTTCAAGAAGCAGCTCACCACCACCACCTTCTCAAGGGCAATGAAGGATGAGCAATAAATGCTGGCCTAACCAGTGATGCCCACATGCCATGAATGATTTTTTTTTTTAAAAGGTGGTACAGCAAAGATTCACTAGATTCATTCCCAGGTTGAGAGGGCTGGCCTATAGTGAAAGGTTGAATAAATTGGGCTTTTTTCTCTGGAGTTTAGTAAAATGAGAAATTATCTCCTTAAAACATCGGCGCCTTGACAAGGTAGACACTGAGCGGCTAGTTCCCCTGGCTGGGGAATGTCAAACACAGCGGCACAGCTTCAGGATAAGGAGGGAACAATCATTTAGGATTGAGGTGGGGAGAAACTTTCACGCTTCGAGGGTTATGAATCTTTGGAATTGTCTACCCCAGTGGGTTTTGGATGCTGCATCGGTGAGCATATTCAAGGCTGGGATAAATAGATTTTTGGTGTCTATGGGGATTGGGCAGGAAAGTGGGTTTGAGGGGGGAAGATCAGCAATGATTGTATTGAATGGCAGAGCAGGCTCGAGGGACTGTATGATCTCCTCTTTTTATAGTAGGTTGCAATTTTGTGGAGTTGGAGAGTTTATTGCATTTCTAAAGTTGTTGGTAAAGCACTTTCAGCACATTGTGTAAATGATTAATCTTTATTGGGCATAAGTTTCTTTAATGAAGCAAACCTAACCATTGACGTATGAAATGTTTTTCTTTCAGAAAGTAAAAGTTTGCATCATATGGCCCATGAGCGCCTGGGAGAGCTCTTAAGAGTATTAAAGGTCGTTATTAATAAACATCAGTCATTAAATTCAGTGGACATTCTAAGTGCAACAGGGACAGTCATTTCTAAAGTAAAAGGTAAGACTGAACAGTTCTTCAACTGCATAGAAATATATAAAATGGGTTAGCAAATGATTTAACTTACTGTTGAAACTGCTTTTCAAATAAATTTAGCTAAGTACTTAAAATATCCCTTGTACATATATCGGTGTGGATTTATTTAAAAGCACAATATATGTTCTTGCAATATTCTATTTGTGCTTCTTTCCATTCACCTAGTCCTCTCTAATGCTCTGTTTGTACGTCTCGGGTTCTCGTGCCACTTCCTTTGCTGACATGGATGCTTGTGCCCCTTCCACTCCTGCCCACACCCCCACACTTGTGACCTGACCACCCCTTCATTTCTTGCCACTTCAAAGCTGTAGAGTTTTCAGATGAAATGTTATGCGTCAGTCCCTCATTAGTGCATAAAGACACGTGCACTTTTTGATACCCATTCTTAAATCATAGATTCTGTTATTTTTTATTTATTCTTTCATGGGATATGGGTGTCGCTGGCAAAGCCAGCACTTGTTGCCCATCATTAATTGCCCATGAATTGTTTGGCTTGGCTTGCCAGGCCAATTCCAAGATCAACTGAGTCAAACATTACTGTGGATCTAGCATCACATGTAGCCCAGACCAGGTAAGGATGGCAGATTTCCTTCCCTAAAGGATATTAGTGAACCAGATGGGTTTTTACAACAATTGACAATAGTTTGTGAGACTAGCTTTTAATTCCAGATTTATTAATTGAATTTAAATTCCACCAGCTGCTGTGGTGAGATTTGAACCCGTGTCGCCAGAGCATTAGCCTCGACCTCCAGATTTCTAGTCCAGTGTCATTACCACTAAATCACCATCTCTCCGTATTCTCATTATATATGTAGACACAAGAATTTATAATGGTCTGTACAGCACATACACTGGCAGGTGGCTGCAATTGTAACCTGGCAAGTTGTATAGGAAGTTTCTACCACAAGTTTATAAATATAGGAATTTTTAATTGATAAAGTTGACCAAGTGCCAGCAGAAGTAAGATTTTCCATATTTCAATAGTTAAATGTTGATTTGTTCTCTATGTTGTAAAACAGGGAATGTGTGTGTTTAGGAAATACTACGGCAGCTAAAATAGTTTGAGTTACAGATGTTTAACTGAGAAGCATAGATGAGCTAAAATAGCACCACCTAGTGGATTTGTGTCAAACCAAGAAAGCCATTATTAACAAAGGGAGGTAAGGAATTTGCATTGTAAATGTTGACAAAATACTGACTTAAAAGCATTAATAGTTGGACAGGAAGTGTACTCATATACTGCACTTTTTAAATTGCTTTGATTTTTTTATTTGAGATAGTCATGAAAATCTTCCAATCAAATCACAAAAAATATTTTGCATCAGCTTTTCAGCTGCTATTTTTACCCTTCAATCAGCAACATTTGCATATGTCTGTGTAACAACATTCTTGCTTTTAAGCCAGAAGGCTGCATATTCAAGTCACATTCCAGGTCTTTGAATAGATGATCTAGTTTGCACCTGGGGAAAGGAAAGGACCATCATTTATATAGCACCTTGCATGTCCACAGTACATGCCAAAACACTTGTAGCCAATTAAGTGATTTTGTAGTGTAGTCCTTATTGTACTATATTAAAACATGGCGGCTAATTTAAAGATGTGGGTCTGGATCTTCTGAGGAGCAGCAATCGTCACGGGATTACCGCTCTGCTTGAAAATTCCCTGACTCTACGCTGCTCCAGATTTCTTCCGGGAGCTTCCAAGCCTGGCTTTTCCAGAAATGCGGAGCGCAGCGTCCGTCACGGAGCTCCATCGTAGCAGAGTAGAACCAGGGAAAGTCAGGAGATGCCCCTTTTTATGCACCGTTTGCCATTTGGTGAGTTTAAATGTCCAGTTTGAATGTTAGTGAGTGGATGAACGAGTGAATGAATAGGTAGGGTGGGTGAGGGGGCAGGTGGGTCTGTGGGTAGTCGAACCGGGGAAGGCTGGAGGAGGTAGTCGGGGTTGATGAGGTTGGTGTGGGGGGTGGGGTGGGGAAGCAGGGGGGTCAGTTGTGTAGCTACCTAGATGTTAGACTAGGTTCTAATACTGGGTAACTATCCAGGTAAGTACATTGGAACTGTCTGAAGTCTCCAACTGTAACTCAGTCAGAGACATTCGCTGTGGGGCCCCGGTGATCTGAAGACCAGAAGATTTGGGTCATGATTTCCAAAAGCCTCTTTTTTTTTACGAGTAGTGCTGTTTGTTTTATGCCAATAGTCCATTAGTCATATGCTCCATTATTTACCCCAGAAAGATGGAGCAAAACAAAATGGGAATAGACTAACTAAGGATAGGGCATACTTGGCAAAAGATGTTACAGTAGTGGTATCAATGATCCATAAACAACTGGTGGTAATCTTGTGTGTAGTGTAAATACATTTTAAAAAGAAAACTATGGGTGTGGTTATGTTTATGAAGTTGGCTAAAGATTCTCTACTACTACTCAGGAAGTTATGGATAAGTTTGCAGGAAGTTGCTGGAAGCTTTGGGTGCTTGCTAAATAAGTTTGGCAGTTGGAAAGATATGACAAAATATCTAACCACAAATTACAATTTTCCCTAAAATTCAAACTGAAGTTGTTTTTCAGATGTACTGTTCACATTTGTAAGTTAGTTTGCACACATCTGAACAAAAGCTGCAGGAAGTTTGTTTCCTTAAAACAAAACTTGATGAGATCAAAGGGCTAAACGCAAAAACGTTTAACAGAGGCCTTCCTGTAACCGGAAAAAAGTCACCCGTTTTATTTATTCTGCACAGTTTGACTGGTGTTACCATTTGGGAGTGAGGTGCTAAATTAGGATTTTGGCAACGGCTTTTATGATCCACTGGTGCTCTGTAATAATTATATAATAATGGCTCAGTGCAAAGTAATGAAATGAAATGAAACAAATTAGCTTCTCTTGTGTAATTCACGAGGGGTAAGTTGCTTATTAAGACAAATATTCAGGTAATTTGTGGTATACTTGAGTTTTATTCCAAACTTCAAAGTTTGCTCTTTCTGTAGAGTAGTGTGGGAGGAAGGAACTGAAGATTAGATTGTAGTAGGCAGCTCCTGGAGAATCAAGGTCTTTACAGTGAATTTTTATACAGTTTTATGGAGCCTGAAATCTCTCTTCCCTGTAGCATTGCTTTATCTGCTGTAATGATTGTACGAAGAAGATTGCATTGTAGCTCCTTCAAAGGAAGTTAATTAAAGAGTACTTGATTATGCTTATTTACGTTACTGTTCACCCATTAGTGTGTTCAGTGACACAGGAAACTGGTGCCTTGACGAGATAGCAGTCCTAATTTCAGTATGTCAGAGGTTCTAAGTGGATATGAGCATTTTATTTATGCTTGGATGAAGAACAGTTTGGTGCATTTTATCCATGTATTTTGTTATAATGGTGTTGATATGACCCACTTAGTAGCTACATATTAGGCCGTGTTATTCGCAGACTTAATATTACAATAAAACAACCTGTATATGCTTTAAAGTTAAAAATGCTTCAGTGCTTTATTTAATTAGCATATATTCGATACAATAATGTTGATTGTTTCACCTTTATACTCATAGATTGAACGCTAGTATCTACCTTGTACTGTTATAATGAACTATAATTTCCCCCCAGGTGCAAACTACAATGAAGTAAATGAAGACAAAAGAGAGCATTTCAGTGAAATATTTGCTTCTATTGACACGTTGGCATTCACATTTGGTAATGTGTAAGTAACACAACTTTTGGTATAGGTTTGACTTTCTTTAATTTGTGTGTCTAATTATAGGTGTTTTAGGTTAAAACAATATTAATGATAAAGCTGAACTAATGAAAAGTTATGTTTGAAGCAGTCACTCAAAGTATGTGTTTTTTTTAAAAATCTGAAAAATTGTATTGCATCAGTCCCCTCTTCTCATTCTCAGCTTGGCAAGTGTATGCATATTCCTCCTTTTCTCAACTCCACTTCCATCTTTTTTTCTTCTCTTGTAAGTTCTAGTTCTTGCTAGGATGTAGTACTGCCAGCATTAATAGTCCTGTAGTTGCTTCTCAATGTATAACATCAGCTTATACTGTGAATCTCAGCAGGCTGTGCAACTGTTGCAGCCAAGCCCCATCCTGTTCTCAGCCTACATCTGCGTGCAAGCACTTAACAGCCAGTCACTGGTTAGCAGTCAGGAATGCAAACCCCAGCTGATTTTTTTTTTTAACCCTTCCTTATCACTCAGCAATTGTAGTAGCCTAATTGCTGAGGTTAAAACCTAAAATTAGCTCAGCACAGACTGCAAAATAAACCTGGAGCCTTATGGTCATAAGGATTAATACTGTTATTTGCTGCTTTTATCCACTACACTGTTACAGCAACTGTATGTGTTTATTTTATTGCTTTAAATTGCATCTTGGGCATTGCATGAGCACTGGGTGAAATTGCTGCTTCAATGTTAGAGGTTATGTTTTTGTCCTTTTCATTTTCTAGGGCTGCTAGCACTTTTTAAGTACCTTTGCGAAAAAATATTGAATTTTGTGTCTTTTATGAAAACCATAATTTGCGCTTATCATTGGCTTTATTATTCATGATATAACCAGTGCTTCCAAGGTCAAAGGATTTTTTTTCTGGCAAGAATATCCTCAGTTTCATTTTGATTTTATAAGTGCATTTTGTAACTGCCCATTAAGGTTGTTGCTTTACCATATCCTGTTTTATAGTCACAAATTTAAAATAACTGTCATGAAACAAATCTTCTGCTAGCTTAGAGCTGTGGTTAAACTGGACAGAACATGAGCAATCTACTTTTAAAATTTCCAATGCTGAAAAAAGTACTCTGGTTTTGTAAATGTATTTAATTCCAAAAATAGTCTCTAGGTTGCCATTGTTCTCACTGAGTTTGTGTAATGTGTTAGTGGTGTTATTCACTTAATATTTGCCACTCTTAATTCAGTGTGTCCAAAACTGTCTACCAGTCACATATCTTACCTTAATATAGTTTTGGCAATATAACATTTGTACATGTATGTGCATTTGTGTGTTGTCACTTTTGCATATTGCACACACCTCTGATGTGCTTTATTTTAACTCTTTCAGCAGTACTGATTAGAGAAGTTAAGTTTAGGATTGTGGAGGTGTTTTTTTTTATTCTTTCATGGGATGTGGGAATTGATGGCTAGGCCAGTATTTGCTGCCCGAGCCTTAATGGACATGAGAAGGTGGTGGTGAGCTTGCAGCCTTGAACCACTGCAGTCCAAGTTGTGTAGGTGCGCACCCACAGTGCTTATAAGAAGGAAGTTTGAGGATTTTGATCCAGCGACAGTGAAGGAACGACAATATAGTTCCAAGTCTGATGATGTGTGGCTTGGAGGAGAGCTTGTAGGTGGTGATTTAGCCATGTATCTGCTGCCCTTCCCCTTCTAGGTGGTAGAGGTCACCAGTTTGGAAGGTGCTGTCGGAGGGGGCTTGAAGAGTTGCTGCAGTGCATCTTGTATATTGCACATGATACTGCAGCTGAGTGTCAGTGGTGGAGGGAGTGAATGTTGAATGTGGTGGATGGGGTGCCAATCAAGCAAGCTGTTTTATCCTGATTGCTGTTGTGTTTCTTGAGTGTTGTAAGAGCTGCACTCATCCAGGCAAGTGGAAGAATATTCTATCATACTCCTGACTTGTGCCTTGTCGATGGTGGACTGGCTTTGGGGAGTCAGGAGGTGAGTTACTTGTCACAGCATTACAGTATTTATATGGCTGGTCCAGTTCAGTTTCTGGTCAATGGTAACTTCCAGGATGTTGATTGTGGAATTTCAGCAAAGATAATGCCATTGAATGTCATGGGGAGACGGTTAGATCCTCCCTTATTAGAGATGGTTATTGCCTGGCACTTCTGTGGCGCAAATGTTACTTGCCACTTATCAGCTCAAGTCTAAATGCTATCCAGGTCTTGCTGCATATGAACACTGACTGCTTCAATGTCTGAGGAGTTGTGAATGGTGCTGAACATTGTGCAATCATCAGCGAACATCCCTACTTCTGACCTTTATGATGGAAGGAAAGTCATTGATGATGCAGCTGAAGGTGGTTGGGCCTAGGACAGTGCCCTGCGGAACCCTTTCAGCGATGTCCTGGGACTGTGATGATTGGCCTCCAACAGCCACAACCATCTTCCTTTGTGCTAGGTATGACTCGTCATTGGAGAGTTTTCCCCCTGATTCCCATGGACTTCAGTTTTGCTAAGGTTCCTTGATGCCACACTCGGTCAAATGCTGCCTTGATGTCAAGGGCAGTTTTCTTTCTTGGCCTCCAATGTATTTGAAAAGTAATGCTCATGCTGAGTAGTTTAGCTGAAAATATAAAAGGGAATCTTTTAAGGGTACTGCATAAATATTTATTTAAAAAGGACCATGAATAAATTGAGTCATGCATACTTATGAACTACTTAGCAAGATGTATTATGTAGTTGTATAAATTACTGACTTTTCAGAAGAAAGGGAATGAAAGAAATTGAAAGTCAGCTTCAATATGTAATAAAAATATAAATTAATCTTTTTAATCAAACGATTCTGACTTGCAGCATTTCAGATTTCCTCATGGGAGACGTGGACTATAGTTCATCTGTGGGACTGCCACTGAATGGGCGAAGTCGTGTAAGTTCACAGAAAAATTACAATAACTAGAAGCAATAGTGGTATGATTATTAGGATCATTAGAATCTTAAAGCTCCAAGGATAGCCACTTTGTCTTTTAGAAAGAGCTACCCAATTAGCCTGACTCCATTGCTCTTTCTCTTTAGCCCTGCAAATTTTTTCCCTTCAATTATTTATCGAGTTCTCTTTGAAAGTTACTATTTACTCTGTTTCCACCACCCTTTTCAGGTAGTGTGTTCCAGATCACAATCTTTTTTTTTAAAACGAACTCATCATCTTACTTTGGGCTGCTTTGCCAGTTATCTTTTTTTATAGCTGTGTCTGCTGGTAACCTGCCACAACAATTTCTCTGATTTACTCTGTTGGTAGAATGTGTCTATTAAATCTCCCCTTAACCATCTCTGATCAAATGAGAGCAATCCCAACTTCTCTGGGCAACAGACTAATCATAGGCATAATTAGGAAGCGTTTTCAAATGTTAAGTGTGTTCATTGCACTGTTTTGGCATATACATGCCAGTTTCTGTAAATGTTTTTAGCAAACTTCAAGCCAAGAAGATGTGTATAAATGTATCAGGTATGCTGAATATACAATTGCTGCCTGAGCATTTATTAAGATGAGTCATGTCCATTATTTACATCACACCTGATGCAGAAACTAAAATTAGATTCAGTTTGTTGGTTTGGTTTTGTTTTACATTTTCATACTATTTTTATGATACATATATATCTATTACAGGCTTAAGGGACACTTGTTAAATGACCTAAAACTGTTAAATGAAAACAACTTTATTTGAAACTTCTCTGTTGACAGATGATTCTGATGATTTGGAATTTCAAAGTTCAGATATGAAGTGCTTCTTCTCAATTAATATCTGGTCCAGTTCTGTAAAATTAGTGATGATTAATTTATTTCTTTTCCATTTAAAAGTCTTATGAAAATCTATCCATGGGATCTGGAGGATCAATTCAGGAAAAGGATGACCTACAAGGTACCAATACATTTTTAAAAATCCTTTTAAAATTTAATATTCCAAGTTTTATTTGTCATTTTCAATTTGGCTGCCAAATCAGTGAATACACTTAAGGGTATTTAACTAGCTGTAAAGTAATTTGAACGTTGAGGCTGTGAAAATTAGTTAATAAATACAAGTTTTTTTTTCTCTTTCATCCCCCACATATCTGTTCCTCCAAATATATTAGAAATTTTCACTCTGCTTCTGTGATCCTACAATATTTATTTGGGGTCTACTAAGTACTTGGTGCTTGAGCTGGATTTCAGTTTGTTTTTTCCCCTCACCTTCGGGATTTAGTTCAAATCATCTTTAGCCATCCGGTAAGAAAGAGTTGAGTTCAGTCAAACATATTCATGAGGAGTTTATATGGGTGCAGAAAGCTGCCGGGGCTATTGCAATGGAAGCTTCTGCAAGTTCTGGTTACCCAACTGTGACCCAAGGGCCCTTTGCCTGAAATAAAACCATATGGCAAGTGCCCATCACTGATAAATACAATATGGATCCTGTATATGCACCTTTCAGAAATAGCACCTGTATCATATCTTGAGTTCAGTGGCTGCAATCCATGAGTGACATCCTGGATCAAATGGACCTTTATATCTGCTAGGATTTTATTCTTTCATTCTCTCTTTATTGTCTGTTCTTTCCCCACCATGCAGTTGGCAGACAAAATCATGACTGTTACTGTACTGCAACTCACAGCAATCTCATCCAGAATATGTGAACCATACTGGTTGCTGCAGGGTTTGGATAGGACCCATTTATGCGCACACTGGGTGGTGGCTTAGGTGCAAGTATACCAAATACGCTCTTCAAAGAAACCACTCAGCATCTACCAAAGCTGAGCAATGCTTGGATCAGGTTAAGCCTGTTCTAGATGTGGATAGCTTGCTGTCAGATTCGAGGACTAATTTGTTTACCGTCCACCCAAATCAGTTTGCTCAGATACCATATTTCTTGATGAATAGCTTACAGACAATGTTTATACTATTTGCTGTTGGTAACAATTTGCATCAATCTGCCATGGTGATTTGAAGACTAATATTTGGACAACAATTCAAATGTTACTTCACGTATCTTAGGACCTCACTTAAGTTTTCCCCAGACTGGCAATGGAGAATGGTGGGGAAGTTAGTGATGTCGAATTGAAATAACTTTATTTTCCAGTTTGTTCAGTTGCTTGCGACCTATAACTCATTTGGCTTTGAGACCTCGATTCTTCCAGCATGCTAAATTGTTTTGCCAGTGATGTATAACATAGTCGCGGCGCAAGCACAAACTATTTACATAACTACTTGATGTGCCATCTTCCAATGTTGTCTGGACTCTACTTTCAAGTGGTAGTTCCATGTAAATGTGCAAAAAGACTGAAATGGAAACAATGCATTGCAGATTACAAACTATTTTCTTGTTGTGAAATCAACAGAGGTAATGTTTAAAATGTAGGTTTCAGCTTTGATTCAAGGAGCGCACTCACCCCTGAGTCAGAAGGTTGTGGGTCCATGCCACACTCCAAAGATTTGAGTACATAATGTCAGTTGACAATTCACTGCAATAAAGGGTTGCTGCACTGTTTTGGGTGTGCTGTCTTTTGGATAAAACATTAATCTAGGCCCCATCTGCCCCCTAGGATAGATATACAAGATCCCTGCTACCTTTCTTTAAAAGAGCAGAAGAGCTATCTTAGTATCTTAGCTGTTCAATTTATCCCTTAACAAGCACCATGAGAACAGATTAATTGGTCATTTATCTGTTTGTGTGACTTTGCTGTATGCAAATTGGCTATATTTCCCAACAATAGTGAGTACACAATGAAAGTACTTCATTAGCTGTAAGAAAAATTGAGATTGTGAAAGGCGCTATATAAATTCAAATCCTTTCTTTTAAGAGATACAATGACTGAAGTACATCGCTATTGCATGGGTGATTGACCTAATCACAGCAAGATATACTCGGTAATCTTTTCTTCTTCCCCCTCCTACCACTAGGTGCCAGCCAGCACGCAGTTCTATAATTTTCTAAATGATGGCTTGGCTAGATGCAAACCGTTTTAGGTTGGCTAAAGTAACTAGTAACTTTGGAGTACCAAATCAGTTAGCTCCGGTCACTATGAGGCTATTACAAATAACTTTGTTAGAAAGAACAATTAAGTATATAACATTTGGAACCAATTTTGCAATTGATGAAATAAATATTTTTTTAAAAACTTTTATATACATGACAAATATACATTATGCACAGAGAAAACAGTGAATATGTAAATAGTATATGTATTGCATGCCTTAAATGTAAGGAGATGACTATCATCTAGGACCTTTACTGTATAGTTATTAGATTTGCATGTTGAGTAGCCAGTGACTGTAAAGCATTTTACACTGCCGGTGATACAGAAGATAGAATCTTGGAAAGTTTACAGCACAGAAAGAAAAAAAAAACTTGGCCCATTGTGTCTGTGCTGGCTGAAAAACAAGCCATCAGCCTAATCCCACTTTCTGATGGCACTTCAGGTGCAATCCAGACACACTTTTAATGAGTTTAGGGTTTCTGCCTCTGCTGCCCCTTCAGGCAGTGAGTTTGAGACCCCTACAATCCTCTGGGTGAAAAACATTTTTCCCATCTAATCCTTCTACCAATTATTTTAAATCTATGCCCCCTAGCCACTGACCTCTCTGCTAAAGTAAATAGGCCCTTCTCATCCACTCTATCCAGGCCTCTCTCAATTTTGTACATCTCAATCAAGTATTTTTCTTCCTATTCCATTCTTTCTTTCCCCATCTCCATAGTTCCATGATAGTCTTTAGCATTAACTTCCATTAAGGTATATTTCGAGGTCAGAATAGTGACATTGAATAGTGACAGACCAGACATTGAAGCGTTTTGCTGTAACATAGGAACAGAAGTGAGTTGCTTAGCCCTTCAAGCCTATTGCGTCATTCAGTGAGATCAGGGCTGGTCTGCGACCTAACTTTGTATTCCTGCCTTTGCCCCATATCCTTTTGTACTTTTGCCTCCTAAAAGCTGTCGATCTCCAGATTTAAACTTAACAATTGATCGAACATCAATTGCTGTTTGCAGAAGAGTTCCAAACTCCTACCAACCTTTGTGTGTAGAAGTGTTGTTAATTTCATTCCTGAAAGGTTTGGTTCTAATTTTGAGTATTTCACCACCACCATCCCCACCCCCATCCTGGACTTCAAAACCACCAGAAATAGTTTCTCCCACTTTACCCTATCTGTTGTCCTCAGTATCTTAAAATTTGATTCATATCATCCTTCTGATTCCCATATGTTTCACTTCCTGTTTTCAGGAGCTCTCCGAGCAGAAGAGGTTGACAACATGTTACTTAAAAATGACAGTGGGATAGAGTCAGCTCTAACGTATGCAAAAATTTGGTCAAAATATACCAAAGATATTCTAGCCTGGTTGGAAAAACGGTTAAATTTAGGTAAGTTCTTCACTGCATTGCCTTACTAGTCAAAATAATTGTAAGTCGGTCATCGTATTATCTGCCATATTAATGTTCCTAAGGTCACTTTCACATTCAGTAACTTTTCTGCAGAAATAAATGCCAACTTATCTAATTTGTACGTGCTTGTTTACATTTGATATTTTAGAGCTTCTATCTGTAATGTAATATTATTGGCTAATTATTTAAAATATTTAATAAAATAGTTACTCTGACTACTGTAAAAGTTATTCATAAGGTGACATAATTGTTTATCATACAATCATAAAATGATGCAGCACAGAACAATATGCACTCCATCATAACTTTTCAGGCTCTTTGAGAGGGTATCCAAGTAGTCTCACTTTCCTTCTCTTTGCCCATAGCCCTGAAAATGTTTCCATTTCAAGTAATTATCCAAAATTTCATTACATTATTACTGAATCTGCTTCCACAGCCATTTGAGGCAGCACACTCTAGATCATAACATGTGTGAAAAAATGTTTTTCTCATTTTGGAGCAGGTCCCCTCATCTGCAAAATGATCGTGAATCACAAAGATAACCCCTGGCTTCTTTTTCCTACTGCAAGCTGTCATCTTAAACCCCTCTCCTATGGCCCAGTGAGAGTGAAAGAGACAAACTTCCTCAAATGTCCTGCCCCTCCACCAGAAATGTACTTAAATTTTTTTTTTTCCCAGTTCCCCTCATGCCCTCTCATCCCCATCTCTCATTTTATCCATGAGACCCACCTCCTGTTGACCCTATTCCCACTGAACTGATGCTTATCCAATTTCCCTTCCTGACCTAGCTAATGTTGTTAACGGCGCTCTTCCCAGGTACCATCCCCCCACCTCCATCAAATCTGTCGTCATCACCCCTCCCATCAAAAAACTGCCCCTTGACACCACCTTCCGTGCAAACTACCACCTCATCCACCCTTTCATCTCAAGTCTCAGAATCTCTCAGTGCAGAAGAGGCCCTTTGGCCTATTGAGTCTGCACCGACACGTGAGAAACACCTGACCTACCTACCTAATCCCATTTAGCAGCAATTGGCATGTCATAACATTCAAGGCTATGGGCCAAGTGTTCATCCAGGTACTTTTTAAAGGATGTGAGGCAACCCACATCCACCACCCTCTGGGTAAAAAAGTTTATTTCCTCATATCCCCCATAAACCTCCTGCCCCTCACCTTGAACTTGTGTCCTCTCGTGACTCACCCTTCAACTAAGGGGAACAACTGCTCCCTATCCACCCTGTCCATGCCCCTCATAATCTTGTATACCTCAATCAGGTCGCCCCTCAATCTTCTCTGCTCCAACGAAAACAACCCAAGTCTATCCAGCCTCTCTCTTCATAACTTAAATGTTTCATCCCAGGCAACATCCTGGCGAATCTCCTCTGCACCCCCTCCAGTGCAATCACATCCTTCCGAAAATGTGGTGACCAGAACTGCACACAGTACTCCAGCTGTGGCCTCACCAAGGTTTTATACAACTCCAACATGACCTCCCTACTTTTGTAATCTATGCCTCGATTGATAAAGGCAGGTGTCCCAAATGCCTTTTTCACTACCCCACTAACATGCCCCTCCGCCTTCAGAGATCTATGGACACACATGCCAAGGTCCCTTTGTTCCTCAGAACTTCCTCGTATCATGCCGTTCATTGAATACTTCCTTGTCAAATTACTCCTTCCAAAGTGTATCACCTTATGCTTTTCATGGTTAAATTCGATCTGCCACTTATCTGCCCATTTGACCATCCCATGCTGACTATCCCTGATCAAACCTTGCCTCTCCAAGTGGAGATAGATTCTTTCCTTCAGAAATTTCTCCAATAGTTTCCCTACCACTGACATGAAACTCACTGGTCTGTAGTTCACTGGCTTATCTCTACAACGCTTTTTAAATAGCAGAACCACATTAGCTGTTCTCCAGTCCTCTGGCACCTCCCCACGTGGCCAGAGAGGAATTAAAAATTTGGGTCAGAGCCCCTACGATCTCCTCCCATGCCTCCCTCAGCAGCCTGGGACACAAATCATCTGGACCTGGAGATTTGTCCACTTTTAAGCCTGCCTACACCCCCAATACCTTGTCACTCCCTATATCAATTTGCTCAAGAACCTCGCAGTCTCTCTCCCCGAGTTCCATACCTTCATCCTCATTCTCTTTGGTGAAGACGGATGTGAAGTATTCATTCAACACTCTACCGATGTCCTCTGGTTCCACCCATAGATAGCCCCCTTGGTCCTTAATGGAACCTACTCTTTCCCTGGTTATCCTCTTCCCATTGATATACTTATACAATATCTTGGGGTTTTCCCTACTTTTATCAGCCAGAGCTTTCTCATATCCCCTCTTTGCTCTCCTAATTGCTTTCTTAAGCTCCACCCTGCACTTTCTGTACTCCACTAATGCCTCTGCTGATTTGCTCCCCTCATAACTGCTAAAAGCCTGTTTTCCTTCTCATCGTATCCTGAATATCTCTGGCCATCCATGGTTCTCTGGACTTGTTACTCCTTCCTACCACCCTAGAGGGAACATGTTGAGCCTGTACCCTTCCCCTTTCCTTTTTGAATGCCACCACCTCCCCCCCCTCCCCCCCACACTGCTCTTCTGTAGATTTCCCCACATGTAGCTGTTCCCAGTCTACCTTGGCCAGATCCTGCCTTATTTTACTAAAATCTGCTCTCCCCAATCCAAAACATTTTTTTGCAACTTGTCTATTTCTTGGTACAATTTAAGGTTGTTATGGACAATCATGTGGCCGTTATCACTAAAATGCTCCCCCACCACCACCTCAGCCACCTATCCGGCTTCATTCCCCAGAATTAGGTCCAGCACTGTGCCGTCCCTTGTTGGACTCTCTACATATTGACCAAAAAAGTTCTCCTGTACACATTTCAAGAAATCCACTCCATCCAAGCCCTTAACACTATGTCTATCCCAATTAATGTTGGGAAAGTTGAAATCACCTAATATAATTACCCTATTGTTGTTTTTACACACCTCCTCAAGTTGTGCACATATTTGCTTCTCAATTTCCTGCTGACTATCTGGGGGTCTATAATAAACACCTAACAATGTGGTTGCCCCTTTTTTTATTCTTAAGCTCTACCCACAAAGCTTCATTAGATGCCCCCTCCAAGATATCATCTCTCCTTACTGCCGTAACTGACTCCTTAACTAATAATGCAATGCCTCCTCCTCTTTTACCCTCTCCCCTGCCTCGCCTGAAGATTCTATATCCTGGAATGTTGAGCTGCCAATCCTGCCCCTCCCTCGACCACATCTCAGTGATGGCTACTATATCACAATTTCACATGTCAATCCTCACCCTTAACTCATCCATTTTACCTGTAATACCCCTGGCATTAAAGTAGAGGCCATCCAGCCTTGCCTTACCCCCTTGAAACTTAATGCAGCTGTACTCCCTCTGACTTGATTGTTTTACTGTATTATGATGTGACCCTATTCTGCTAACATTCTGTGTCCCCACCCCCTACCAAATTAGTTTAAACTCCTCCCAGCAGCACTAGCAAACCTGCCCGCAAGGATGTTAGTACTGCTTTGGTTCAGATGTAGACTGTCCCGCTTGTACAGGTCCCACCTTCCCCAGAAACGGTCCCAGTGATCCAGGAATCTAAAACCCTCCCTCCTGCACCAAATCTTAAGCTGCATATTCATCTGCACTATTGTCCTAAATCTGTGCTCACTAGCACATGGCACTGGGAGTAATCCAGAGATTACACCCTGAGAGGTCCTGCTTTTTAGTCTACTGCCTAACTCCCTGAATTCTTGATGCAAGTTCTTGGACATGTCATTGCCCTGTGCCTGTTTTTCCTGGAACTCCACGGTTGAATCCTTCCAATCAAGTTTCCATCCCTGCCACAGAACTGAACGGCTCTTAAAGTCACAAATGCCTTCTCTGTGATTATGACAAAAGTATACTATCCCGTTTTTCATGTTTCCTGAGCTGACTTCAGTCTTTGATATGGTTGACCAGATGATCCTTCTCCAACACCCCTCCATTGTCATCCAGCTGGATGGAGCTATGCTTGCCTGGTTCCATTCTTATCTTTTTAATCATAGCAAGAAAATCAGCTGCAATCTTTCCCCTCCTGTAGGATCTACCTTTGGCCCCTCTTTTTCTCATCTACATGCTGTCCCTCAACAACATCATCAAAAATGCATCAGTTTCTACATGTATGTCGATAATGCCCAACTCTACATCACCATGTTTTCTCAACCTCTCTGCTATCTGTAAATTATCCAAATTCCAGTATTAGGTGAGCAGAAATTTCTCCTCAGCTAATAATGGTCTTCCCAGTTGTCTTCGGTCCCTTCGTTCCCAAACTCTTGGTGCTTAGCTGTTGATTCCATCTCTCTCCCCGATAACTAACTGTCTGAGGCTGAACCAGATTGTTTGCAACCTTGGTGTCATATTTGATCCTGAGATGAACTTCCAGTCACAAATATCTACATCATCATTTAAGACCACCCATTTCCACCCCTGTAATATCACTAGATTCCACCCCTACCTCAGCTCATCTGCTGAATCCCTCATCTATATCTTTTTTTTTAAACTGTTCCAATTTGCTGCTGACCAACCTCCTGCATTCAACTTTTGTTAAACCTGACATCATCCAAAGTTCTGCTAACCTACACTAACTCGCACCAGTTTCCATTCAGCCATCACCACTGTGCCGACTGACTGACTGTTTGTTTGACTGACTGACTTGCAGTTAAACAGTGCCTTGGTTTTAAAATTTGCATCCTTAATTTCAAATCCCTCTATTGCCTAACCCCCCCAGTCCACAATCTTTTGAGATACCATGTTCCTTTCATTCAGGCCTCTTGATTGGCCTAGCCTTGGTGGCTGTGCTTTCAGCAGCCTGCACCCTAAGCTCTAGAACTCCCCACCCTAAACCTCTTGTGTCTCTCTTTTTCATTTTTCTCCTAGAAAACTCTCCTTAAAACCTACTTCTGTTAAACACAGTAAGTGCTTGTTGTGAGTCCAAAGCTAGTCTCTTACCTCAAGCTGATTTATTCTCAAGACTGCTCTTCAGTGTAGCAGCCCCTTCCGCACTAGAGTGTTACAGCTGTACCCACTTGTAGATGAACCATCACCTGTTTTAACAAGCAGTAGTCTTTAAAATGTAATTGCTATACAGTGTAATTGCCAGTCAACAAGAAGATTGTTATTGGACCTTGATAATGTAATTACTGATACACTGACACTTCTTCCTCCTTTTCCCCGGCCATCTTCCTCCTCCTCGTCCTCCTCCTCCATCCTTCTTTCCACCTTTCCCCGCCCCCACCTTTCCTCTTCTCCCATCATCCTGTGCCACTGTTGAAATTATGATCTATATTCCCAAGTTCAGATCATTAATATATCAATTCTCATCGCCATATTATAAAGAAAATGTAGAGGCACTGAAGAGGGTGCAAAAAATAGATTTACAAAGATTGTGCCAGAAATGCAGGGATATACCAATCAGGATAGGATGAATAGGCTGGGTCTCCTTTCTCTTGAAAAGAGTGGCTGGAGAAGTGACCTAACGGGTCTTTAAAATTATGAAATGTTTTGACAAAGTAGATTAAGAGAGAATTGTTTTCACTTATGGAGAAGAGCAAAACCAAAAGCCATCAGTGTAAGATAGCCAACAAAAAATCAAACCGGGAATTCAAGAGTGGTGAGAATGTGAACTTGCTATTACAGGGAGTGCTTGAAGCAAATAATATAGATGCATTTAGGGGAGGCTGCATAAGCATATGAGGGAGAAGAGAACAGAGGGTTATGCTGATAATTAGATGAGGAAATGCAAGAGGAAGCTTGAGTGGAGCATAAACACCAGCATAGACTGTTTGGGCTAAATGGCCTGTTTTGGTTCTCTATATCCTATGTAAGCCCTCTTCCCTTTTTTTTTGGAGCCCATTTATGCAACAGCTGTAATCTTCCAATCCCCTACCATATCTAATGAGAATTGGAAAATTTTGGCCAGAGCCTCTGCAATTTTTATCCCTCTGCCATCTAGAATATATTCCATCTGGATTGAATAAATTTCCCACTTTGAATGCAACCAACGTTTTAATATATTTTAATCCTGTCTAATTTCTGCACTGAGCCTGCTTTACTGTGACATTGGCAGCATCCTTTCCTTGCAAAAGTACTCATTTATTACTCAGCTATGCTCTCTACCCCATCTTTTTTTAGGTCCGTAATTGATTCCACCCTTCCTTTGAGCATCCTTTTACTATTTATATAGGACATATATTTCTAATCGATGTTTTTTTAAACATCCAGATATGGAATATGCAAGAAGCTTTTCAAAATTGGCAGAGTCAGCTAAAACTTCTATTGGTCAACAGGTAAATATTACAATGTCTAATGTTGGGGAATGTCTTATTCCTGCAAGTACTGTTGTGCAATAAGCTACTTAGCAAGTTGTCAACCTTCCACTTTTTTCTGAAGCAAGTTTCCTGCCATATACAGGCACAACTAACAGAGCAAGGGGTAGGAGTGCATACATTCAGGATAAACTAAGTAAATAAGCAATTCAGATCAACTTTGAGACCATGGGCAGTGAATATATGCAATAAATTACCAGACCAGACAGCCAAAGAAGAGATTTTTTAGAGGTGTCAGAAGGAAAATAGATCAGTTCTTGCATTCATTCAGATTTATGAGGCTGAATTTTACGGCTCCCCCCACTGGCGTATTTAAAGGCAGGTGGGCTTGTAAAATAAAGCGGGTGGCCTTTCTAGCGCCTTACTGCCAACTCGCAACTTGTCTCCCAAATTACAGTGGATGGTTAAGGTGTCAGGCACCCATCTGCCTTTAGGCCTATTGAGGCCCTTTACATGGCCAATTAAAGATGGATAATCCAGCAGCTTTCATTGTGTGGGCTGCTGTCTGGCAGGAAGTGGGGAATTACCTCCTTTGGGAGGTCACTTGTGCCCCTTGGAAACACACACCGCAAAGATTGTACTCCTCCTTTAACTCTTAACTTCCCCCTTCGGCCCCTCTCACTTTCTCCCGTCCACCAGCCCGCTGGGGTCTGGCAGCATCCAAAATCCAAGATTTGTCTTTGAGTTCGGACTCCATCAGTCTTTTTTCTTGGGTAGGGTTGCCTCTAATCCCAGTATTGGCCACCATTTGGTCCTGGCACTGCTAGGACTGCAGAGCTGCCAGCCAATCAGATTGACTGGCAGTTGTCTAGGGTGGGACTTCCTCCCAGAATGGGGGGTAGAAGTTCCACTCCGAAACAACTAACACTGCTCCCAGCGTAACCTGGCTGCCCGCAGCAATATTTCAAGTGGGCAGACTGACAACTGACTTTTCGGTTACAGGGGGTGCAGGAAATGTGGCCCCCTGTAAAATCCAGCCCATTTAAAATTTAAAAAGCTACTTCATAAGAGAGAGGATAATTGAGTGGGTAGACTAGATGAGCTAATGGTCTTCTGACCAAAATGTTAATATTTTTAAAATTTACTTTTTTTAACAGGTACACATGCCATTTCAATCAGTGTATATGTCTGCTTTTGAATATGATGTTGAGTATTGTCAGGCTCTTCTGCAAACTGGAGCAGGCCTCCAATCAAATAAATTTATTCAGGTGCGATTTTTGTATGTTTTGAATTTCTTTTGCCCAGCCCATTACAGAGAATGGTTGTTATTTAACTATTGCAAATACACGTTTACTTGTATTTCATGATAGCAGTTGCCCATTGCAGTCACTGAATACTAAATCATGGTTTATGTTTCAAGTCTTTCTTAACTGACTTGTTGGTTCTTTCTAGGCTTATCAACAGTTGCATATCCTTTGTAATTTTGGGAACGTATGATTTTCATTTGTCTCATTCTGTACTTTTTTGATGTCCATATGACCATTCTTTGAGTGGATAGGCAAGTGATCTGCTAGGTGTACAGTTATACTATAGGAAATGAACGGTTTCTTTTTCTCCTCCCTCCTGTTTAGCACCTCATCCATGTAGTTTAATTCAGATTAAGCATGTATTAATTCAGATTAAGCATGTATTATATAGGAGAATTGGGTGTTCAAAATTAGCTTCATACCTTGTATAATCTTTGGGATTACCTTTGATGCATTTATCAACATTTGGAATTGCAGTTTGACTCTTGAAATATGATCTTCTGAATCCATAATAGCATTTTTAAAGATCAAAAGTTTGTCAACTATGAAATGGTATAAAATGGCATCTTTGTTATTAAATGTATTTTCAGCCACTTCTGTTGCGAAGAAATGAACTAGATAAGCAGCGTAAAGAAATTAAAGAGCAGTGGCAGCGAGAGCAAAGAAAAATGGTACTATGTTCTACATACTCTTTTTAAAATGAGTTTTAACCTTTCTATTTATTTCCCATTAATTTTTTTAAAAGAAGTGCCTACCCTCTAAATACTAAAATCCTTTTATGTACTTGACAGCATGAGGCAGAAACATCTCATAGGAAAGCAAATCTATTGTACATTCAACGCCAAGAAGAATATGAGAAGGCAAGGTCTTCTACAATTCGAGCAGAAGAGGAACATTTGACTTTAAGTAGTGGGCTAACTGGAAATTACAACAGACATCTTGAAAAAAAAAGAAAACTGGAAGAAGATGCTTTACAAAAAGTAACTTTTTAAGCCAAATTAAACCTACAAGATTTTTTTCTCCCAGAGTAAAAGTGACCACTTTTTTTGTAGCTCCTTTTAAGAATGCTACATAACTCGATTTAAAGTTACAGACTGAAGATTTGAATTACGAGCTTCAAAATTTACTTAACCCAACTGCATTAACAGCATTATATTAAGTGTTGTCATCAGTTAGATGATTAAAAATGTTAACTGATACTATCATCATTCTGAGGTGTAGAATGAAGATTTCATCCTAACATTCCCAATTTAAATGGATGCAGTACCTTAGTGCAAAGTTGTCTGTACAAAAATGAAGTAATTTTTGCCTCAAATGTTCAGTTACTTTTAACATTAGGACAATAATGACTGGATCCATACAGAATTTATAATTTTGAAATCTGTTTTGTAGGCTGAAGAAGCTGAAGAACATTTCAAAGCTTCTAAATCGGATGCCAATGAAAAACGAAGCAATATGGAAAACATCAAGAGCGATATACTGACACAACTACGCGAATTAGTCTACCAGTGTGATCTCACCTTAAAATCAGTAAGACTATGTTTTGCAAATCATGTTTACATAGTTATAACTTGCTAAATCCTTTTATTACTTTTAAAAACATGGAAATTTAGGTAGCAATACTACTACCTTTTGCAGAAAATATTTCAATTAAAATAATTGACTCTTTCAGGTGACAGTTAACTTGTTTCAGATGCAGCATGCCCAAGTGGTCGCCCTTCCTGTTAACTGCCAATCTCTTTGTGAAAATACCAAGCTGTATGAGCCAGGGCAACAGTATTCAGAATTTGTCAAAAGTTTGCCAAAGGAGGAAGTTCCTGTGGAGCCATATTTATTTCAATTTTCAGTTTCATCAAATGGAGGGTAAGTAATGTGGTTGACTCTGAAATGGCTTAATAAGCCACTAAGTTCAAGGGCAATTAGGAATGGGCAACAAATGCTGCCACCCATACCCTATGAAAGAATAAATATATAAAAGAAAACGTGCATTGGGTGCTAGTTTTTGTGTGTTGAGTGCGTCTAAGTTGGGGAAAAGCCTACTTGTAAGTGTGGAACAGTGGTAGAATGGGTTATTATATTGTAACAAATAGATCTTATGAGGCATAAAGATAAGTAATGTAGACATCTGCTTGCAATCTCCAACTCCCACCTCCACTCCACCCCCCCCCACCCCCCCCCCCCCCCCCCCTCCCCCCCCACCCTCCCCGGCCCACAGCAAACTCCTCATTGAATTCTTAGGGCTGGATTTTCTCCCATGATGCAGGTAGCTAGAGTCTGAAAATTTCCCTGCTTGGCGCCTCCACCTTGGGGGATAAAAAGCGCACTTGGGAGGGGTGCAGGATAGAGCAAGGCCGCCCTTCCGAAGCATAAGGGAGCCACAGGAGCTGCTGAGTGCCAAGGCTGCTGTTTAAAAGGCCCACCTCGGCTCTCTGGAACTTCATCCCAGTTGTTTTGTTAAAACCACTAGCCCTCACACTCCATCGTGCCCCTCATCCGCTGCCCATGCTCCATCCATGCTAGCTCATTGCCCCCCCCCCCCACACCCACTGTCAATGGCCCCACCTACCCTCCATGCCAACTCATGCCCCCAAACCTTCACCCTTAACACCCTCCATGCCTGCTCACCCAGTATACACTATGAGCAGACATCAGGAGCCATGTTCAGGTGAAATTAAATAAAGATCTAAATATCTATTACAGCTGTCACTATAATAAACAAATGCCTCCTCCATGGAAGTCCATTTAAATCCTCTCAAGTACTTACTCCTTTATCAAAGCAGACTTGTATTCATAACCCCATATCAATGACAGCTAACCCTTTAATAACAACAAAGATAAAAGCAAAATACTGCGGATGGTGGAAATCTGAAACAAACACACAAAATGCTGGAGAAACTCAGCAGGTCTGAGCATCTATGGAGAGGGAAACAGAGTTAACATTTCGAGCCTGTATGACCCTTTCTCAGAGCCTTTAATAACCTCCTGAGCTGTCAATCAAACTGCAAGCATACAACCCCCTACAGGGATAATTGTAGCTTGTGGAAAACAACCAACCGTCAATAATGATCTAATGATAGCCCTTTGGGTAATGTCAGTAAACAGCTATTGTAACTGCTAGAACAGATTCTCTTCAACACTCACCGACATAGGAAGGGTTTTTTCCCTCCCCAAAGTCTTAAATCGTTGGGGATTTAAGTAACTTGGCAGCATGACAGTTCTACATAACCTTATCCACCCTCCACAAGCATTTACATCTCCATAAACTTGTGACTCCCACACTGCAGGATAAGGTGCTTGGTACAGCAAAAATGCAGTCTGTTCGAACTCAGAGCTGAGTTCAAATGACCCTGCTGAGTTCGGGATTCCCTTGTGTGAATCACACCTTGCCCCCGTTGCCCAGCTGGGATTTGTCAGAAATGGGGATGGGACTTCCAGATCCAGGCCCCGTCGCCATTTTTGAAGATCTACGGGGTCTCCACGACTCTGCGAAAACCTGGCCCTTAATCTCTGCTTCACTTATTTGTAACGAACTAAGGCTTCCCTCCGATGTCAATATTCCCCCACTTCTTCCCCACCTCCAAACTTCTATAAATTAATTGATTGTAACAAAATGGTGTAAAATATTTCCTTTCACAGTTTCTTTTTTTTACCTATGTAGGCTTCCATTTCTTAAAAGAGCAACAAATAGCCCTCATTCATCTCAAGGAAATTTGTCACAGACTTCAGGTGATCTTCCACTTCAGTCACCTGATGTTGAAAATCCTCTTCATATTAGATCCAGTAATGGAGAGAAGCAGTCAAATAATAGCACTGATCAGCAAGGTAATTTAAGTGGATTTTTTTCTTACATGCAATATTTCAATGCCTGATAACATAATGCTTAATTGCTTTACATTAGATCTTACTGTGTCAATTATAACTGTCCCAATCATGTTTTTATTATGTTTTCAACACATTTAATTGCTTGATGAAATGTTTTGGAGAGTTGCAGAGAATAATTCTTTTTCTCCAGTTACAAGTTTTCATTGGATTGATTTTAAACATTCAAGAGGTTATTTTGGTGAAGAGGTGCTTTGCTAATAGGACATGTCCATTTTAAAAAACTGGTTTTAATACACTATTTTGCTCCTCATTGCTGTGTACTATAAGTCGAACTTGCCTGGAGGTATTAAATCAGATGCTTGCAAATTTAGTGCTCAAATAATGATTTTGATGCAATTTTCATTGGGGAGTTTAAGTGCTTCCATGCACCCACTTCCACTGAAGATGCGGAGTAGACTGGCTGATTCACAGCAGCAAGTTTCAGGATGGATCAAACTGAATGAGAGGATGCACAGGTTCTCAAACATCCTGGTGGGAAAGAGAAGGGCTGTCCTCCACCAACAGTAGGGAAACACTAAGCACTGTGGGTGTACCTACACCAATGGCTCATCACCATTTTCTCGAAGGCAATTAGGGATGGGCAATAAATTCTCAACTTGCAAGCAATTCTTTTTTTTCCCTTATTTCCCCTGCATATCCTATCATCCCCCTGACTGTCTGACTTTCCTGCAGCAGCCAGTACTGTTCTGCCTGGTTCCATTTCATTCCCCTTGCAGACCAAGGGGGAGCCCTAGCAAGGTGTTGGTTACCAAGCACACCCTTTTCTTTGGTGATTTCTGTAGGGCAAGTAGCCAACACACTTTTTAGGTGAAGTTGTCAAGAGAATTTCCAGAATAAGTGCTAATATGTTGGTGAAATCTTAGCAAAGTGCCCCAGAAAGTTTCCTGATGTATTTCAAAAGTCGTGTTGAAAACTTCAATAGCCCTATTAAAAGCACCAACAGCAAATGAAGAGTGAAAGCTGATGTACCTTTTAAGTAACATTTGATATTCTCAGCAATGATTTGTTTACTCCTGTTCAGCTCTTTATCCTTGTAAGCAACATACCCTCTAATTTTTTTTACATAGTGCACGGCTGATTTGTTTAAGTGCATGGGCCCTTTAATTGTTTTTGCATGGTAGATTAAAGAAGTCACCTATACAGGGCCTGCACAGAAAGTTTCAGGTTGCTGTGCAACTTGGAGGGATCATTGGCTGGGGAGAGGTCATGAAATGAAGTATTATCTGCCAAAATGGCAGGCAGCCTCTTTAATGAGCACTAGCAGGCAATTTTAATTATCAGTCCCTTAACTATCCTCTAGCTGGCCATTACTACAGCTAGCTTCAACCCCATAACCAAGATGGCACCCTGCATTAAACATGGGCTAAACAGACATTGCAGCTTAAAACCCCACCTTGGCCACATATTTAGAGGTTAGTGTTTGCCCAAAACCATGCACCACTCCATTCCCCCCCAATCCTCCTTATCAATAAGTCTGGGCAATTATTGCTAAGTAAGCAACATAGTAGTTGCAGGCAGAAATGCAGAATTACATTTAGGGGAAAGGTTAGTGATACCCAAGCCTAGATTTTCGCTGGTGCACAGGGACAGAAGAATTCCAGGCTCCGTGAATCAGACCTTTAAAAATGGCTGTCTAGATGTTGGATTTTCAGTCCTGGGTTTGAACTGAATTAGAAGTCAGTCCAGAGCAGGTGACCCAAGAATAACTGAGGAGGCTGCTGGGTGCAGAGGTGGTCTGGGTGGGTGGAAGGTTAAAATATGAAATGCTCCTCCACTCCTCACCGCAGCCCCCCACATTCCCATGCCACCTCATACCACCCCCTCATACCTTCCATGCCAATCTATGCCCTCCACCCACCCCTCATGAATGGTTTATAGCCCCTATACACTTAGACTGCCCCTCCCCCCTAGCCCTTTATAGCCCCTATGCCTACTTTGTGCCATCTCAGGTCAAGCCATGCACTCCAACCCACCTAGTGTCCACCATGGGCAGATCTTAGGACCCAGAGATAGAACTTTATTTCATAGAACTTTATTTTAAGTGTCTATTGCAGACTTCACTATATTGAAAAAAACACTTTCATTCATAAAAAATCCATTTACTACATTTATATTCCTTCAACTAAATAAAGCCTTATAACAACAAGCATTGGAATTCTTAGTCCCACATAAGAGAGTCTGTAACTATTTGTAGCTGTCAATTAAATGAAATAGCAGGCACCCTACTGTGATAATGAATGGTTGTGAATTCAGTCATGCAGCACTAATCCAGTAATGAAAACACACAAGCTATGTCAACAGAGTGAAATAGGAAGCGATCATTTTTTAATGTTCTACTTATTTTTACAAACATTTAAAGGGTTGCACTTTTAAATGTTTTGACAGCTCCCTTTGACATGTGCTTCTTACAGCTTTGACAGTTGATTTTGACAGGTCTGTTGACAGTTCCAGTGAGCTTGACAGTAATGAGTTTATATACTTTTTACACACATTTATGCCTACTTTTTACAATCCCAAAGGACTCCTGATCTACTCCATAGGGGACCTGAACTCCACCAAAGGGGTCTTTATCTCCCCGAAAAGTCTCCTGGGACCAGGTTCAAAGGGGTACCCTAGCTATTCAAACAAGTCTACAAAGTCCACACCACCTCTTACCTGGTCTAATCTGCATACTTCAGGTTTCGCACTCCTGGCCTACCAAAATTCCACTTCAGTGGAGGCACCTGATGATTTAAATAGCCAGCTGCCTCCATAAACTGCACATGCACAAAATGCATCCAGTCTCCGTGAAAATGCAAGGTGCTATGTTCGGGAGTGGTCTTGGGATTTTTGAAAGTCTGGGCCCTAGTTGAGAGAAGCTGTCAGCCGTACGTTGCTATTAGATTTAAGGGGAGGTGGTGGCATAGTGGTTTTGTCACTGGACTGGTAATCCAGAGACCCAGGGTAATGCTCTGGGTTTGAATCCTGCCACGGCAGATGGTAGAATTTGAATTCAGTAAAAATCTAGAATTCCAAGTCTGATGGTGACCATGAAACCATTGTCGATTGTCGTAAAAACCCATCTGGTTCACTAATATCTTTAGGGAAGGAAATCTGCCACCCTTACCTGGTCTGGCCTACATGTGATTCCAGACCCACAGCAATTGGTTGACTCTCAAATGCCCTCTGAACAAGGGCAATTAGGAATGAGCAATAAATGTTGGCACAGCCAATGACACCCACATCCCATGAATGAATTTTTAAAAATTAGATGTCATTACCTATAATTTCAGTTTTCCTTCCCTCCCAAAAATTATAGTAACTTCAAAAATGTATTCAATAATTTAATAGGGTAACTGTTTCTAAGAAACTTTTGATATCTACCTTTTTATCTTTCACTATTGCAGGCCTTTCCCTGTATAGTCTCTTTTTTAAGATATGCATTCATGCTCCTGTCACAGGGAAAGATAATTTCTAAGTTACCCACCTTTGCTTTAATTGTAGTTTGAATAATCCATTTACAAGGATAACTTGAAAGATCCAGAATGCATCAGCGGCCTGCTTTCTTGTGCTGTTTCTGTTCTTCCTCATTAATACTTTCTATTTCTTTGAAATTCTTTTAAATTTGTATTGTAAATCATTGTCAGTTGTTCCTCCCACTTGTATGTTTTTGCCTAACACATTCTCTAACGAGCGAGTTGCCTCTGCTGATTTTACTGCCATTTGTAATTTGATATCACCTATAAATATGACTAGTTTCTATTGGATTTCTGAGACCAAATCATTTGATTTTAACTCCTTGCATTAACAGAAATGAGCAGTAACAGGGTTAAATTGGAGGCAATGCACTTATTGCTCAGTTCCTGCTCTGCCACTGGTGCCCACCTGAATTGAGCAGGAGTCTCATTATTCTATTTAAATTGACCTCCTAAAATGTACATAGCCCGTTGCCTACAGAGTGTAGGCCCACCATGGACCCCCACTTGTTTAATAACAAGCAATACAAAAAGGAGAGACCTGAAAAGGTAACTGTTAAAATTATTTTGTGGGACAAAGAGGAGCAAGCGTGCTTCTGAGCTCCACAAGAATGTATGGGCTGCTCTAGCCCTGGACTCCTCTCCCCTACCCTGTCCTATGTTTCCTATGTGTCTCAAGGCTCTGTCGGTCACAGGATCAGAGTCAATGAGCTGCATGTGGACACCTATTTCGAATGTACCCAGTGGTTAGTCACTGGATAGTTAAAGTATACTTCATTGATATAAATTTGCTTGGTGCAGAATCACCTTAAAAGAGATAAAAATGCCAAATGAACTTCCGCTAGATTGCCAGATTTTACCCATATCAATTATAATTTTATTTGTAAAATTAAAACCATTACATCCAAGACTGCATAAGTAATTCTATTTTGTAAATTTCCTGGCTAAATTATCCCCTTGGCTTCTTTGGTTCATCCAAGCTTAGACCTCTTCTGCTAATGTATTGAAGAAATGACTTGCTCTCTTGCCACTACCGGTACCCCTTTTGGTTAGTTGCTAATAGACATGAAGTCCCCAAGGTGGAATTCCATGTCAGATTTTTCCTTCCACTCAAGGTCTGATCAACAGACATCATTTCATGAGGTTTAGCAGAATAAAGGATCAATTGTGCATCTTCCCATGCTCTGCCACGGAGCATTGTAACTCATTGCCACTGTATATCCTTCAGTTTTTTTAATTTCATGGGAAATAGTTTATCTTTAGTTTGTAATTTTGCTGACTGCTTATATGAAATGATCGCTTGTGTCATGGATATGACTTCAGGCAATATTATCAGCTGTGTGCCATTATCAATGCTTCCCTGTTTTTGTTGCAACAGTCCGAAATCAAGGGCCATTTAGAGTTTGGCCCTTGGGCACCCAGGGAAGTGGTATGTACAGTGATTCAGAAAGTGGAGGAGGAAGCAGTGAGTCGCGATCCATGGATTCGCCCTCTGCTAGTCCAGGTGTGTAACCAGAAGCTTTTATTGCTATTACTGTATTCTGGGTGATCTTGAATTGCTTGGTTTTAGGTAATCCTTCAGGCACACTATTTTAATCAATTAGTGTTATCCGTTCACTGGTCAAGACAGTCTGTTATTTAACTCAGATTTTATCAATTAGTTTCAAATGCCAGGAAGACTTGAGCATCAGATGTTACAAATCTCATGAATAGGTAGAGTGGTTATGTGCCTCATTGCTAGCAGCATGGGGAATAATGCTAATGCAACAACTTGGTCATAAATCATTTCCATAGTTACTAGACTCAGAATTTTTGGAGGAAATCTGTTCCTCAATATTTAATTAATAAGTGCACTGAACAGTACAAACAGCGAGAACCTTCGGTTTAATTTCCATTTGTGCTCATTTAATATCAACGGGCACAAATAGGGTGATACACTTGGCATTAGTGCCCTTTGGGTAGAGAAGGTAAAATAATATCAGCTGGTATCTGCACATGATCATTATCTTGAGTTCTTGCTAAAATTTAAACACATGATAAGAATCAGGATCAGACAAGCTATGATTTTCTGTTCCTCTTTCCTCCATTCCTTTCCCCCACCCCACCCCAAACTGTCATTTCTCATATACTCACTCTCTCTCTCTCTCTCTCTCTCTCTCTCTCTCTCAAGCTCTCATTTCCCTCCCCACATACCACCCCCCCACCCACCCCAAACCATAATCAGATGAATGATTATGCCTGAAATTTCTTAAATTACCTTGGGTTAGTGAAGTTAAAGACAGTTGTAGTGCCCTCTGCAGCTCTGCAACACACTCTCAAGAAGACTTAGCTCACTTTTAATAGTTGTACGATTTGTCAACTGTGAAATTGGTCTGTGTCGGAGTTGCTGGCATAGCCAATGCATTAACATTTTTCCATAAGTGAATTATTAGGAGAGCAAGGAAATTTATAGAGCCCTGTGCTTTTTATATTTGTCCATTAGCTCTTTAAGGAAAGGATATCTACGACATACCTACATCTATTATTTTCCAATACTATGCATTGTTCTGAATAATTTAACACAATAAAAATAATTAGCTTAGAAATTATGAAGTAGAAATCCTGTACAATGGGAGTGGAGAAGCAGGAAATTGGGGAGGAGCATGTACATCTGTGTTGCATTCGAGCAACAGCCACTTCAAGAAATTGCTGCTTGGGCCCCATCGGAAAAGGAGCAGCATCAAAGGCTTCAGAACCTTTTCCCCAGGTTGTCCTGTGTCTTTAATTTTTTCACAGCATATGAGCATTGCTGGCAAGGCCAAAATTTACTGCTGATCCCTAATTGCCTTCAAGAAGGCGGTGGTGAGCCATCACCTTGACCAGCTGCAGTCTATATGCTGAATGTAGTCCCACTTTGCTGTTATATAGGAAGTTATGGGATTTTAACTCGGGAGCAATGAAGGAATGGCAATCTATTTTAAAGACAGGACGGTGTGTGACTTGGGAGAGTAACTTGGAGGTGGTAGTGTTCCCATACTCCTGCTCGTGCGCTTCTAAGTGGTAAAGGTCATGGGTTTGGGAGGTACTGCAGGCATCTTATAAATGGTACACACTGCAGACACACTGCCCAGGTGATGAAGGGCATGAATGCTTAAGATAGTGGATCAGGTGCCGATCCTGGATGGTGTCAAGCTTCTTGAGTGTTGTTGGAGATGCACTTATCCAGGTGAGTGGAGATTTTCCATCATTTGTGCCTTGTAGGTGATGGAAAGTCTGGGGAGTCGGGCAGTGAATCAGTTGCTGCAGAATGTACAGCCTCTGATGTGCTCTTGTAGCCACAATATTTGTGTGGCTGGTCCAGTTAAGTTTCAGGTGAATGGTTATCATCCCCTCCCACCCACCCCAGCCTCCCTGAGTTGATAGTGGGAGAATTCAATGATTGTGATGCCATTGAATGCCAAGTAGGTTAGACACTCTCTTGTTGGGGATGGTATTGCCTGGCGCTTGTGTAATAAGAATGTTACTTGCTATTCATCAAATGTTGTCTTGGTCTTGCTGCATTTAAGCATGGACTGCTTTGTTATCTAAAGAGTTGCAAATAAAATTGAGCTGATTTAAAGAGGTGGCTACAGAGATAGTCGATGCATTGATTTTTGATCTTCCAAAATTCCCTAGATTCCAGAACAGTTCCTGTGGACTAGAAGTGGTGGGAGAGAAAACTGGCAATTATTGCTTGCTTAACATCAGTAGTATGCGCTTCCTGGTGTGATGTGTGATATGGTGTGATTCCCCAACTGTCAGAATGCTGCCTCAGGGAGATTGCTGAAAGGCTGGCAAATATAAAAAATAGAACAATAAAAAATTAATTAACATGTCCCCCTCATATGAAAATGTCACACGCGATCGGACATGTTAATGAAATAAACAAAAACTTTCTTAATTGTTTTTAAAACCGCTATCAAACCTCATCCCGCCACTGGATGAGGTTTGTAAAAAAAAAAAATCACCTACCCGCCTGCCCGTTGGGCCCGTGCGCTAAGCCGAAGTTCACACGGGCCCCTCAAAATCATCGACGATTGGCAAGTTAAGGGCCTTAAGGAGGCCTTTAATCAATGGCGGGCCCGCGTCCCGCTGCATAGCACGCCCGCCAACTGAAATATCGCAAAGCCACACGCTGGTGTGCGGGCTCCACCACCTGCACGACAGCCAGAAGATTCTGCCCACGGTGTTATTACACAAAATTAAGGCTCATGGGATTGGAGATAATAGCATGCATTGAGAATTGATTAACAGACAGAAAGCAGTAGGAATAAGCTTGCCATGATCAGATTGCAGGCTATAACTAGCAGGGTACCAGAAGGATTAGTGCCTGGGCCTCAGCTATTTGCAGTCTGTATCAATGACTTAGATCCATTACACTTGGTCCCCCTAACTATGTTGCTGATGATACAAAGTTAGAGAGGAAAGTAAGCTCCGAGGACACAAAAGAGGATGCACAACAATATAGGTAGGTTAATTGAGTGGGCAAGAGCATGGCAGATAGAATATAATGCTAAAGGTATCCGCTTGGATCAGAGAAAATAGAAAAGCAGAAGTTTTTTTTTAAAAGGTGAGAGCCTGGGAACTATTAATATTCCTCGGGACTTAGGCTTAATACCACTGTTTAAAAACCCTGAAAAAGCTTAAGCCCGGCTCAAAGAGGTCTGTTAGGATTTTTAATGGCATAATCAGTATGCCCATTTAGGACTAAGATGAAGAGAAATTTGCTCACACAATCTATCCCAGAGAGCGATGGATACTAAAGTTGTTGAATGTATTCAAGTCCAAGATGAAAAGATTTTTGGATACTAAGGGAATTGGGGTATGAGAATATTCCAGGAAGGTGTAACTGAGACAGAAGAACAGCAATGATCTTATTAAATGATGACCGAACAGGCTCGATGGAGATTCTGCCCACAAATGTATAATCTACACCAATTATCAACAATATTGAAGAAAAAATAACATTCTAATCATCTTTTTTACAAACATCCCTGGACTATTGCAATCTAAGAATGATGATGTAGGCTGCTTAGTCCTTTGTCTGAAATTAATAAAGGCCTACTATTTCAGTACATCCTTTCAATCTTCAAATATGTTACATCTCAATTTGATTAGGTTTACATTAGCAATGTAAAATTAATAAATATGGTTATTTTATTGGCTGATCCAGGTGATTTCAAGCGAAGGCTGCCCCGAACACCCTCAACAGGCACCATGTCTTCAGCAGATGACTTGGATGAAAGAGAACCACCATCACCATCAGACAATGGTGTGTATTAAGTTACTCCATATGTACAATAGTTTTGTTCTTGTGGGTTTGAGGACCATTTATAAAGGATGAAAATTTCCAAGTTTGCTACCAAAAATCTGGTTATCCTTGTGATTTGTAAATTAATGCTGCTTTTTATATTTAAAAAGTGCTGAAAATGTTCAGGTCAGTCAGCATCTGTGGGACAGATCATGCTGTTGGGGAAAAAAACACTCATTAACATACTCTTCTCCAAAACATAAAGTGTCTTCTAGTTCATAAAACTTTGCATCTCATTTTCTCTTTAGTAACTGTGTGCCTTTTGAAAATGGATGCACTGAGCACCATCCACAGAACTAGTTCACCTCTTTATAAGAAGCCACATCAGTGACCAAGACCTAAAACAAATATAAACTGACCCTTTTAATCCCAATTTACTTCCCACATAGTGCTCATTGTATTTTGAATATTTTTCTTTAGATTACTTGGAGCCTTATTTGTTTTTCTGTGAACATTGCTTTTTCAGATTAAAAATATTGGTGTGGGGGATGGGGTGAAAAAATAACTACGAGCAGAATTTTCCAGTCCCCCAGCAGCGGGTTTAATGGTGGGTTGGGGGGGGAGCATTGCGGCGGTAGCTGAAAAATCAGTTTCCCGCCAGCATGAAATGATAACAGGAATGTGTGCTCCTGCCTATCATGGCGAGTCGCCATTCCTGACAGAGGCCAGCGTAAAACCATTTTGCATCCCATTAATGGATACAGATGAAGGCCCAACTGGAATCGCCCCTCACCTTGTCTGATTTTCAGCACCGCCAGCAAGATATCAAGCCAGTCCAGAACACATCTGGACCAACATGGCATGCACGTGTCCGGACTTATTTGCACGAAGGCAGCTTGCGGAGATCGGAAAATGGAGGGCTCCAGCGACCTTAGAAACCTGAAACACCATGTGCAGCATTGGATGGATGGAGCAAGAACCATGTGGACTTTTTAAGCTGCAGCAGTTTCCAGGAGGTGGACCACCTTGCTGTAGGTGGACAGCAGCATGAGGTATTGCTGGGTGGCAATGGTCTGTGCTGGGGGTCGGATTAGATGGGGAGGAGAGGAATAAAGAGGTGGGGTGGGTATGAATGCCTAGAAGGTGTAGTGGGGAAGGTTGTAGGAAAAGAGAGATGCTGTGGGGCCATGGAATGGATGAGGTAGTATGGAGCGGGAGGGTGGGTAGGGGCATGCTGGAGTGCGGGTAGGAGGGCAGACGTGAACTTGGCATGGGTAGGGTTGTGCAGGTGTGAATAGGCATGGGGGAGGTGGGGTGTGCACAGGCATTGGGAGGGATGAGGGGAAAAGGTTCAGAGGGAGGGGTCTGTGGTTTCAACTGATGAGTCTTGAGGGCACACTGAGGGAATTGGTGATAGGAAGAGATGGTGAGGGTTAAAGGGGGCAGTGGGAGCCAGTAGGGTGGGAAGATGAAGGTTCAACGATGAAGTGTGAAGGGGCACTGAGGGTTGTTGGAGGGTTGATGAAAGGAGAACCAGATTCTGGAGGTTGGCAGAATGAGGGGGCGAAGATCTACTGTCACTGGGGTGGACTTCTTGGGAAGGTACGGAATGTGGATATTCACCTGCAAGGGATGGAGGGTGATGGGGTGGGTTGAAGGGTAACGGTGGGAAGGTCAAATGTTGCATCAGTGGTTTTGGGCGGGGTAGGGTGTGGGTCACTGGGGGGAAGGGTAAAGATATTGGACTGGACGCCGAAGGTTACAACAACCACAGCTGTTCGCAACGATGGAGAACCTCGTGGTCAAGATCTCGAGATGCTGCATGGGAGCTGGGTCATTGGGGGTGAGCGGAGCAAGAGGTCATCTCAACTGGGCAACTGAAGGGGAACCCCAGCATGTGGTACTTGCAATGCTAGGGCGTCGGAACAGATGTGCATGTGAGGGGTAAAGGCTCAGCATGCGCGGGAAACTTCTTGCACATGGCTAGCAAGGGCCCTGGCAAATACAGTTGCATCCCTACACATGCATGATTCCGGAGAACATCGACCCAGCTTGGGGTGTTCCTCTGAAGAAGTGGAGGGAGGTGGGGGGGGGGGGCATGTGTACAGGCTTAAGGACTACATCGCAAACAAACCACATCAGACCTCATTAGAATGCAAGCTATTTACAAAACTATCATAACATTGACAACCATAGTGCACCCGTGCAACCACACGTGAAATCAAAACTTGCATTCCCTACCACCTCTTCTAGGTGCTCCCCTGACATCTGCAGTAGGGGTGGAGGCAGCCTGTTGACTAGTTTGTCTTATTGTCTTTGATGACCTTGACAGCCGTCCTATAGTGACCCAAGACCTGGAGGGCCCCGGCTTACTTTGGCTGTGTTTTGCTTTGCCTGCTGTAAGGCAGCTGCTCCCTCTGCAGAGGATGCAGCTGAAGGGGTAAGCGAATGTCAGACATTGTGGCTACTTGACCAGCCCAACTCAGTTGTGACTGTCTCAATACGGTGGATGCTTGGCATACTGGCTAGGGTGAGCACCTCAGTGCCTGGTATTTTGTCCTGCCTTCTGATCTTCAGAAGCTTCCAAATACAGCTCAGGTGAAAGTGGTTGAGCTTCTTGACGTGACGCTGGTACACAGTCCAAGCCTTGCATGCCTAGAGCAGAGTAGAAAGGACAGTTGCTCTACAGACTTGCAGTTTGGTAGGCAGACTTACTCCTCTTCGTTCCCAGACTGATGCTCGAAGTCAGCTGAAGGCTAGGCTTGCTTTAGCAATTCTTGCATGTTGTTAAATTTCTGTTACAGCCAGAGGGGTGAAATAATTCCCCTGTTCTACCACTCTAGGCCTAACTGTATTAGGGTTTTCTTGTGAATTTAGAAAGGATGTCCTTTGCCAATGCTGTAGGAGTCCTACTATTTATGCTTCCAGGTTGTAAAGAATTAGACAGGTTTTCTTAGGTTAAGCAAAGAACAAGGTAAGTTTATTGGAACTATTGCACAAATTTTAAAAAAAGACGAGGTAAATCGCACCCACCGTTCATACGTGTCTCACTCACTAATACAGATGGCAGAACAAGGGGTAAGAGTTAAGAATTTTTTACAGTTCGTGAAGATGATAAAACAAAGGAGTATATAGTTAATTGTTTTTTTGGCTGGTTTCAATGCAGTGATTCCATGTTGCAGCCGTTTTGTTCAGTTGCCTTCCTCGGTGTGGTTGTATGGAGCAGATTTCCACGTTTTATTCTCAAAAGGCCTCAGTTTGCAGTAGATTTCTCGGATGATTATTTTGCAAATCTGGGCACAATGCTTACTAGAGCGGGAGAGAGAGAGAGCAAATAGCTTTTGCAGCCTAGTTTAGTAGAGCATTCTGATCTGATTTCTCTCCTGCTTGGCAACAGTCTCTTAAAAACAAAAATACCTGGAAAAACTCAGCAGGTCTGACAGCATCTGCGGAGAGGAACACAGTTAACGTTTCGAGTCCGTATGACTCTTCAACAGAACAGTTCTGTTGAAAAGTCATACGGACTCGAAACGTTAACTGTGTTCCTCTCTGCAGATGCTGTCAGACCTGCTGAATTTTTCCAGGTACTTTTGTTTTTGTTTTGGATTTCCAGCATCTGCAGTTTTTTGCTTTTTGCTTTAGTCTCTTACAGCCAGCAGAGTACTTTATATTCCAGAGAAATTCTATTAGTCCATGTCTGCTGCTGTCATTGTTTTAGAACAGGTAATTGCATTTTGATGTCTCCTCTCAGGAATATTTGCAAAGTTTCAGGATAGTGTAAAGCCAACAAGAGATAGGGTCTTTCACACTCCCCAGGGGGTTGAGTTTGAGGTCTTTTTTTCCATCCCACTTGGCAGAATTCAAACTGTGCATGAAACAGCCTGGCAGTCTCCATTGTCTTTAGGCTAACTTAGAAAAACTGCACTAAAATGGTTTTCCAAGCAAGTCACTTAAGAAAGATCCATTTTTGTAGGTCTGATTTGTGTATTCAAATTTTTTTTAATAATGTGGGAAATGGCCAAAAAAATTAAGTTGACAGCAATCTTTTGTTTATAAACATTTTACGATTTTTTCTTAGATGGATTGAAGAATACTTGTGCTGATCAGCAATAATGTAATTAAATTTCAAATTTCATTTTCAAGTCACCATATATTTATATGCTGGATTCTTGTATTTTTAAGCAAAAAGTAGATGGTCTGTATTTACTGTTCTGTTTGTATTTTCTAAATCATATATTTGTCAATTACTCATCTTTCTATTTTTAATACTTTGAACATTATACTAGAAATTCACAGTTAAAGATGCATTCTGCTATGTAATTCACAGTAGCTATTCATATTTGTCTCAGCAGATTGTATAAAATTTAGATGACTCTGTTCTATATTATTTTCTCAAAGTCCCACCCCGAGAACTGTTCAAAAAATAACTAATAGGCACTTTGTTTGATCTGTCAGTCCAGACATTCGACCGTACGGTTCACATTTCTCAGGTGCTACAAAGCCTCCTAATATATATAGTATATTATATTCTATAATATAGTGGGCAGGAACCTTGCACACGGTTCTGGCCAGGATAGGGCAGTTGCACTCGTGGCAGGAGTGCATACCACTAAGTGCAGAACAGTTCATGCAGGACCCATTTCTGATTTTCGACTGCCCTGGTGCTTACTCACCACATGTTGACCTCAAGCAGCATAATGTGTTTTTTGGCAGAAAGGCCCTATTCTTGCATGAATGTGGAGCTTGGGTAAGAAGTGCTCCTCTCACCTCACATTAAAAAAAGACAAGGTTGTGCCCCTCTTCCATCCAAGGCCTGTTATCTTCAACCCCCCTGAAGCCTGATCTTTTCCTTCCCTGAGGCCGTCTTTTTGACTGATATCCCGTTTCCTACACTCCACCCCATATTTCACTTTTATTAAGGGCAACTGTAACGCTGGCACAGCTAATCTTGGTTCACTCTTCTCAACTAGCTCCTACCACATCATCTTTATGTTAACAAGGCTCAAAGCCCAAATTGAGAGCTGCTCAGACCATCATTCAAGTGTAGAGGTTATCCAGAAATGGCTGCATCCACATTTCTTGGCCCTTCTATTTACTTGATGTAGTGTATGTCACAAGTTAAGAATATTGAAAGACCACTATATAAGCTAATTTGTGCTCTGCCTCCTTTACTTGGAACATAGGCTTAAATGAGATCGTGGCAGAGATGGCAAGTTCTCCAGGGCCCTTCCGCAATACTCTTATGTCAAAAGCAGCACAAACACACAAGCTACGAAAGTTGCGAGCCCCATCGAAGTGTAGAGAATGTGACAGCCTTGTTGTCTTTCATGGAGCTGAGTGTGAAGAGGTAAATGATCTTTAATTGAGGCAGTAATTACTTTCCACATTGACATTTCAGATGATCAAAGGAGGGTTTGCATTTCTGATGGATGAAGGGATAGACCTATTTGTAAAGTCAGTCATAAAAGTTTCTCATTTCATAGTGTATCTAGAATGATCCATGCCTGCTGAGAATTAAAAGACTGTTATGATTTGTGACAAAATCTTTTTTTATCCTTAACTTAAAATAGCTACTATTTAAAATGCAAGTTGCTGTTGGCTAGACAAGCATTTAATGCCCAATCCCAATTGCCTCTTGAACAACTGCAGTCCCTGTGTTGTAGGTGCACCCACAGTGCTGTTAGGAATGGAATTCCAGGGTTTTGACCCAGTGACAGTGATATATTTCCAAGTCAGAATAGTGTGTGAATTGGAGGGGAACTTGCAGGTGGTGGTGTGCCTATGCATCTGCTGCTCTTGTCCTTCTAGATGGCAGAGGTCATGAGTTGGGAAGATGAAAATGATGATGCTACAATAGAGGACCACATGCATGCTAAAGAATGGAAGTAGCATGTCGTAGACAAAGCAACCCCACAACCAATAGAGTAGATTAAAGTTCTGCAGTTCTGCCTCATCCAGTTCTGAATGGTGGTAGACAATAAAGCAACCAACAGGAGAAAAAGGCTTTGCAGCCATCCTCATCTTCAATGATGGGGGAGCCCTGCACATTAGTGCAAAAACAAGGATGAAGCATTTACAACCATTTTTAGACAGAAGTGCCAACCCTAGCATTACAGATGCCAGTCTTCAGCCAATTCAGTTCACTCCACATGATATCAAAAAATAGCTGAAGGTACTGGATATAGCATAGGCTGTGGGTCCTGACAGCAACCTGGCTGTAGTGCTAAAGACTCGTGCTTCAGAACTAGCTGCACTTCCAACCAAGTTGTTCCCGTATAGCCACAATACTGGCATCTACCTAACAATGTGGAAAATTGCCCAGGTAGGTCCTGTCTACAAAAAAAAAGAACAAATCCAATTGGGCCAATTACCATCCCAGAGAGTCTACTCTCATCAACAAAGTGATGGAAGGTGCCCTTGATAGTGCCATCACATAACATTTACTCTGCAATAACCTGCACACCCATGCTCACTTTGGATTCTGCCAGGGTACTCAGAGCCACCTCATTACAGCTTTGGTCAAACGTGGACATTGAGCTGAATTCCAGAGGTTATCTGAGAGTGACTGCCCTTGACACTAAGGCAGCATGTGACTGAGCATCCAAACTGAGCATGGGTGTGCAGGTTATTGCAGAGTAAATGTCATGTGATGGCACAATCAAGGACCCCTTCCATCACTTTGCTGGTCCAGATCAGTTTCCGGTCAATGGTAACCCCCATGATGTTGATAGAGGGGGTAATGCTGTTGAATGTCATGGGGAGGTGGTTAGACACTTTCTCGTTGGAGGTGGTCATTGCTTAGCACTTATGTGGCATGAATGTTACTTGCCACTTATCAACCCGAGCCTGAATGTTGTCCACCTTCAGTTGCTTTATCAATGACCTTTCCTCTATCATAAGATCAGAAATGGGGATGTTTTTGCACCATATTTAGTACCATTTGCAACTCTTCAGACACTGAAGCTGTCTGTGCCTGCATGCAGCATGACCTGGATGACATTCAGGCTTGGGTTGATAAGTGGCAAGTAACATTCATGCCACACAAGTGCCAAGCAATGACCACCTCTAACAAGAAAGTGTCTAACCACCTCCCCTTGACATTCAACAGCATTACCCCTCTATCAACATCATGGGGGTTACCATCGACCAGAAGCTGATCTAGACCAGCCATATAAATACTGTGGTTACAAGTGCAGATCAGAGCTGGGAATCCTGCAGTGACTGACTCAATCTCCTGACTCCTCAAACCCCACTCACCATTTTCAAGGCACAAGCTAAGTGTGTAATGAAACTCTTTCCTGAATGAGTGCAGCTCCAGGAACGTTCAAGAAGCTTAGCACCATTCGGAACAAAGCAACCCGCTTGATCAGGACCCCATCCACCACCTTAAACATTCACTCCTTCCACCACCTACGCACAGTGGCAGCAGTGTGTACCATATACAGGATGCACTGCAGCAATTCACCAAGCCTCTTTCAACAGTACCCTCAACCTGTGACCCCTGCCACCTGGAAGAACAAGGGCAGTTGGATGCTTGGGAACACCACTATCTGCAAATTCCTCTCCAAGCCTCTCACCATCCTGACGTGGAACTGTATCGCTATTCCTTCACTGTTGCTGGTTCAAAATCCTGGAGCTCCCTTCCTAACAGTGCTGGGGCAATGCAAGAAGGCAGCTCACCACTACCTTCTCACGAGCAGTTGGGAATGGACAGCAAATGCTGACCTAGCCAGTGACACTTGCATCCCATGAATGAATAAAACAAAAAATTGTCACGTTATAAGTTTTCCATTGTTAATCCAGCCTGGTTGAAATGCAGGAAAACTGATACAACTGTTGGCAGCCATTATTCTTTCAGGTGACAAGAATTTTTTGACTTCTTTAAAGACGGCTCTTTTTTCAAAAGAGCCAAGAGAAATAAATCCCAGGTCCAGCTGCTAATTTTCTTTTATTTCTGAGTATTTGAAGTTTTTGTATTCCACCTATAGCATCTTCAAGATACACATGAAGACAGCATATTCCTTACCATCAAATAAAACCAGGTCAATCTGATTCATTTGAAGTGATTATTCCATTCCAAGAAACTAACAGTTGAAAACAGCATTCTGAGAAGGGTAGCTCAATTTCTTGTGCACTATTTCCAGTTATTGTACAAATATTGTATATTGTAGCATCTTTGCCTGTATTTTCCTTTGTTTCTGCCAAAATATTTTAATTATAAATCTGTTTTATTAGTGGTTTACAAAATGACCTAGATTCAGTATTTCCAATCTTTTGAATTGACATAATGGGCATCCTACTTGTTCTCCAATTAACAATTTACACAAATCAAATTAATTGTGACATGAATTACATTAATTGTGACAGAGAGTGACGGTCAGGTTCCTGTTCATAGGAGACGGTCTGCTAATGGAAACAGTTGTCAAGCTGTTTGTGTAAGAAGCACGTTGCCAGAACTTCTAGCTTTGGCTAGGGTGTAAAATGGGTATCGCTGCAACGGTTTCCCATTATGCACCTTCGTTACTGTTCAAGCTTCCACTAAATTTCATTTGCGTGAACCAGCGCAATTGGGCAGTGTAATAGGTCGTCGTCTTTTTCAGTTAACAATTTCCCATCAGGCCTTGTCTGTACAGCAAGTTAAAATGTCCTAGTGTCATGTGCTGAGCTTGCAGATTAAAAGTGTTGCATGCAGCAAGCTGCAAAGAATCAGGCACTTCTGAATAATAGATGGTTAACAACACAATGCCACCAAGGACAAGGAAAGCATGTATGTCATTACGTACATACCCAGCTTATTGGGTATAATTATAGGGTTAGTGGCCAGTTGTTGTCGGAGCTCTTGGGACAGTTGGAAGTTGGATTGCATTAATGGTAGTCTACAAAGTTCAAGTCCGATCATCTTGAACTTTGTGGGGAAAACAGGTTGCATTAATTATTTGTCTTTCAATACCATAGAACAGTTGTGTAAAAACAAAGTTCTTATTAGTCATAATATATTAAAGCTTGTTTAAAACAGTTCTGACTGTAATCACATGAAGCTGTTGTCGGAGGGCTAGCAAACTTTGTTGCGACCATAATCGTGGGAAATCCACTGATGTTGCAATTTCATGCAGCTGAAAATGGATTTATCACCAAAAATAAGCATTGTTTGATGAGTTCCCCTTCCTCCAACTGAGTAACCTGCTTTAAAATTATTGAACATGACTGGAAAAAAAATATACTGAACCATCTCCATTGGTGTACACTAGTCAGGTTCATGGTAAATTAAATATTTTTTGATATAAAAGTACTTTTAAAACATGTCTAATTGTGACTGTGTGCCTAAGAAAATGAGCAAAATTGGAAGAGCCTTTCCAAACCAACACAGTCTCGAAATTCTGAACTGAGGCCATGGCCAGTTTTGTGGGCAGAGTAATTGAATCTAGAACCAGCGTGAAAGAGCATGGGAAAACACTAGCATAGGTAGTTTTGGCCATAGCTTTCTTTTAAAACTTCCTCCCTACTCCTGTCGATTCTGCCCAGATTGCACTGGCTCATGTAAACAAATGAAAACTTGGTCCTTGCATGGTCTCCTTATTTAAGGAAGGATGTAAATGCATTGGAGGCTGTCCAGAGGAGGTTTACTAGATTGATACCTGGAATGAGTGGTTTGTCTTATGAGGAAAGGTTGGACAGACTAGGCTTGAGTTTAGAAGAGTGATTTGTATATAATTGGAATATACAAGATCCTGAACGGTCTTGACGAGGTGGACATGGAAAGAATGTTTCTTCTTGTGGGTGAGTCCAGAACTAGGGGGCACGGTTTTAAAATTAGGGACAGAGATGAGTAGAAATTTTTTTGAGGGTTGTGCGACTTTGGAACTCTGCTTCAGAAGGTGGTGGAGGCGGGGCCATTGAATATTTTTAAGACAGACTTAGGTAGATTCTTGTTAGGCAAGGGAATCAAAGGTTATCAGGGTTAGGTGGGAATATGGAATTCAAAACACAAGCAGATCAGCCATGATCTAATTGAATGGCGGAGCAAGCTCAAGGGGCCAAAAGGCCTACTCCTGTTCCTATTTCTTATGCTTCATATGCATGTTTCTAAGCCTTGAAATCAATCTTGAACTGAGATTAGCATCCTGAGCTAATATTTGCATTTAACTTCATTTGACAGTGTACTTTGGCATGCCACAAAAAATGCCTCGAGACTCTGGCTATACAGTGTGGCCATAAGAAACTTCAAGGTCGACTGCACCTGTTTGGGGTGGATTTCACTCAAGCTGCAAAAAATTGTTCTGACGGAATTCCCTTCATTATTAAAAAATGCACGTCTGAGATTGAAAGCCGAGCTTTAAATGTGAAGGTAAGATTATAACTCACTAAGTATGTGTCCTGCATATGCCATTATTTTAATTGGTTGCATATCATTAGAATTATACAGCTAAATTCCATTTGAAAATATTTGCATTTTTGTTCAGATTAAAGTCTTTTTAAATTCAGTCAACCTTCTTAGTTCAATTACTTTCTTAAAAACTTAAACACACACTTTTTCAATTAAGAGTATTCTATTTCAACAAAATCTTCCAGTGTTGTGGGAATATGAAAACATGTACTCCTTATGTTAAAACTGTGGATAACTCAAGACCTAAAAGGAAAAGAAACAGCTCATCAGTGATATACTATTTAGCAATCATATTATTATTTAGAAATTAAGTTAATTCTTCACACTGAACTGATGAAATTACTATTTTGTGGAATTTACTCTGCAATTTTTGATATTTTCACATTGGACTATTTCCTTTCTGATAAAATCCTGAGCTTACCACTTTAATATTTTACCATAAAGGAAATAATTCCAGTGTGAATCAATCACCTGGGGCTGACTGGCCACCAGCTCTTGGAAGCAGGCTCTTGTCCCTTAAAGGGTGAGGAGACCTGACAGCGCCTCATTAGATGCAAATTGGGCATAAAATCTGGCCGGGGTTGACACTGGCTTTCCAACCAGCGTTGAGGCCACCATTGCACAAACAAAATCCAGTGTCTGATGACTATATATCACCAAATAATACTTTGTTCAAAATACCATTTTGTTTTTATAATAGTGTAAGAATTTTGTCACTTTATTAGTAATATTATGTATTGTAGCTGTTACCATCAAACTATGTTTGCTGCAAATGATAGTGTTCCAATTGCTCGTACTGTATTGATATGCAGTCATTTAAAACTGTTTTCCCATTTTTGGAGATATTATATCTCCAGTTTACTGCCAGAATTCTGATTTGTTTTGTTAGCTTATTCCCTGGATGTGGTTGACACTGGTAAGGCCACTTTTATTGCCCATATCCACTACTGTCTACCGCAAGCCTATCTTCCCAGTTGATAAATATGTTGGGATTTGTATAGCTCCATGCGTTATAAGCTTAGCCTTGTCAGCAATCATGCAAATAGGGCCCTAGCGATTTGTTCACCTAGCAAGCTCGACGCAGAAGTAGGGCGCATCAGTGTGTTTTTACTGCAATATCAGCTTTCATGGTTCCTCTTTTCTAGTCCAGAAATCCCAGTTTTATTGAATTACATTTACAACTTTCCATGGTAGAGTTTAAGCTCTTGACCTCTGGCTTGCTAGGGGTGGTGCATAATAGCAAGATTGTCCTGATGCTGATGTTGGTTGTATTAATGAACAATATAATCTGTTGGAAAAGTTGAGAAATGTTGAAACAGAAAATGTTAATTAAAAAAAGTTGTATTCTTACAATTTAGATATAAAACTTGTCTAAAGTTTTACTGTCGCAAGCATTGTCTGATATTCTCTAAATCCTCTGCACATAACAAGCTTCTAACATTTGTATTATCTGACGTAATAACCATGTTCTATTTCATACTTCCTGCTTACGTGAAGCTAATGAAAAAATGTTAATTTACTTACTGAGGGTTTGTCTGTTCAAGGGTATTTATCGGGTGAATGGAGCAAAATCACGAGTTGAAAAGCTGTGTCAAGCTTTCGAAAATGGGAAGGATTTAGTGGAACTCTCGGATTTGTTTGCTCATGATATCAGTAATGTGCTAAAACTGTTCCTCCGTCAGGTAAACCCATGTAGGATAAAACTTTGCAAAGATTCATTTAAAATCTAATCCTTCTTATCAGAATGTAATCATCTGTTTATTGTCCAATAGCTCCCAGAGCCATTGATATCATTCCGCCTTTACAATGAATTTATTGGCTTGGCCAAGGAAAGCCATAATATTAGTGATGAAAATGATGGGAAACCAAACAGCCTGACAGCACACAAAAAATGGTCAACCAACATAGGAATGAAGAGAGTCCTTTTTAAGGTCAAAGATCTGCTCCGGCAGCTGCCGCAAGCCAATTACAACACTTTGCAGTACCTCATGAGCCATCTCCACAGGTATGTAAGAGTAAAAATATTTGGACATTTGACAATTGTAATATGCGGAAACTTTTGAACATTGCTGTTCCTCTCCTCCACCACGTGTCTCCTTTTTTCATTTATGCACTAGCTTAAAATCTTGCTGTGAGACAATGGGTGTGTAATCTACCCCCACCTTTCACTTGAGTGTTTTGTAATTGACTGAAAGGAGTTTTCTAGTTATAATACCACCGTGTCGCCCCCCCCTCCTCCGCTATGATTTCCCTCATTATTGGCGATTAACATCTCTTGCTGAAAATGGTGCCAATCGGGAAGCAAGCAACATGAGACTCGGGTCTGCATTTATCCATCTGGGCTGGACACATTGCAGGCTCAAGGTGGAATCAATACCTGTCTCACTCATTTTCCTGTTCTAGTGTGCTCAGTATTGGTGCACTACTGAGCTGCTATTCAATCCAGATTTCACCTTAGCTCCAAAAGTCATTTGAAGACTTATTACTTGTGACTGTGGAAGGATTCCTTGATATATGCTTATGCGTTTTCAGTTTTATGGGATATCTCCGTCTGTGCTAGCAACAACTGTCTCCTTCAAAGATTTCTGATAGCTGTAGTTACACTTGTAGAAAAAGAGGCTGGTATTTGAACAGAACTGGACTTTGAATCTACGTCAGTTTCTACCACTTTAACTTAACAATGTAGTGTTCAACTTTTTTGAGGTGTCAGCTGTGGCTCAGTTCATAGCACCCTCGCCTTTGAATCAGAGGGTTGTGGGTTCATATCCCACTCCCGGAAAATCCAGAACTGTGATTGTACTCGAAAGAGTTGCAATCTGTGACTGTTGATAACTCGAAAGAGCTTCAGTGATATAATGTTTAAATTACTTGGCTCTGGAGACTGTTCTTATTTATTCTTGGCTGACAGAAAATTTTACAAGCTGCAGTGCTCACTCAACTTAATCCTATTGGGGTTCAGAAATTAAAAACCCTTAACTCCAAAGCTTCTTTCTTGATGTTTTTGGACGTTAGCTATTTTTAATGACATTATTATGCCTTCATTTATATTTTCTGCCACATTTGTTGGAATTGCAGTCATTCTGCCATGTCAATACAAGCTAAATTCTTCAAATATTGTCAACGTAACGTTGTATGGTCTTCAGTCACAGCTGACTTCATTTCCACAGTTTGGCAGGAGGGGAATATTTAGGCAGATTTAAGGAATGTTAACAAAGCTCAGCACAACCACTTGGTCTAATTTCAGTTGATAGGATTCACAGAGTTGTCACAGATTAATCTGTTCATTTCCAAAAATATTCTTCAGACATATCAATTGGAACTGACTCTGGGAGAAGTTTTATCTCATCCAAGAGGGACCTCTTTATTCTTCCTCAGTTGGAATAGTATGCATTGAATGAAAGAATAAAAGATAATTTACATTCCTAGTAGTGCTGACATTCTATTTATCAGCATCTTATTTGTAACCAACTTTTCTTGCTAACATTCTATCATCATTGTTAGAATGTTTCCTGCCGGGTTAATTTTTTAACGTATGGATTATAACTAAATGAGGAGGGACTTTAATTTGTAAATTATCTTCTGTCAATACAGTTAACAAAAAAATCTTTCATTAACCTTATTTACAAACTATCCTTCGCACGACAAAAAAGCGCCTTAGCTACCTAACCTTTTTCTTTTGTAAAGGGTGGGAAAATGAATAAGCCCATCAATAAGGCATTTTTTGGTAATACACAAAAATGATACAGCAGGTGAGGCCATTGTGTATGTGCAAGCTTTTCAAAAGCTAACGAAATAGTTCCAGCCCTCTGCTCTTTCCCTAGAGCCTAGGATTTTTTTCCATTTCAAATATTTACCCAGTCCCTTTGTAAAAGTTACAATTGAATCTGTTCCCACCACAATTTTCAGGCAGTGAATTCCAGATCACAATAACTTGCTGTATATTTTTTTCCCTATGTGTCACCTTTGGTTCTTTTATCAGTTACCTTAAATCTGTGTCCTCTGGTGACTGTCCCTTCTGTCACTAGAAACGGTTTCTCCTTGTTTACTCTTCAAAATCATGAATAGTTTTGAACTTTTCTATCAAATCTCATTTTTAAAAACCATATTTGCAGTGATTTTTTTTCAGCCAGTTAAGTATTTTAAAGAGCTGTGAGGTTACTTTAAGTATAGGAATTAGATTACTAGCAATATTAAAATGGCAGTCTGATTTTCTATCATCCTGAATTTCCCACCCTTTACAAAAGAAAAAGGTTAGGTAGCTAAGACACTTTTGTGTCATACGAAAGATAGTTTGTAAATAAGGTTAATGAAAGTGATTTTTTTTTAACTGTGTAGAATGGATATGCAGCCTGCTACATAATTTAAACATTGCACATGTACATTTTTCCTCAACAGGGTGGCAGAGAAGGAAGAAGAAAATAAAATGTCGGCCAGCAACCTTGGAATTATTTTTGGGCCAACTCTCATACGGCCAAGGCAAACAGATGCAACTGCATCATTATCTTCTCTTGTTGATTATCCGTATCAGGCTCAAATGGTGGAGCTATTTATAACCCACTATGAAAAAATATTTGTTTCTTCACTGACTCCACCATCACCATCAGAAACTGAAAATTTATTAATTGAAGAGAAAGACAAGACCCTGTCTTTATCACAGGAAGAAGGTGTCACACAAAACAAAGGTCACCCAATAACTAACAAAGAGGTAAGTGCTAGTTAACATTAGAAAAATTATTACGAATAGAATATAGAAAATGTATGGCTCAGAAGGAGGCCACTTGGGCACATCGTGTCCATGTCAGCCAGATGAAATGAGCTGTACAGCTTAATTCCACTTTCCATTTCTTCTATAGCCCTGTGGGTTACAGCATTTCAAGTGCATGTCGAAGTATTTTTAAATGCAATAAGCATTTTCCTCTACCATCCTTTCAGTGTGAGTTCCAGACCCCCACTAACTTCTAGTCTTTCTGCCAATTACATCAAATCTGTGCCGTGGTTATTGACCTTTTTCTGCTAAGGGAAATAAGTCTTTCCTATCCAGTCTATCTAGACCTGTCATGATTTTGCACTTACTTAAATCTCTCTTCAACCTTCTCTGTTCTAAAGAAAACAGCCTCAGATTATCCAATCTTTTCTCTTAGCTAAAGTTCTCCATCCCTGGCAACATCCTTGTAAATCTCCTCTGTACTCTCCTGTGCAATCACGTCCTTCCTTTAATGTGATGAGCAGAACTGTATTCTGTACAATAGTGTGGCCTAACTAGTGTTTCATATAGTTCTAGCTTAACCTCCTTGCTCTTAAACTCTAGCCGTTGAGCACTAAGAGAAAGTATCTTGTATTCCACCTTATGTACCTGTCCTGCTGCCTTCAAGGATATGTGCACATGCACTCCAATGTCCCTCTGTTCCTCTATATTTCTCAGTATCCTACCATTTTACTTTGCCTTGTTAGCTGTATCCAAATGCATTACCTCACACTTCTCCAGATTGAATTCCATTTTGCACATTTCTGTCCACATAACTAGTCCATTGATATCTTATGTAGCCAACAGCTTTCTTCATTATCAACCACACAACCAATTTTTGTATAATCTGCAAACTTCATAAACATTCTTCTACATTAAAGTCTAAAGCATTGTTACCACAAAAAGCAAGGAATCTAGTACTGAGTCTTGTGGAAACTCTACTGGAAACAACCTTTCAATCACAAAAAAACAATGGTCGACAATTACTTTTTGCTTCCTGACTGAACCAATTTTGGATCCACCTTGCCCTAGGATCCCATGGGCTCCTATTTTTCTGAACAGTTTGCCATTTGAAAGCCACTGTAGTTAAATCAACTGGTTTGAGTTACTGGGCTTATCCTTACACCCCTTTTTTGAACAAGGATGTAACATTTTCCAGTAGTCTGGTACCATCTTTGAATCTAAGCAGGATTGAAAAATTGTGGCCAGTGCTCTGCAGTTTCTAACCTATTTCACTCAGTATCCTTTGATGCATTTCATTCAGCCCTGGTGACTTATCAACTTTAAGTATAGCCAACCTATCCAATGCCTCAACTACCTCCTCTTTCACTATGACTTGGACTGTATTTGCTTCCTTGGCAGAGACAGATGCAAAGCACTCATTTAGTACCTCAGCCGTACCCGCTGCTTCGATGCTCAAGTCCCCTTTAAGGTCCCTAATTGACCCCACTCCTCGTTTTACTATCCTTTTACTATTTATATGCCTATAGAAAACTTTTGGATTTCCTTGAATGTTAGCTGCCAGTCTATTCTCATATTGTCTCATTTGTTTCCTTATGTTTTTTTTTTACCCCCCCCCACCACCCCCCGAACCTTTTATATTCAGCCTGGCTCTGGCTCTCAACTGTATTATCCACCTGACGTCTGTCGTATGCACCTTTTTCCCCCTGCTTCATTTTAATCTCTTGCCAACCAGGGATCTCTGGATTTGTTTGCCCTACTTCTTTCCCCTTGTGCAAATATATCTTGACTGTACCCTGACTATACTCAAACTATCTTCTCTTTAAAGGCAGCCCATTGTTCAATTACAGTTTTGCCTGCCAACCTTTGATTCCAATTTAGCTGGGCCAGATCCATTCTCACCATATTGAAGTTGGCCCATTCCCAATTATTTATACTTCTGGTCATTGTCCTTTTCCATAGCTAACCTAACTTTATGATCCCATGATTACTGTCTCCAAAATGCTCCCCAACTGACACTTGATTCACTTGATCCACCTCTTTCCCCAAAAACAAAACCAGCAATGCCTCCTTAGTTGGACTGGAAACTTTCTGATGTAGAAAATTCTCCTGAACACACGCTAGAAACACTTGCCCCTCTCTGCCCTTTACTTTATTGCTATCCTAGTCTATATTTGGATACTTTCCTTCTGTTCCCTAACCAGGAATGTTGAGCTGCCTTTCTTCTAAGTCATGTTTCAGTAATAGCTATGATTATCATGCTTCATTGAAATAAAAACAACTATTCACTGACCAACTCCTCTATCAATTTTTTTAGCCTTTATTTTCTCTAACCTCCATACTCACTGATTTCCTACTTTCCATTCCCATTCTTGCTTCTACCTTCTGAATCTATGCTCAGGTCTCCGTACGCTGCATGCTAGTTTAAACTCTCCGTCAAATGAGTAAACTTCTCTGTCACGATATTGATCGAGGTCCAACCCATTCAGTTTGTACAATCTCCCCCGGAACTGGTTCCAATGCTCTAGGAATCTAAAAACCTTAAATCCTTGCTCCTGCATCATCTCTCTGGCCATGTGTTCATCTGCGCTATCCACCTATTTCTGTACTCACTAGCACATTGCACCAGGAGTAATGCAGGTATTACTAACATTTGAGGTTGTGGCTGGGATTTTATGTGCCCGCTGGTGTCGGGTGTGTTCGGTGGTGTGAGTGGACAATATGGCGTGATCAGGTTCACGACGGCATGAAACCAGTTCACAGTCCACTCAGTCCACTGGTGGTGGGCTGCATTTTCTACCACCGGACATTGGGAACCTCATTGTAATACATCAACATATCACTATCAGGCCTGCCCACGGAATCGTCGTTCACTCTCCACCTCCACTCCCTCTCTCGCCCCCCTCAGTCATGTTGGCGGGAAAATACGCAACGTGTTTCACAACAGCACATAAACAACATGCCACCTGGTGGGCTGCACTTCACTTTAGACTTCAACGTGTGTTTGCCTACCTTGCTTCGGTCAGCACTCACAGTCATTAGCACCAGGCTTCACAGGCAGTACCACATCACTTCTAGCGGAGCTCACAGCAGGTCTCTACCTACCAGATCAGCCATTTGTGAGTGGCTTTTCAATAGCTGCAGGGCTAGGGCTTGCTTGGCAAAGGGGGAGAAGAGGCCTCAGGGAAGAGGCTGCAGGACGAGGGCTGTACTGGAGAAGGAGAGTAACCCAGAGTGTGTGTGGAGGCAGATGTTGATTTGTGTAAGTTGCCTCAAGATGGTTAGGGCTGAGGAGGCAATCTCCAAAGGAGATGGGACCAGATGGACATGAGGGTGTGTGTGTGTGAGAATGGTTGGTGATGTCCCTTGAGCTGGCAGTGAGTGAGATGCTAGTGAATGTGTGATGGCTTGAGTGTGTGAGCTTATAGTGATGAGATGGTTGCCTCACCCTGGCTGCACGGATGAGGTCATTCATCCTCTATCTGCATTGAATGGCCAACCTCTTCTTGCAGCATTGACACTGGTCATCACTGCCACTGCCTCCCAAGCCTGGTTGGTCACACTGCTGGCCATCCTGTGACCAGAACGGGGTTCAAGGACATCGCGGCAGGCCTCCAAAATGTCCAAAAGGTGTTCCAGTGACGTGTCACTAAACCTGGGGGCTGCAATCTTTTTGCCTTTCGTGGACATCTTCCCTGCAGTAGTCGTGGGCTAGAAGCACTGAGACGTGTACGCACAGCTGGACTTTAAATATGGCGCCCAGCTTGATGAAGCAGCGAGGTGATGGCTTGGTGGGTGAATGAGAGCCCGCCTGCCATCAAAATGGTGTGTTTCGTGGGAATGCATAACTAATGTGGCAGGATTGGGACGATATGGCGTGAAAACCCACTATTGCGGCCAGCAGGTCAGCAGCCTGCTTAACCTAACCGCCCCCTGCTTTTTAATTTCTTTCCCAGGTCTCGTAAGGCTGCCTGCAGGACCTAAACGTTCTTTCTACCTACATCATTGGTACCATGTAGACAGCAACCCCTAGCTATTCACCTTCTCACCCCCCCACTTCAGAATGACCACTGGCACCGGGAAGGCGACATACCATCCTGGGATTACATCTGCAGCTGCAGAATTACCTGTCTCATGTTCTCTTAAATGTCGAATCCCCTATTACTATTGCTTTTCTGATTTTCCAGCTTAACTCCCACCCTGTATAGCTAAGCCACTGATGGTACTGTGAACTCTACCTTGGCGGTACACATCAGAGAAACCATTACTTTCATTGGCACTCAAAACTGAATACCAGAGAACAATGTATCCTGCAATACATGCCTGGTGGTCCTTATCTGTATGACTGTGGCCTATTTCTTTCTCTGCCCACAAACTCTTAAGATGAGGGATGACCATCTCCAGAGACATGTTCTCCATGTAGTTCTGAGCCTCAGATGCACTGTAGCGACCTTAGCTGCTCCTGAAGCTCCAAAACCCAGAGCTCTAGCTCCTCCAGCTGACAATACCTTTGCTTGTGATTGCCCAAGACACAAGAAGCATTCCCAGAATTCCTAAATAGCGCATGAGGTGCATTCAAAGGGACTGAGGCATCCTGTCATGCCTCTGTTTATTAAACAACTAGCTAAACTTAACACTGATCCCTGGTCCAGACAGAAAAGGAACTCGCCAGCTACTCCTCACAAGTCCCCTTAACTCCAGGCTATCCAATTGAAGTCTGCTAAAGGAAGTGGTACTTCTGAGAATTTGCCTTTTTTTCCTTTCTTCCTATAATACTTTGAACATGTTTTAAAATACAATTCAGAGCACCTTATGAGATGAGTGATGAAGGTGAATAATGAACAGGAAGAAAAAGAGAATTGGCAAAGGCAAGGCTAAAGAGAGCCTGGAATGGGAGTGGCAAAGAGTTTATGGGCACAGATGTAACTGCCACTATTGAAGCAAAAAATGTGGAGTAATCAGCCACTGCAGTGTGTCAGGTGTACGTGATAGATGTATGGCTGGAGCAAATAAGCTTGGCAAAATAAGGCTGTGGAGGTAGGGACAATAACCTTCCTTAATTATTGTTCTTCCTGCCACTTATTTTAATCAAGTCTGGAGAATGCAGTTTCCATTGCGAAATGGGGGCTGTGTTTTTAGTTTAACTTGAGGCTTGACAGCAGCTTTCACAATCCATGAAAATTTAGTCAACACAAGTCATGTATGTCAATAGCTCTGTGAGTAACCCACATGTGCAGCCAACTACCGAAAGCCACCTTAAAACTTGAATAAGATTAAGCGTTTGCATAAATTCCTGAGTGGTATTGAAGATACGAAAGAATGCACTGATACCTCGAATGTTTTAAAAGTTTTCTGTAACAACTTGAGTTTTTGTACAAAATTAAAGTGAAATAGGGTTGCAATGCTTTAATTTAATGCATTAATACCCCCTCATTTGCAAATGTACAGTAATATATTTTACATTGGCAGGGTTTTGGATTGTCAGAATGTGAAAGGGAGTCTTCAGAAATGGCATCTTCCAGTGAGATCCTAAATGAAGAGAAGGATCTAAGATGGCACAGAAATGACAATGAATCAGGTTTGTAGCTTGATATACATTTATCAACCTGGTGCATATGCTAGAAAATACTGGAAATACTCGATGGCTCTGGCAGCATCTGTGGACAGAAACAGAGTTAATGTTTCAGATCAATGACTTTTCACTAGAGCTGGAAATAGCTGCAAGTTAAGTTTCCAACTTTTCCCAGTTCTGATGATAAGTCATTGATCTGAAACGTTAACTGTTTCTCTATCCACAGATGCTCCCAGATGTGCTGAATATTTCCAGCATTTTCTGTTTTTATTTATAAGCGTAGTGATAACTTTTGAAATCTCAAAAGCAATGCAAAAACATTGTAAATCACTTTCCTCAAATTAATTTGGTAATAGAAAAGATTTTAAGTGGAGAACAATGGCATCAAGCTGGAGTAATATTATTACCATGTTTGCAATAAGATTGTTTCAGTTATTATGCAATACTTCAAGAAAGTAAGTCATACACTAAATGTCAGGTTTGACTCAGTAGAAGCATTCTCACCTATTAATCAGAAGGTTGAGAGTTCAAGGCCCACTTGAAATTTTAGCACATGCTCCCCCCTCATTGAGGATGGGGATAATTGTGGAGCCCCCGCCTCCAGTTGAGTTGTTTAGTTGTCCGCCACCATTCACAACTGGATGTGGCAGGATTGCAGAGCTTAGATCTAATCCATTGGTTATGGAATCGCTTAGCTCCGTCTATCACTTGCTGCTCACAGTAGTCCTCTGTAGCTTCACTGGAGTTAATGGGAATCGGGGAAAACTCTCTGCTGGTTGGAGTCACACCTAGCACAAAGGAAGATGGTTGTGGTTGTTGGAGGTCAATCATCTCAGCTACAGGGCATCACTGCAGGAGTTCCTCATGGTAGTGTCCTAGGCCCCAATCATCTTCAACTGTTTCATCAATGACCTCCCTTCCATTATAAGGTCAGAAGTGGGGATGTTCACTGATGATTGTACAAATGTTCAGCATGATTCATGGCTCCTCAGATACTGAAGCAGTCCCTGTCCAAATGCAGCAAGATCTGTACAACATCCAGGCTTGGGCTCACAAGTGGCAAGTAACATTCGCACCACACAAGTGCCAGGCCATGACCATCTCCAACAAGAGAGAATCTAACCATTGCCCTTTGACATTCACTGGCATTACCATCTCTGAACCCCCCCCATTATCAACATCCTGGAGGTTACTATTGACCAGAAACTGAACTGAACCAGCCATATAAATACTGTGGCTACAAGAGGAGGTCAGGGGCTAGGAATCCTATGGCGAGTAACTCACCACCTGACTCCCCAGTGCCTGTCCACAATCTACAAGGCACAAGTCAGGAGTGTGATGGAATACTCTCCCCTTGCCTGGATGAGTGCAGCTCCAACAACACTCAAGAAGCTTGACACCATCCAGGACAAAGCCCACTTGATTGGCATTCCAACCACAAACATTCACTCCCTCCACCACCAATGCACAGTGGCAGCAGTGTGTACCATCTGCAAGATGCACTGCAGAAACTCATCAAGGCTCCTTCGACAGCACCTTCCAAACCCATGATCACTACCATCTAGAAGGACAAGGGCAGCAGATACATGGGAACACCACTACCTGGAAGTTCCCCTCCCAGCCTCTCGCCATCCCGATTTAGAAATATATCATCATTCCTTCACTGTTGCTGGGTCAAAATCCTGGAACTCCCTAACAGCACTGTGGGTTTACCTACATCACATGGATTGCAGCGGTTCAAGAAGGCAACTTACCACCACCACCACCTCAAGGGCATTTAGGGATGGGCAATAAATGCTGGCCTAGCCAGCGAAGTTCTCATTCCTTGAATGAATTTTTAAAAAAACATTTGGCACTCCCAGCACAGTAATGAGGGACCGATGCTTTTCTTGTCATCAAAGAATGTATACTCAGATCCATGATTGTTAATCATTAAAATCATCCAAATGTTTATTTAGCTTAGGCTTTATTAAATCACTAATTGGGAACTTATAACAGTATAAATTATATAACATTTCAGATCCAAATGTGTCTTTCAATGCAGAAGATCCTGTTGAATTGCTGAAAGGTCTACAAAATCCTCAAAAGTCAGATGTGCACAAGAACAGCAAATCATCATTAATTGACAAAGGCAGTCAACAGGTTGTCAAAGTCAATATGCGACCTCCCAGGTTGAAACCAGTTCTTCCAAGACCTGCAAGCTTGCCTGTTCCTGAAACCATGATTTCTTACTCCCTGAATGACAAAAATTCAAAAGGATGCAGCACTACAAACAGTGAAAGGAGCCCTATTATTGAGGAAATCCCGGAGATGAAATTTCCATCTCGTGCATCTACATGCTGCAGGTATTCATACTATGATACCCAACCATTACGTAGAACTTGGGACAAACAGTATAAATGTTATGATATAACTCAGAAGACAGCTATGATTATGGCAAATGTTGCTTCAGAAAACAAAACACAAAATGACAATTCTTTCTCGCCACCCCTTACCTATAGTGCAGGCAATAGCTTTGCAAGTAGTTTACTTCCTAATAAGCCATATACAGTGACTGTTAAGCCAATAAGGACCACAAAGACTGATGGGAATTCATCAGAGTCTCCCTCCCATTATGTATTTCGTCCTCCAAGAACCTTACAACCTCCGCCTGGCACTTTTTACAAACCTCCCTCTAATACAATCAAGCATACTGGAGACTCTTCGTCCAAACCTATCGCAGCATTAGCTGATTTCTCTGATTCTGTACAAGGTGACAATGGAACATTTAATCCTGTAGAAGATATTGAAAATGGTGTTATAAAGAAAATGGAGAATCCACCAAGTCCAGCCAAAGAAGCCCAAGGAGAACAGAAACTGACATTTCAAAGATTGCGATCAAAACGCATTCCACCAGACTTTGAATACAGAGAAGCCCATTTTGTTTAAAGGCATTTACCTGAACTTTTAATGTATTATATCTACCAAGTTACCTTTTCATACGATTGAGAAATGATTTATTTTTCTAAATTGAGGAAACAGTGCCATAACACCATCTGGAATGCAAACTTTGACAGTGAAGATGCACCTTGAAGTGAAATTCCTCTAGGTAGCTATATAGCAACATAAAAAGTGTTGCAATTTTCATATTTCTGGAACTACTCTAACTTTCTAACAAAAGCTGAAGTAGTTAATCTGAGATATTAATATTGCGTTTTAAATTAATTGATTTTAAATTCTGAAGTAATATACCAGTCGAAGTGCATGTTTACCCATTGAGGTAATTGCTAAATACGTGGCACAGTATAACTAAAGCCATACTTAGTGGCAATAGTAATAAGATAATAGTTAGAGAATTTTTTGTAATCATCCAAAGTCTTATGAGCTTTGCATCCTCTGCTGCCATTCTTAATTGTGCAATCCAAACTTACTATAGCAATCTTTAAAAACTGCACAAATAGGCCAAAAGGCATGTTCCTTAATGTGCAAAACCCTGAAATGTTTCCATGTTAATGTTTTATCCATATGTTATAAACAAAGAGACTTTCAAAAGTGCAAAACTTAGTCTTCACTTCATATTGATGTGTGTAGTCTAGTCGATGACCAAAATGATATACTCATTAGGGACTCTGTATCTTAAAATGTGAATTGGAATATTACCTTTTAATCTGTGCTTCGGTTTATTATTTATATATGTTCATTTTGTTGCATGTATGTTTTTTGTTTACATTACTTTTTACACAAGACACTAAGCTATGTTAAAGCAAATATATTAATTCTTGTAAATGAAGTGTAATGAGTTGAAAAAAATCTTAACCTTTCAAATATTGCCTTATGTAATTTATTAAAATTTAGGTTTTATATGTATATTCTATAAATGTTACATTTATGTAAACTAACTGGACACAATCATATAAGACAATTATGAAGTTCTTCTGGTTTTTCGTTGTACTGGTAATGCTTTTAGGTGGATTACTTAAGCCTTAGGAAATTTCATGGTGTAAATTGGCATTGTTTCACATCAATGTTTGTAATGACTACTCACAAGAACGTTGCAATGTTTTATAAGACGTTTTACCAGTGATGCATTGTTCTCAGCATTCCTTCAGGTGGGGGGCCTGTAATCTTATGACGATCTCAAAGGAAGGGTGAAACATGGTTACTTTGACATTATGTGAGCATTTTGGAGTGGTGTATGTGTTAAAATGTCTGGCGTTTTACAGTTGACACAAGCTATCTTTGGACAGTGAAAATGCTGGTGATGATTGCAGAATGAAGTCGAATTGCTTTTTTCTGTCCTAATCATTCTACTATATTGCAGTATTGGAAATTCAGAACCATTGCCTCCTTGTATGGCACTAGATTATAATAAATGTTGTTTTTATTTCGTGGATTGTGTATTGGTGAAAACAAAGTTCAATGAGAGAGAAATTGCCAATGGCCCAGATTTTTGCTCCCAGATCACGTGCACAGAGACAGGAGAATTCCCGGCTCCACAAGCACAACCTTTTAAAAATGGCTGCCCAGACGTCACATTTTTAGTCCAGGTGTGTGGTCTGGATTCAAAGTCAGGGCAGGTGACCTGGGAAGAAACGAGGGTGCCATGTGCGGAAGCAGGCTGGGCAGGAGGCCTGCCATGGGACTCCAACACTGTCCAAAGTTTAAAAATAAGATTAAAACATGAAACATCCCTCCAGTCCTCACCCTCCCTCATCCCCCACACACACCCCATGCCTCCTGTCCACCCCCCATGGGCCTTTTGTAGGCCCTAGCCAACCCATCCCCAACCACCCTTTGCCCTTATATCTACCATGCCAGCTCACTCACCTAGTATCCACCCTGGACAGAGCTCACCACCAATGCAGAGATGAGATAGAACTTTTTTTAAAATAGAATTTTAAGTGTCTATTGTAGACTTCGCTATCATGGAAAAAGACATTCATGAAAACCCATTTACTTCATTTGCATTCCTTCAACTGAATAAAGCCCTATAACAACAGACAGTTCATTCAAGTGCACAATCCTTTGTAACAAGCATTTTTAAAAAATCGTTAACCAGTTGTAGGTGTCGATCAAACTGTGAAGTAGCAGGCACCCTACTATAATAATGGATGGTTGTGAAATCAGTCATGCAGCACTAATCCAGTAATGGAAGCCCTCAGGCTTAATAGACAGACTGAAATAGCAAGCAATCATTTTTTAATAGTCCAGACATTTTTTTCAAAGATTTAAAGGGCAGGGCTATTGAATGCCTTGGTAGTTTTGACAGGTGCTTCTGGCAGTTTTGACGAGTCCCTTTGACAGTCCTGTCAACAGCTCCAATACTTTAACAATTCCAAAGTGCACCTGACCTCCCCCAAATGTGTCTTGGGACCAGTTCCAAAGGGATACCTTCCCTCTCCAAGGGGGTACCCTGGCTATCCAAACGAACCCTTAAAGTTAGACCTGCTGGTACTTGGTCTAATCTGCGTATTTTGGCTTTCACATTCCTGGCCTACCACGGTTTATTTCAGTGAAGGCAGCTTATGATTTAAGTAGCCAGATACTGCCATAAAATGCACCTAGCCTTTGTTCCTGCCCCTGCAAAAGTGGAAAGTGCCATGTTCAAAGGTGGGACTTAGTTTTGGTCAATTCTGCCATTTTTGCCATCTGGGTCCATCTCTACCACACCTTCTAATGTGAAAAAGCTATTTTTTTTTTAAATATAAAATTGGTAAAATTATTTGGATGCCAGCACTTTTCTTCCCCAAAGAAACTAATGCAATTCAATACCGGCACGCCTCCTTGTTTCAAACACCAACTTGCAGACATTACCCCGGGGTACCCTCCATCTAGTTCATTTGATACAGATTGTGAAAAGTAGTGGTCCTAACACTAATGCTCGTGAAACGTCCCTTGTAATCTGTCTCCGTGCAGAACCACCATCTTAAATAGCAACCCTGCCTACAAGAATGTGAGCAATCCCCTCACCCAGCCCAGATTCTCCCTCCTGTGTCACAGGGTTCTCTCTCTTATATATAACCTATTGTGTGGCATTTCAGCAAAAGATTTTTTAGGGAAAAAAATCAAAATACACTATCTACACAGCTACATTCATTCATCAACCAAGTAACCTCCTCAAAGGATTCAACCAAATCTTGTTTAGTCTATCTTACACTAACTGAAAGATTACAAAGACAAAATACCTTAGCAGAGCATACAGGCTGCCTGAACAATTAGACAACAGATTGACCTTCTAAGCTTTCTGATTACATTCCAGTGTAGTGAAACAACTTCCTCCACACAAATGCAATTACGTCCTTTTTAAAATGAGACCAAAACTGTACACAGTACTCCAGATGTGGTCTCACCAACACCCTGTAGAACTGTAACAAGACTTCCCTACTTTTATATTCCATTCCCCTTGCAATGAAGAATGGGGAAAAAAAATTTTTTTACTTACTCAGACATGTCCTCTCATGTGACAGTGTCACATGAGCTGGGACATGTTTTATGTATTTCAATAAAAATTTTTATTTATAAATCCTTCATGAAACCGCATCTCGCACATGCATGAGGTTTCATGAGAAATGCGAAGGCCGCCTGGGCTCTTCGCCTGCCCGCCAACCTTAAGGTTAGACGGGCGGCCCTGTTAATGATTTCAATTGGTTTTTAAAATGGCCTTAACAGCCTTTGACTATTCGGGGGCCGACTCTGGTGCGCACCCGCCGAACTGAAGATCGAAATGACGTGCGGTGACATCGGGACGCACGCCCGACGTCACTGCGCGTCCTTTTACACATCGGCAAGCGGGGCCCACCCCCGCATGCCGACCAGAAGATTCAGGCCAATCTGACAATTTTTTTTCCCCACTCAATTAACCTTTGTAGACTCCTTATGTCTTCTTCCTAACTTAGTCCCCAAACTATCTTTGTGTCATCAGCAAATTTAACAACCATATGTTCGGTCCCTTCATCCAAATCAGATATAGATTGTGAATAATTGGGGCCCCAGCACTGATTCCTGTGGCACTCTACCTGCTACAGCTTGCCAGCCCAAAAATTACCATTTATCCCTACCGTGCTTCATATTAGTTAACCAACCCTCTATCCATACTAACAGGTTATCCCCTACACCATAAGCCCTTATTTTGCATAGTAACCTTTGATGTGGCACCTTGTCAACTGTCTTTTGGAAATCCAAGTATACCACATCTTCAGGTTCCCGTTTATCCACCTTGTTTGTTACTTCCTCAAAGAGCTCCAATAAATTAGTCAAACATGATTTTGCTTTCACAAAACCAAGTTGACTCTGCCTGATTGCATTAAGATTTTCTAAGTACCCTGCTATAACTTAGTTAATAATATATTCAGGATTTTTCCCCATGCGAGATGTTAGGCTAACTGGCCCTTTGGTTCCCTGCTGTCTCCCACCTTTCTTTAATAGAGGATTTATATTTGCTATTTTCCAATCTGATGGGACTTTTTTTAACTTACACAAGACAGGCTTTCTTGTAGGTTTCTGTTCTTAGAAAGTCACAGCGTTCAAGGAGTTAAAACATCTCTTTGTTCAATAAGACCACCTGAAGAACTGAAGCTTTTGAAACCCATCCAAACATGCATAATGGAATAGCTGTCATAACAAGTTTCCAGCTCCACTGACAGAACAGATATCCATTTTCATTTCATAAGTAGAGTGCTTGTCAATGGAGGGTGGGGAGGGGGGGCGCACATGGAGACGTTTTTCTACATTCAGAAGCAGGGTTTTTTTCTTTAAACAGCCAGGTCTGCCGGTCCAATGAAATCAGAGCACAAAAACATGCACGTAACAATTTTTGAATACATTATGGTACTTTCTCCATTGAAAAAGGACTGTAAATGCATGTGAACAATTATACAATACTGGTCAATGTAAGGCTCAATTCACATTTACAGGGCAGATTCCTGTGATGAATCACTGCATTAAAACTCAATTACATTATAGCATCAAATAGTGATAATTGATGGTGTCAAAATATTTCACACTTCCCTTTCACAATGTTCCTGACTCATCAGGCTTTCCATTTTCTTCATGAACTCTGAAACCCAATGTGCTTTTAATGGCCTTCCAAAACCCTGCAGCAACGGGCAAAAATGTTGCGCAGGAGCATTCTGCGCAGCAGAAATAAAAGGAGGAAATACAATTTTCACCCATTAAAAATGGGGAACCCAACCTCAGCCAGGGGATGCATGTTTTATGCAACAGGCATTCCCGGCCAGCGGAAAACAGCACAGTATTCGGAATGCGAAGGAAAATTGGATTTCCTCCAGAAAAAAACCGAAGTTGCCAATTATGTACTGAATCACATCTCCACAGCCAGATGGAAATTTGGCCCAAAGAAGTCAAGGAAGAGAAGAAAAGAGTCAGTGATAGGCCATGTGCAAGCAAGATAAATGTTAGGGTTATTGGAAGCAAATTCAATGAAATATTCCAGTTCACAGTGAGAGCAGGAAACCACTTCAATCATCAATGCACTGAAAAAAGAGGCGAGGGAAGGGCCTTAAGTAGGACTGGAACAAAGAATTTTCCACATGTCCCACAAAAAATCAAGCATAGCTAGGACCCATGCAGGTACCTACGGCAAAACGTTTAATTTCTTTATGATGAGTGAAGTTGGAGGAAAAGCTGTTCAATGTAAGAAAAAGCTCAGCCTGACTGAGGATGGTATCTAACTGAGCCTCCGTTTAAGTAAGAAGTGGAGAGCCCTCAGCTGTCCTAGTGGGCGATGGAGGAGTAGAGTGATTAAACGTCCTTGGTGAAAAGGAGGCCGAGGAAACTTGAAACTGTTGAAGTGATGGACGGCATCAGAAGCATCATGGATATAGATAGAAAGAGATTGGACAAGGGGAGAAAAATTAGTCAAGATAAGAAATCAGTGGGGCAGGAACAAGCTGAAACGATGGGTCTACTAGGGCAGTTCAGCTGCATTTTGGGAAGGAGTTGGATGGAGGTTCTCCAGAGCAGATGAGGTCAGCAATAGTCATGGAAACAGTTTGATGTTCATTGGTGTGGTCAAGTTCTGGAGGAGGTAAGACAAAAGGTTGGAGAGTTGCCATTCGACTTCTGCTAAGTAGAGGTTGGTTTACCAAACAACACCAGCCTTGTCAGTAGGTTTGATGTCAGTGTTAGGGTTCAACATGAGAAAAAGGAGTTCAGCTGAGGAACTGAGTGCAAACCTGTGAGTTTGGTGAGGGGAGGAATTTAAAGTGTTAATCTTGTTCTTGAAAAATCTAGTCTAATCTATAATTAGCAGTAACTGGAAAGTACCGTGTAAGTAGACTAAGTTTCTTTCTTCCAGCCTTAGACAGGGTAACACACTGCTGAGAGAGCTGGGTAATTAATTAGCTTACTGGGTGAATATGGTTTCTCTAGCTCCAGTTCAATTTACTATAAATTCAGGGTTTTTTAGTGCAGCTAAGGCAAATGAGTGCAGCTGAAGAACTGAGTGCATACCTGCGAGTTTGGTGAGGGGGGGGTGGTGCGGTGAGGAGTTCAGTAAGGAGGGGAAGGAGGTGTTACTTTCCTTTGCTTTTTTGAACTTCTTCATCCTGTGGGAATTGGTTCTTACTCTACTACAGGAGTACTACTATTACTCACTCTACAAGTGAGTGGCTGGTCAGTAATTAAGGTCCGTTCCAGTCCTAAGGTTTAAAATAGCAAGGGAGGAGCGCACTAAGGGAAAATTGCAATCACCAGGGAAGTGGTATTGAGCAAATTGTTGGAGCTGCGGGCTGACAAATCCCTTGGTCCTGATGGACTTCATCCTAGGGTCTTGAAAGAAGTCGCTAGTGAGATAGTTGATGCATTGGTTTTAATTTTCCAAAATTCCCTAGATTCGGGGAAGTTCCCCTAGATTGGAAAGGAGCTCATATAACTCCTTTATTCAAAAAGGGAGGGAGACAGAAAGCAGGAAACTACAGGCCCATTAGCTTAACATCTGTCACAGGGAAAATGTTAGATGGTATTATTAAAAATGTTATAGCAAGGCACTTAGAAAAATTCAAGGCAATTAGGCAGAGTCAACATGGTTTTGTGAAAGGGAAACCATGTTTAAGCAATTTATTGGAGTTCTTTGAAGGAATCACATGCTGTGGATAAAGGGCAACTGGTGGATATACTGTATTAGATTTCCAGAAGGCATTTGATAAGGTGCCACATCAAAGGTTATTGTGAAAATAAAAGCCCATAGGGCAAGATTTTGAGGTCATCAGGTGGGAGCAGTGGGCGGGCCAGGGAGTGGCTGAGAAACTGTCTGCCACCAGCGATTGGCCCCCGACCGCAATTTCACACTGGTGAGCCAATTAAGGCCCGCCCAGCGTGAAACACAGCTCGTCACTGGTCAGGAAGGGCTGAGCGGCCTGTCGGCCGCCGGATTCAATGGCAACCCAATGGCTGATTTAAAAATGGCACCAGCAGCCTCTGGAGGGCTGCCATGGAAGAACGTCTGTTCTGCGTCTTCAACATTCAAGCTATGGAGTCGAATGCGGCTGGAGATGCCAGGCAGGAGGGCAGGTCAGGTGGGCACTTGGCCCCCCCAGCTTTTCGGATGAGTGCCTTATTGTCCTGCCGGAGGAGGTGGCTGCCAGGAGGGACACCCTTGTCCCCAGAGATGGGAGGAGGAGGTCACCGCACCTCACCAAGAGGGCATGGGAGGAGGTGGCAGCAATGGTGAGCAGCCATGACGTGGTGCGGCGCGCAAGGGTCCAGTGCCGGAAGTGGTTCAATGACCTGCTGTGGTCAGGAAGGGTGAGTACTGTGTCAGCATAGGTCAATGTGCAGAAGTGTTAAGGGCTGGCCGTCCCCCCGTGGACCTCAGGGGTGCTAGAGTAGAGTGCCAACTGTCAATGATGCTGGAGCTGGCCAAGGGGGCGAGCCCTGGCTACTTAGAGTGAGTGCCTTGTGGCTGGAGGGCCATGACTTGGATATGTCCTGCGAGATGTTCCTCAGGTGGGATTGGTCAGGCTGCAATGGCGCTGCAGGTAGAAAGTGGACTAATCAATGCTCCTCTGTCCTTTCAGAAGAAGACGAGCCATAACCAAGCAGAGAGGTCATGTACAGGCGGAGGCCCGTCCAACCTCCTGCTGCTCAGCAAGTCTGAACAGGACGCCCTCGAGCTCAAGAGCCGGCACACTCCCCATGCAACCGAGTGTGGAGAGGCGGGGGTGCCAGATGAAGGTAAGAGCGCAGTGCATAGAGGTGAGAATTTCGTATTGGGCAACCTTTCTAGTGTAGTCTCTTCATTGATGGGAGCCTCAAGCCTGGAGTCCCCATTGATCATTGAAAGACAATGGCACCGTGATGCAGATCTCTGTTGTCTCACAGTGTGATGACTTTAACTAATGACATGTTCTTCTCCCTTCTAGCTTTGCCAGCACATAATTGCCCTGTGGACCCCGAAGGGCCACCCCTGACACTGGAGGACCACCGGGCTTCACTTGCCCTGCGTCACACCATCTGAAGCAAGCGCCTTGGTGGGCATTAGATCGGCGGCTAGAATGTTGTGCACATTGGTGAGGGCACTTCACACTCGCTTGAAGTGCAGGCAGAGGCAGAGAGTGCCCAGGGCACTGGCAGTCGGAGGACTTTTGGGGACCTGGACGATGCTCAGTCGAAGGCTGATGATGAGCCTCTGGAGTCGCCCATTAGGCGGCAGATCCTGGATGTCCAGTGAGATGTGCGGCAGGATCTGGGAGATCCATGGGGGTCTGCATGTCCATTGTGGAGGAGTCCATACGGAACGAGAGCTCTGTATTGATCCTCATGGTCGAGCGCATGCCTCCCACATGGAGAGAGTGGCGAGAGGCAGCCCCAGGAACAGAGTCAGGGGTCCCTGGGGTTGCACTCGGACCTGCAAGCCCTCATACAGGCACTGAGCTCAGGTGGTCAGCGCAAGTGTGGGAGATGGATGAGGCACCCACTATCCCAGCTAGGTGCTAGGTGTTTTTGTCCTAAAGGCCTGAGTATGCTTTGCCTTTTTATATTTTTGGTGGAAGGTACGCCAGTATGTAATGCTGGACGTGAGTGGCTCTAAACTTTATTGCACAGGCACTGAGTGGACTTTCGGTTCAAATGAAAGGGTCATTTCAGATATCCCGGGATGGAGGCGGCAGCCCTGGCATGAGGTGGAAGCAGATCTTTCGTAGGTTAGCTGAAGAGTGTTGGATCAAGGTGTCCCTGCTGTCCCTGCCTCCCTGGAGGCTAGGTCTGCCTCCACAGCCTCAGTGTTCCCCTCACCATATTCCTCTTCGGACTCGTTACTGCACTCATCATCTGTGGCCTGTGGAGCTGCCTCAAGATCCTCTTCCTCCAGTGGGTCCCCCCTTACTTGTGCCAGATTGTGGAGTGCGTAGCATGCAACCATGTGACACCCACTCTGGGGTATTGTAGTGTTCCCCTTGAATGGTCCAGGCATCAGAAGCACATCTTGAGAAGACCTATGGTCCTCTCTATCATCGCCCTTGTGGAGGCGTGGCTCCTGTTGTAACACTTCTCTGCCTCTGTTCTTGGGTGGTGGAGAGGTGTCATGAGCCACCTCTTCAACGGATAGCCCTTGTCACCCAGCAGCCGTCGATGCAATCGGGCTAGAGCACTGAAGAGCTGCGCTACCTGGGAATGTTTCAGGATATAAGCTTCATGGGAGCTGCCAGGGTACCTTGCACAGACTTGCAGAATCAGCATCCTGTGATCACACACTATCTGCACATTCATGGAGTGGAATCCCTTCCTGTTGACAAAAGCACCGGGCTCACCTGCTGGTGCCTTGATGGCCACATGTGTGCAGTCCATTGTACCCTGGACTCGGGGGAAGCCAGCAATGGCCCGAACAGAGCTTCTGTTACCAGCTTGATGCAACTGTGGGCAGCTGATTCTGAGACTCCACACAGATCCCCCACTGAGCCCTGGAAGGAGCCAGGTGCATAGACGTTGAGGGCCACTGTGACCTTCAGGGCCACGGGGTGTCCACCCATATAGTCGGAGCTGATCTCAAGCCCGATCCTGACAAATGGAGGTCACTGTACCCGTCGAGAAGCAGAGCCTCCTCCGGCATTGCACCTCAGACATATTGAGGTAGCTGCATCGCCGCCTGTGAACCATGGCAGCAGGTTGGTGGCATCTTCTGCGGCCCCTTCCACTTTGGACTTCCTGCTGGCCCTGCACCCCTTGTGCCTGCGTCTCTCCTCCCACAGGTCGCTCCCCTGGAAACTGCATTGGGACACCCGGCCTCCTCTCCCTTCAGCCCCTTTCTTCCTGCTCAGAGGAGGTGCCTCCAGTAGAGACCACAGTCGCCATTACCAGGACAACAGAAGGTTGTTGATACCTGGAAGGGCCCATACGGTCAGAATCCTCCAGGAGCCTTGGAGGCACCAAGGTGTCCTGAACTGAAGCCTGGAAATGCTAAGAATAAAGCCCCGAACAGAGATGAAGCTGCCAAATACCAATAAGTGACCAGCAGCAAACTATGTACCAAACTCCCCACAACTCACACTGGCAATGCGGCTGACCCTTTTATCGTGCCCGTGGATGAGGTTTTTGAAAATATCAGCTGGCCGCCTGCCCGTTTTGCCCGTGCAACGAGCGCGAAATTGAATGGGCAATGAAAAATCGGTGTCAATTGGCTTTTTAATGGCCTTAAATGGCCTGTTAATTAATGGTGGGAACGGCTTCGGCACCCGCTGGCGCCCACCAACCAAAGTATCGCGCAAGTGCACGATAACTTTGGGACACTCATCCGACGTCATCGCGCGCTTTTTTACGCCCGATCAGGCCGGGCGCACACGCATCCACGGGAAGTAATATCCTGCCCATGGTGTAGGGTGTATCACATTTTCATGGTTAGAAGTTCGGGTGGCTAACAGGAAACAGGGAATTGGCATAAATGGGTCTTTTTCTGGTTGGCAGAATGTAACTAGTGCGCCATAGGGAACAGTGCTGAGGCCTCAAATTTTTACAATTTATATAAATGACTTGGATCAAGGGACTGAAGGTATGTTGCTAAATTTGCTGATGACACAAAGATAGGTAGGAAAGTAAGTTGTGAAGGGGACAAAAGGAGGCTACAAAGTACACAGATAGGTTAAGTTAGTGGGCAAAGATCTGGCAAATGGAGTATATGTGGGCAAATGCGAAATTGTTCATTTTGGCAGGAAGAATAAAAAAGCATATTATCTAAACGGTGAGAGATTGCAGAGCTCTGAGATTTAGAGGGATCTGGGTGTCCTAGTGCATGAATCACAAAAGACTAGTATGCAGGTACAGCAAATAATTAGGAGAGCTAATAGAATGTTATCCTTTATTGTGAGGCGAATTGATTACAAAAGTAGGGAGGTTATGCTTCAGTTGTACAGGGCACTGGTGAGACCACATCTGGAGTGTACAGTATTGGTCTCTTTATTTGAGGAAGGATGTAAAAATGCGTTAGAAGCAGTTCAGAGAAGGTTTACTAGATTAATACCAGGAATGAGCTGGTTGTCTTATAAGGAAAGGTTGGACAAGCTAGGTTTGTATCCGATGGAGATTAGAAGAGTAAGAGGCAACTGGATTGAAACTTTAAGATCCTGAGGGGTCTCGACAGGGTGGATGTGGAGAGGATGTTTCCTCTTGTAGGAAAATCTAGAACTAGGGATCACTGTTTAAAAATAAGGGGTCGCTCATTTAAGGCAGAGATGAGGAGAAATTTTTTCTCTTAGAGGGTCATGAGTCTTCGCAACTCTCTTCCTCAAAAGGCAGCAGTGGAAGCAGTCTTTGAATATTTTTAAGGCAAAGTTAGATAGATTCTTGTTAAGCAAGGGGGTGAAAAGTTATTGGGGGTAGACAGGAATGTGGAGTAGAGGTTACAATCAGATCAGCCATGATCTTATTCATTGGCAAACTAGGCCCGAGTGGCTGAGTGGACTATTTATGCTCCTAATCCATATATTCGTACATATATTCATATGAGTCTGGCAAGTTCAGAGGGAGATAGTTTTTTTCTTATTTCCTATAGTTTGCTTTCAAACCGCAGCCATTCAGGATCCTGCCATTCACACCTGTTTTTCACACATTTTTGTTTCTTCACTTGTCTCATTACCATTTCCTTTGACCTTGCACCATCAAACCTTTTGTCATCTATTTGTCCTGCCCTCAACCCTATCTTACACAACAAAAACAAAAATACCTGGAAAAACTCAGCAGGTCTGGCAGCATCTGCGGAGAGGAGCACAGTTAACGTTTCAAGTCTGAATGACCCTTCAACAGAACTAAGTAAAAATAGAAGAGAGGTGAAATATAAGCTGGTTTAAGGGGGGAGGGGGGGGACAAGTAGAGCTGGATAAAGGGCCAGTGATAGGTGGAGATAACCAAAAGATGTCACAGACAAAAGGATAAAGAGGTGTTAAAGGTGGTGATATTATCTAAGGAATGTGCTAATTAAGAGTAGAAAGCAGGACAAGCAAGGTACAGATAGCCCTAGTGGGGGTGGGGTGGGGTGAAGGAATCGAAAAGGGCTAAAAGGTAGAGATAAAACAATGGATGGAAATACATTTAAAAATAATGGAAATAGGTGGGAAAAGAAAAATATATATAAATTATTGGAAAAAAAAGGAGCGGGAATCGGAAAGGGGGTGGGGATGGATAAGAGAGTTCATGATCTAAAATTGTTGAACTCAATATTCAGTCCGGAAGGCTGCAAAGTGCCTAGTCGGAAGATGAGGTGCTGTTCCTCCAGTTTGCATTGAGCTTCACTGGAACATTGCAGCAGGCCAAGGATGGACATGTGGGCATGAGAGCAGGGTGGAGTGTTGAAATGGCAAGCGACAGGGAGGTCTGGATCATTCTTGCGGACAGATCGAAGGTGTTCTGCAAAGTGGTCACCCAGTCTGTGTTTGGTCTCTCCAATGTAGAGGAAACCGCATTGGGAGCAACGAATGCAGTAGACTGAATTGAGGGAAGTGCAAGTGAAATGCTGCTTCACTTGGAAGGAGTGTTTGGGCCCTTGGATGGTGAGGAGAGGAGAAGTGAAGGGGCAGGCGTTACACCTTCTGCGGTTGCACGGGTTATCTCCACCTATCACTGGCCCTTTGTCCAGCTCTACTTGTCCCACCCCCCCTTAAACCAGCTTATATTTCACCTCTCTTCTATTTTTACTTAGTTCTGTTGAAGGGTCATTTGGACTCGAAACGTTAACTGTGCTCCTCTCTGCAGATGCTGCCAGACCTGCTGAGTTTCTCCAGGTATTTTTGTTTTTGTTTTGGATTTCCAGCATCCGCAGTTTTTTGCTCCTATCTTACACCTTCCCTTTTGTTTTTCCCATCCTTCTCTCTTTCACTTGCTCAAAACCTATGACATTTCTAACTAATTCCACTTCTGATGGAAAATCATTGACCTGAAACATCAATTCGGCTTCTTTCTCCGCAGATACTGAGTATTACCAATATTTTCTGTTTTTATTTCATTAAAGCACTTGCTTCCAGTAAGTTTGGTACTAAGATGTTGTACCATTGTAAATATCACCAATTTGCTACTGTATGCCAAATCAGGAATAATCAGAAAATGAGGATGTTCTGAAAGCATCCCTAAGGAGGTCAAACATCCCTGCTAGCTCATGAGAGTCTCTGGCTTGTGACCAACCGAAATGTAGAAGGGTCCTCTGGGAAGGCACTGAACACACTGAGAGACTTCATTGGGAACATGCAGAGCTGAAGTTGAGACATGAGCGGGAGCTCACAAAACTCCAAACAATTCATCGACCCAACCCTTCAAGCACCACCAGCCCCGCATGTGGCAGAGTCTGCAGATCATACATTGGATTTATCAGCCAACTCAGAACCCATCGAACCAGAGTTGAAGCAAGTCATCCTCAATCCCAAGGGACTGCCTAAAAAGAAGGAGGTTCATTCTGGTGGAAGGAGTAGATCATTTATTCCTTAGAAGGCAAGAAACTAATTGAAATAGAAGAGATTTGGGAGTACAGGTACATAAATCACTAAAAATGCACATGTCAGATTGCAGCGCCCAATGCACATAACAGAAGGCTTTTATTTTTGCAGCCTTGGTTCATGTTATCACAATAGTAGATATTGAACAGTTAGGATAAATTGCTGATCATATGACATGCTGGAGAGCAGACCAGTGATATCGGGAACAAAAGTTTGTAACGTCTATAGACTGTGTGGATTTCAAATGTTTTTGTAGGTAATGGATATGAGTATCTTGAAAATCAACAGTTCTCATATTAACACTGAAATTCCTTTATCTACCATTTTAATTGAAACTCTAATCCTTTACCAACACAATGACAGTGATTACAGAGCTAAGTGGTTTGGGATGCTTTCTGAATTTTTTTTCATACAAGTATTAATATTCAACAATCTGGATTTCAAAGCAGGAGTGGGCTTGACTTGTTTTATAGAAATATTAGCAACTTTGTGTATGAGATCTATAAACCTTTGCCTGTAGCCTACACACCTACCTAATGCATTTTTTGTGAAATTACTCTGATCCTGGGATGAGCTACCAACCTCATATTCATGTCATCACTAAGATGACACTATTTCCACCTCTGTAATGATGCCCAGACTTCATCCCTGTCTCAGCTCATCTGCTGCTGAAACCATCATTTATAGAGTCATAGAGGTCTACAGCACAGAAAAAGGCCTTTTGGCCCATCGAGTCTGCACCGGTCAAACAAGTACCTAACTATTCTAATCCCTTTTTCCAGCACTAGGCCCATGGCCTTGTATGCCATGGCATCGCAAGTGCACATCCAAATACTTCTTAAATATTATGAGGGTTTCTGCCTCTACCACCCTTTCAGGCAGTGAGTTCCAGATTCCCATCACCCTCTGGGTGAAAAAATTCTACCTCACATCCCCTCTAAACCTCCTGCCCCTTACCTTAAATCTATGCCCCCTGGTTATTGATCCCTCCACCAAGGGGAAAAGTTCCTTCCTGTCTACCCCATCTATGCTCCTCATAATTTTATACACCTCAATCATGTCCCCCCTCAATCTCCTATGCTCCAAGGAAAATAACCCCAGTCTATCCAATCTCTCCTCATAACTAAAACTCTCCAGCCCAGGCAACATCCTGGTAAATCTCCTCTGCACTCTCTCTAGTGCATCCACATCCTTCCTATAATGTGGATTCCAGGACTGCACACAATACTTTAGCTGTGGCCTAACCAGCATTTTATACAGTTCTATCATAACTCTCTGCTCTTATATTCTATGCCTCGGCTAATTAAGTTCAGTGTCCCATATGCCTTCTTAACCACCTTATCTACCTGTCCCGCTACCTTAAGGGACCAGTGGAGGTGCACACCAAGGTCCCTCTGATCCTTGGTACTTCCCAGGGTCCTACCATTCATTGTGTATTCCCACGCCTTGTTTGTCCTGCCCAAGTGCATCACCTCACACTTATCTGGATTAAATTCCATTTGCCACTGATCAGCCCATCTGACCAGCCCGTCTATATCCTCCAGTAATCTAAGGCTATCCTCCTCACTATTTACCACCCCAGCAATTTTCGTGTCATCTGCGAACTTACTGATCAACCCTCCTACATTCAAGTCTAAATTGTTTATATATACCACAAACAGCAAGGGACCCAACATCAATCCCTGTGGAACCCCACTGGACACAGGCACCCAGTCACAAAAACACCCCTCGACCATCACCCTCTGCTTCCTGCCACTCAGCCAATTCTGGATCCAATTTGCCAAATTGCCTTGGATTTCATGGGCTCTTACCTTTATTATCAGTCTCCCATGTGGGACCTTATCAAAAGCCTTGCTAAAGTCCAAGTAGACTATGTCAAATGCATTGTCCTCATCTACACACCTGGTCACCTCTTCGAAAAATTCAAATTAGTCAGACATGACCTCCCCTTAACAAAACCATGCTGACTGTCCTTGATTAATCCCTGCCTCTCCAAGTGTAGATTCTGTGCCTCAGAATTGCTTCTAAGAGTTTCCCCACCACTGAGGTTAGACTGACTGGCCTGTAGTTCCCTGGTTTATCCCTTCCTCCCTTCTTGAATAACGGTACCACATTGGCTGTCCTCCAGTCCCCTGGCACCTCTCCTGTGGCCAGAGAGGTATTGAAAATTATCGCCAGTGCCCCTGCTATCTCCTCCCTTGTCTCACTCAACAGCCTGGGATACATTTCATTCGGGCCTGGAGATTTACCTACTTTTAAGCCTGCCCCAGACCACTTAGAATCTCCTCCCTCCCTTTCTATGCTAATTTCTTTAATTATATCACAGTCCTTCTGCCTGATTTCCATACCTACGTCGTCCCTCTCTCATGTCTTTGTTACCTCTAGACTAGACTATGCCAATCCATCTCTGGCTGATCTCCCACATTCTACCCTCCATAATCTTGAGATCATGCAAATATCTCCTGCCAGTGCCTTAACTCATAGCGAATCCTGTTTATCTATCACCCACCCCTGTGCTCATTGACCTATATTGGCTCCCATTCAAACATGTCTTGATTTTAAAGTTCTCATCCTTATTTTCAATTCCCTCCATGGCCTTACCCCTCCCCATCTCTGTGACCACCTCCAGCCCTGGAACCCTCCAAGATACCCGTGTTCTTCTAATTCTGGCCTCTTGTGCATCCCCAATTTTAATCACTCCACCATTGGTGGTCGTGCCCTCCATTGGGCAGGACACAAGCTGTAGAATACCCTCCCTACATCTCTCTGCCTCTCTACCTCACTTTCCTCCTTTATGACACTCCTGAAAACCTACCTCTTTCACCAAGCTTTGGCCATCTGACCTAATATCTCCTGAGGCGGATCAATATCATATTTTGTTTTATAATGCTCCTGTGAAGCGACTTGGGATGTTTCGTTATGTTAAAGGTGCTACATAAATATAAGTTGTTGTTGGTGCATATTTTCTATGTTTGCACAGGCAAACTTAATTTAAAACAGAGCCCCTGTGGTAAAACATGATCAGATTGATTGGTTTACCTGCATGATCAGTAGATCAGCAGACTATTAAGACTAATACTAACATGCAAGTATTTAATATGAACAATAATAATCTTTCTTTGAATCTTAGGAATATCTGCTCTTTCATTTTTTTTCCCTCTGGTCCTTCCAGCCATTCTGCAGGAGTGAACCAGATTGAGGATTGAGGAGCTTTACAGGGACATAACAAACAATGTAAGGACACCTAACAGTCAAGGAAAGCCACTTATAGGTGGAGAATACAGCAGAAATCTGTCTATTTTTGTCTGTTTCCATGTATAACAATAGGATATCATATTTATACATGCAGGAAATATTCTATTATATCAAACAACCTTGCTCAGCACTGAAACAACAACCTGTAGTTTTGTTTGCGATTTGGAAATAACAGCAAAATGAATAAGGTGAATATTTATACACGATTCAAATGATCACGATCATTGTTTTATATTCAATATCGAGATATTTTTGTGGCATTGAAATATATGGAACTCCTTAACAAACTGAAAATAAATGTAGTCGCATTTAACGGGCAGGTACTACTTTGATAGCTAGCCTAAGAATATTATTAGTGTTCAATTGTCACTGTTACTGAGTCTGTCGAGGGTTTTACTGTAGTGCATCTTCTTCGACAAATTAATAATGACAGCCTTGCATATGATTTGCTACAGTTTAATAAGGATGGCATCATAAAGTACCACGAAAATGTAGGTCACGTATTAACAAAGCACCCCACTGTGAATTGACTTCGTGCTTTTCTTTCAATTGTTTCCGTCAAAAATCAGTGAAATATGTAACTTGTTCAAATGATTTTCACTTCAACCAAACCAGTGGAGAAAACGAATCAACATTAACTAGTTTTTCTTGCACACATTGTTCTCCCACAGATGTTCCATTTTGAGAAGGGGATTAAAACAATCAGATTACATTTGAGCTGTGTAGTTTGAAGCAGCTCCTGGCGAGATGTGCATCATTAGGAACTTGCTTGGAAATGTATTCTCGTAAGAGGGGTTTGCTGCCGTTGGAAATTACTTTCAAATGTCGGTTCTCAATCTGAGGTAAGCTAAAGTGTGGTTTTCTTTTCTTTAAATTCAACAAGTAGTTCTTAATTTGCATGGGCTGCCTTCGACACAAATTCTTGTTAATCTGATGCAGGCCACACTGCTTAGTCTAGATTATAGCTCAAACAATGCTTAATAACTATTGGAATGCAAGAATTGTGTAGATACGCATGTGAATAAAGTCCTTTTGCTCTCTGGAATCGTACAGGGAGTATTTTGAACCCCTGGTTTTGTGGAAAAATGTAATATGAAATGGTTCTACATTCTTGAAATGCTGGGCGTGTGAAGGGGTAATGCTCCAGATTAAATCTACATATCTAAAGGTAATTCTCTAAATTATAAACTATGTGCAAAAGAGTAGATATAGTAGTGTTCTAATGAGTGCAAGACGAAAAGCTTTGACACGTCTCTTTTTTCAGCAATACTCAAGATATACATGTGTGTGATTTAAATTCAGAATGTTAGTTTAGAAATTACAGAATGTGCAGGAATTGGGGTGCTATTCCCGTACAATGAATGATACAGGAAACTAGTAAGTGCAATGGCAGGACCACGATAAATTGGTCTGACAGCCTCATTAGGACAGTAGCGACAAGCTGCAGGCACCATTCACGGACCCCAGAGGAAGCTCGACAGTTGCAGGGGCAGCCAAATCAGTTGCTCATATGTCAGCCCAGGTCCTCCTAGTAGAAGATAAGGGATATACAGTAGCCGACTGAAACCCTCCGTTTTAATGTGGCACCAGAAGAAGCATTTGCTCCTCCAAACTCCACAATAAGGTACAATAAGACACTTAAAGACTTACTTTTCTGTGGCAACTTCCAGCAGGCCCTTTAAGGACTAATGCTTTGGCTGCTGAGCATCTGCTGTGGTTATTCGCAGTGCATTTGACATAGGGATCGAAAACAAATATTATATTCAATGCAGATGAAACTAGGGTGCCTAACACGAGTTTCAGCTGCGTGCCCTAAACACCAGCTGAGCAGGTCTAACAAATGGAGAATGCACATGTCACCAATTTTATGCCTAAGAATGGGCACCGCATGATTCAGTTTCTAGGCCATTGTCTCCTCATTTAAAGATGCTTCTGTACAATTCAAACCAAAGCATTCTGTAAAAGGACGAGAATATTGCATATGATTTATTAAGCATGAAAAGTCACCATTGGGAAAAATACCTGCGGTGAAACTATGAATATCTCATATTGAGCTCTCAGTATGTACATATTAAAATGTATTTGATAATTAGGTATCAACTAATAAGCTGTAAGTCTCTGGCCACATTTAGATGGAAACAGATATAAAGAAAACATATCTAGATTAAAACAGAAAATGCTGGAAAAGCTCAGCAGGTCTGACAGCGTCTGTGGAGAGAGAAACAGAGTTAATGTTTCGAGTCCGTATGACCCTTCTTCAGAGCTAAAACTTACCTAGATTGTTGGCTGGAGTTGTGTTGCAGTAAAGCTGTTATCTTTTACCTGGTCTGTTTCAACTGTTCACATATCTGTATCTTTTTGTTAATTTATAAAGCAACATTCTAAGAAATCGATATATGAAATAGATTTGAATCTGTTAAATATTGATTGATTTTTGCCTACATGACCAGCTTGAGATTTTAGTGCAGTTTTGTATAAGGAGCTAATGTTGGTTGGTCCACATTTCTGGGCATGTCAGCAAAATAAAATCCTTTTCTGTCATAAGAATTTGTTTTAATTGGATTAAGTATTATCATAGAGTAGCGTCAAAATACTAATGCAACAGCATTATGAATATGATAGTCCCACATGTACAAGCATGAGAATGCATGTGTACTGGATCTATTTATAATCCTTCTCAATTCGAAACCAGTTAATGAGATTTAGATTACAGTATATAAAGTTATGAAAAAGAGTTGAATGTTCGATATTAGTAGCTGTTTTTGTGAACTTTATATTGCTTTTGGCAAATGTATAATGAACGTTGTAAGTGGTAACTCCATTATAAATGATCTTATACAGAAATAATAAAATGTGTAACTTGGTAATAAAATAATGACATGGTTTTTAATTCCTTTAACAAATACTTGTATTACAAAACAAAACCTGTGCTGTAGCCTTCTAAAAGGTAAAACACCATTTTAGCTTTTAAAAATATATCCCTCTTTAAATCAAAATAATTCTTTGCTAAATTGAATTTCTAAAATCATTTCCACAGGTTAATTGAAGTAGAGTCAATGAAATGTGTGGAATTAGTGTGCATATATAAACTGAAGACTAGAGTTTGAGGTTAACATTAAAATTCTACTGCAATCCCCGACAATCACATGTGTGTGAAAATGCTTAAGTTGGTTGCTGATATGTAATTACTCAGTATTGAAACAATCCATGCATGCATGCAGCAAGAATTGGACAACATTCAAACTTGAGCTGATAAGTGGCAAGTAACATTTGTGCCAAAATAATTGCCAGATAATGACTCACCAACAAGAGAGAATCTAATCATCTCCCCTTGACTTCCAATGCCATTGTCATCGCTGAATCCATTCACTGTCAATATCCAGGGGGGGTTTTCATTGGCAGAAACTGAACTGGACCAGCCATACAGATACTGTGGCTACAAGAGCAGGTCAGAGGTAGAGAATGTTGCAGCAAATAACTCACCTCCTGACTCCCCAAAGCCTGTCCACCATGTACAAAGCACAAGTCAGGGGTGTAATGGAATACTCCCCATTTATCTGGATGAGTGCAGCTCCGATAACACACAAGAAGCTCAACACTATCCAGAGCAAAGCAGTCCGCTTGAATGGCACCCCATGCACCACCTTTAACATTCACCCCCTCCACCAGTGGTGCACAGTGGCAGTAGCATCTAACATCTACTTGATGCACTGCACCAACACATCAAGACTCCTCCTAAAGTGCCTTCCAAACATGTGACCTCTACCACCTAGAAAGGCAAGGGCAGAAGGTGTGTGGAAAGACCTCCACTTGCAAGTTCCCCTCCAAGTCACACACCACCCTGACCTGGAAAAAGGTTGCCTTTCCTTCACTGTCACTGGATCGAAATCCTGGAACTGTCTCTAACAGCACTGTGGGCATACCCATACCACAAGGGCTGCAGTGGTTCAAGAAAGTGGCTCACCACCACCTTCTCAAGGGCAGTTAGGGATGGGCAATAAATGCTGGCCTTACCAGTGATGCCCACATCTCATAAATAAATTAAAAACAGAGGAGAGCTAATTATTAACAGTATCAGCTATCATGAAGGCCAAGGAATAAAGTTGGGTAGTCAGAAGTTTAGCAAAACTAGGATTGAGGGAGCCAGAATTGGATTCATACATGAGATGAGCTTGGAGGAACCATGAAGGGAAATCAGAGAGAAACCAGACGGCTATAGAGAGAAAGAGACAGGAGTTAATGGACAGGATGGGCAGGTAAGTGAGAGGAAAGGTAAGGCTTCATGAACAAGGGCAAAGCAGAAAAGAAGCTCAGGATGGACTAAAACTTTCAAGCTCCTCCCACGTGTCATTAGAGGTGAGGGAATCATGGGGAAAAACAGGGGGAGGAAATAAATACAATAACTATCATTAGAGAATAAATACTGAGGAAACTAATGGGGCTAAAGGCCGATAAGTCACCTGGACCTGATGGGTTGCATCCTAGGATATTAAAGGAAATAGCTGCAGGGATAGTGGGTGCACTGGTAGTAATCTTCCAAGAATCTTTAGATTCTGGAGAAGTCCCAGAGGATTGGGAAACTGCCAATGTAACACCCTTATTCAAAAAGGGAGGGAGACAACAAACAGGTAACTATAGGCCAGTTAGCTTAATATCTGTCATTGGGAAAATGTTAGAGTCCATTATAAAGGATGTAATAGCAGAGCATTTAGAAATGCATAATATAATCAAGTAGAGTCAGCATGGCTTCATTTTTTAAAATTAATTCATGGGATGTGGGCTTCACTGGCTGGGCCAGCATTTATTGCCCATCCCTAGATGCCCTTGAGAAGATGGTGGTGAGCTGCCTTCTTGAACCACTGCAGTCCATGCGGTGAAGGGGAAACCATGCCTAACAAATCATGAAGGGGAAATCATGCCTGACAAATTTATTAGAATTCTTTGAGGAGGTAACAAGTAGATAAAGGGGAACCAGTAGAAGTAATATATTTGGATTTCCAAAAGGCATTCGATAAGGTACCGCACATAAGGCTACTTAAGCACCCCCATTGTGTTGGGGGTAGTATATTAGTATGGATAGAGGACTGGCTAACTAACAGAAGACAGAGAGTTGGGTAACGGGGTGCATTTTTGGGATGGCATCCTGTAACTAGTGGAGCGCCACAGGGATCAGTCCTGGGGCCACAATTATTTACAATATATATAAATGACTTGGATGATGGAAATGAATGTACTATTGCCAAGTTTGCTGATGACACAAAAATAGGTGGGAAGGCAAGTGGTGAGGATGACACAAAGAGTCTACAGAGGGATATAGACAGGTTAAGTGAGTGGGCAAAAACATGGCAGGTGGAACATAATGTGGAAAAATGTGAGGTTATGCACTTTGGCAGGAAGAATAGAAGAGTGGAATATTACTTAAATGGAGAAAGACTGAAGAAAGCTGCAGCACAGAGGGATTTGAGGGTCCTCATGCATCAATCCCAAAAAGCCAGCATACAAGTTCAGCAGGTAATAGGTAAGGCAAATGGAATGTTGGCCTTTATTTCAAAGGGAATGGAATATAAAAATAGGGAAGTCTCCCTAAAACTATAGAAGGCGCTAGGTAGACTACACCTAGAATACTGTGAACAGTTTTGGTCCCCTTATCTAAGTAAAGATATACTGGCATTGGAGGCAGTCCAGAAAAGGTTTACTAGGTTGATCCTGTTAATCTGTGGAATTTCTTACCACAGAGGGCTGTAGAGGCCGGGTCATTAAGTATATTCAAGGTTGAGATAGACAGATTTTTAATCAGTAAGGGACTCAAAAGTTAGGGGGGGAAAGGCAGGAGAGTGGAATTGAGGATTATCAGATCAGCCATGATCTCATTGAGCAGACTCAATGGGCCGAATGGACTACTGCTCCTACGTCTTATGGTGTAGATGGCAGGAGCAAGGGGCTTAAGAAATTGGTAGTAGAGAAAGATGGCTTACCTTTGCCCTCCAGGATGATTCTAAAATAGAGACCAAGGCCTGGTAGAGTTGGATGTGGTCAAGGCAGATATTTGGCGATATAAAGTGTGCATGAGGTACACTAAAGTCTACACCCCTTGGATTCGGGTTAGCAAAAACAGGATCAGAAAACAACTCAGATGGGACACAGTGAAGATTTTCCTGGGGACAGCATCAAAGATGGAGTTGTGGGAGTGGTTGAGCAAATCAACAGTGCAGAGGTATTGTCTTGAATTAAGGGCCAATGTCTAGGTAGCTGGCAGTCCAAAGTGCAGTTGGAAATGACTTTCAAAATTGTGAGACAGCATGAAAGAGTCTGGAGAATTCATGCTGAGTATCAAATGCTAAACTCAAACTCTTCTCATAGTACAGAGAATGCTCCATAAACCCTGCTTCAACACATTTTAGTATGCGCTATATTCGCATTTCTGTATTCATAGAAAAACTACAACAGACCAACTTAAAGGATAATATTAGTATACACAAAGAAAATAAGACTGATCCAAACCAACAAGTTTGTAAAAAGGCAGGTCGTACTTAAGTAACTTATTTGAAATTATTGTGTGTAAACAAGTGGGATGTAGCATATTTGGATATTCAAAAAACATTTGAGAAAATGCCACATAAGAGATTTGTTATAAAGATTGAAGCCCAAGGCATGAATGGGTAAGGCAATGTAGGTAAATACGAAGTAATAATTTTGGAAAATGAAGAGAATGCTGAGATAAATGTGTGGAGTGAGAAGAAAGGACAACTTTAGAAACCAGCACATCAGGTGGTCAGTGAAGATTGTGGGAGCATCGAAAAGAAAGTAGCCGAGAAGAGATTGAAATGGTATGTTTCAGAGAGAGACAGGAAATGTGGTGAGGTAATTGATGGAGTTGGGATTGCCAGGAAGAAGAAGAGGAAGGCCTAAGACCAGATGGAAAGATGTGGTGCTGAGAGACTTAAACACAGCAGGATTTTGAAGAGGAATGGGCGATTGACAGGAGGAAATGGAGAAGGGTGATCAACAAGCATTGTGGCGACTACAAGTAAAATGGGAGAAGCTGAAAGAAGGAAAATGAGAGTACGTCAATATGTGCTAAACTGATGAGTGGAGGGAGACTGGGGTTATGATGTATAAAAGTTGGATTAAAGCTGTAAAAAAGACACAGAATTATGAGTAATGTGGACAGGGACATTTCTATAAAACCAAGAGAGTGATGATGAATCTCTACAAGACATTGAAGCAATGTGGGACAATTCACATTTATAAGGAATAAGAGAGTACAGTTTTGCTAAAAAAAACAACTGGAACCAAACTCCTTGGAGCAGAGAAGTTTCATTGCATCTTCAAAGTTTTGAATAGGCTTGACATGCTAAGTGAAAGATTATTTCTACTGGTATATGAATTGATAACATATTCAGAAAAGAAAGGAGGGGAGTTGGTAATATCGATCAAGAAAACTATTATAGCACTGAATAGAGATGATGTCGATAAAGGATCAAATATAGAATCTATTTGGTCAGAATTAAGGAAAAGCTGAGGAGTTTTTATGCTATATGGCCACAAAAAGGTGGGAAGCAGAGAGGAACAAATTGGCAGGCAAATCACAGAAAGATGCACGAATAAAGCAGTGATTATGGGAGACAATTACCCTGATATAGACTAGGATAGTAGCAGAGTAAAGACCAAAGAAATGGATGAATTCCCGAAATGTGCATGACAGAACTTTATTAATCTGTGTCTTTCTTGTTCAAAGTGGAAGGAAGAAGAGCTGCACCTAGCTCTGGGAATGAACTGGCCTGAGTGGAACATGTTTCAGTGGAAGAGCATTTGAGGAAGAGTGATCATAATATCAAGTTTAGAATAGTTATGCAAAAGGCAAGGTACAGTCAAGTGAAAGGCTCTTAATGGAGGGCAAACTTCAGCGAGTTCAAAAATAATCTGACCCAGATGGATTGGAATGTAAAGCTGGTAGAGAAACCTATAATTGAACAATAGGAGCCCTTCAAAAGAGAAAATTGTTTGTGTACAATGTAGGCACATTCAAAGTTTGAGTCTCTAGATGACTAAAGATATAGTGGTTTAAATGAGACTGAAAAATTATAGTAATAATAATAATGGTATTTCAGTCAGGAAGCACGTTTGCAGCCCAAACGCTGAATTGCAGTGTAACTTACATTGAAAAAATGATATAAAGACTAAGTAATCAAGATAAAAACATGCAAACATGTAACAATCATGTAGTAACAAAAATAGACAAATTCAGCATGTAACAGGGAAGTGTTGAACAGGATATTAAAAGAAGGATAAAATTGAATTAAAATTTTATTAAAATTGCAAACCAGTACACCACTCCTACATTACAGGCACTGAAGTACATATAAATTTCACCATTTAAATACTTCATTGAGGACCTGAAGCATGTGAGGAACAGGGCTACATTGGCACCTTTCCTTCCTGCATCTTACAGAGTTGAATTTAGCTGAGTTGCCTTGATTACTCTGGGTATTAACTCTTCTTGTTTGAAGAGTTTTGAACTTTGTGACATGAAGGTCACTGTCTTATGTGTGGTACTGAGGGCCTCAGATCAATCTCAATACGTACTTCTGTATTCTTTTGATCTGGGCAGTTTGCATGTGCGTGAGACCAGGATGCCATACAGGCGCAGCCTATCTGTAGCCTGTGTAGATCAACAACAGGTTACAGACAGGGAGTCTGAAAGGGATAAGGGATCTGAGGATGAACATCCGGTTGTTTGATTTTTCTTTTAGCACACTGTCCACTTGGCTATCCCAAAAAGGAGGCTTATGACAAATGTAGGATCCACAATGCATTAGTGAACCAAACTAAATATAGAAAGAATAGAGGAACTGAATCATAAAATCATATAATGATTACAGCACAGAAGAAGGCCATTTGGCCTATTGTGTCTGTGCTGGTTCTCTGAAGGAGCACTTCACCGAGAGCCACTCGCCCAGCTTCTCTCTGTAGCCCTGCACATTCTTCCTTTTCAGATAATAATCCAATTCCCTCTTGAATGCCTTGATTGAACCTGCCTCCACCTCACTCTCAGGCTTTCCAAACCTTAACCATTTGATGTGCGAAAAACCTTTTCCTCATGTTACTATTGCTTCTTATGCCAATCACCTTAAATCTGCGCTCTTTCATTCTCAATCTTTCTACCAATGGAAATAGTTTCTCCCCATCTACTCTGTCCAGTCCTTTCATGATTTTGAATGTCTTTATCAAATCTTCTCTCAAGCTTCTCTTAGTCAAGGAGAACAGTCCCAACTTTTCCAATCTATTGTATCTATGTAACTGAAGTTCCTAATCCCTGGAACCATCCTCTTGAGTCTTTTCTGCACCCTTTCTCATGCCTCCACATTCTTCCAAAGTGTGGTGCCCAGAACTGGATGCAATACTCCAGTTAAGAACAAACCAGTGTTTTATACAGGTTTAACATGACTTCCTTTCTTTTTTATATGCCATACCCCTATTGATAAAGCTCAGAATACTGTATGCTTTATTAACCCGCACTTTCAACCTGCCCTATCATCTGAGGTGGAGATCTAAAAAAGAGAACTAGAGGCACAAAGAGAGGGTACAAGAATACATCAGTGGTTACCAGAAAAGCAAGCTCAAAAGCCTTTTTTAAAAATATCAATACTCAACATGTAATCAAAGGAACAGTGGGATCAATTAGAGACAAAAAAAAGATGTTCTTGTGGAGACAGAGTGCAAATGACCATTTTACACCTGTCTTCACTAGAGAAGAGGATACTGCCAAAGTCAGAATATAGGAGGTGGTAATAGCAATATTGGATGGGATAAAAATAGATACAAGTTTGTATGTAAAAGCTTGGCAATACTCAAAGAAGAAAAGTCACTCAGTTCATATGAGCTTCATCTTAGGTAATGGATGGATGCAAGGGTAGAAATTGCAGAGGCTCTGACCACAATTTTCCAATCCTCCTCAGGTATGGGGTGTGGTGCTAGACAACTGAAGCATTACAAATGTTACACCTCTGTTTAAAAACAAGAGGGATAAACCCAGCAATTACAGAGCAGACAGCCTAATGTCAGAGGCGCTCAAACATCTAGGACAAAATTCATTGATATTTGGAAAAATATGGCCTTATAAGCGAAAGTCAGCATGATTTGTTTAAGGCAAATCATGTTTGACTTATTTGATCAAATTCTTTGAAGTAACAGACAGTGTTGATGTTGTGTATGTGGGCTTCTAAAAGGCATTTGACAAAGTACCACATAATGGACTCGTTAGCAAAATTAAAGAACGGGTTTAAAGATACAGTGGCAGCATAGATATAAAATTGACCAAGGGACAGAAAGCACAGAGTATTTTTACAGTCGAGAAGGAAGTGTAAGGCCAGTGTTTGGACCACTGCTCTTTTTATTTATATTAATGACCTGAACTTGGCTTGCAGAGCATAATGTCAAAGTTTGCATGACACGAGATTCGGAAATAAAGTAAACAAGGAGCAGGATAGTAGCTTACCTCGGGAGCACCTAGACAGACTGGTGAAATGAGCAGATGAAATTTAAAGAAGGGATCTGGGAGGTAATCCATTTTGATAGGAAGAATGAGAAAAAAACTAAATTTTAAAGCGGATACAGGAACAGAGAGCTAGGGTGCATGTAGACAAGCCTTTGAAAGTAGCAGGATAAGTTGAGAAGGCTGTTAAAAGTACATATGGGGCCTTTGACTTTATAAATAGAGGCATAGAGGACAGGAAGTTATGCTAACCCTTTGTAAAAGACTGATTAGTCTTCAGCTGCAGCATCATGTCCAATTCTCTGCAGCATATTCTAGGAACGAAGGCCTTAGAGAGGGTTTATTAAAATGGTATCAGGGATGAAGGCCTTCAGTTATGTGGAGAGACTGGAGAAGCTGGGGTTGTTCTCCTTAGAACAGGGGAAGTTAAGAGGAGATTTGATGGAAATGTTCAAAATTATTAAAGGTATTGATAAAGTAAATAAGGAAAGACTGTTTCCAATGCAGAAAGGTCAGAATGGCAAAGGATATAGATTTAAGGTTCTTTATTCGTTCATGGGATGTGGGCAATGCTGGCAAGGCCAGCATTTGTTGCCCATTCCTAACTGCCCTCGCTAGGTCATTTCAGAGGGCAGTTAAGAGTCAACCACATTGCTGTGGGCCTGGAGTCACATGTAGGCCAAACCAGGAAAGGATGGCAGATTTCCTTCCCTAACAGACATTGGTGAACCAGATGGGTTTTTGATGGCATTTGATGATAGTTTCATGGTCACCATTAACGAGACTAGCTTTATATTCCAGAAAATATTAACTGAATTCAAACTTCACCAGCTGCTACAGTGGGATTTGAACCCGTATCCCCAGAGCATTAGCCTGGGGTCTCTCTATTACTAATCCAGCGACGTTAGCATTACATCACCATCTTTGGGCGACTGGCAAAAAAAAAAGCAGAGGCAACATGAGGAAACTTTGGGCAGGATTTTCTGGCCCCGCCCACTGCCGGGAACGTCTGGTCCTGCCCAAAGTCAATGGACTTTTGACTGGGCCGCCGAATCCCTGCAGCAGATCCCACCATGATGGGTCCGGAAAATCCTGGCCTTTGTTTGATGCTGCATGTTGCTGTGGTCTGAAATGTACTGCCTGAAAGGGTGGTGGAATAAGATTCAATCGTAATGTTCAAAAGAGAAATAGATAAATACTTGAAGGGGAAAAAAAAGATTGCAGAGCTATGATGAAAGAGCAGGCGACGGGGGTGAGTAGGAGGTGTGGGATTAATTGGATAGCTGTACCAAAAAGCTGGAACAGGCACAATGGGCTGAATCACCCTGTGCTATATTATTCTGTGAATCTATGAGAAAGGCTAGAGGCAGGAAAGCTAGGCAGCTCCAAAATAATCTTGTAGCGACACCATCGCAATGGCTTTCTTCTGTCCTGGAACTTCTATGATTCTTGCCAAAGGACAAAACTCCAAGGACTGTGCTGTCTGAGAAAAAACATTGTCACTAGTATTTCAGGTAGAAGTTTTGGTTTGATATGGAATGTTAAGAAGAAGTGGCAGATTCCTATGTTCTTGACATAAAAATGGAGGTCTGGTATTTTATTGGTTTTGTTTTCAGGTCTATTTTGTCCCTTTTTCTCTCCGAAAGGTGTTAGGGTCACAGTGTTGAGTGTTTCTGCAGGCAACTATCAACCTTTCCACCCTTATCCAAGTGGCTATTTGTCATCTGGAAAGTGAGTGTCAGAAAGCACATCACAGCCAATCCTAATCCTATCCCCACTGACATCCAGATATGTGCAATGGTCACTGGATAGTGATCAGCAGCTAATTTTCTGCCTTTCCCAGCCAATAAAAGCACAAAACCTTGGAAACAGACAGCAGGTCAATCAGCATCCGTAAAGGGACAGGACATGTTTTGACATTTCAGGTACGTAGCCTTCATTCAACCTGAAGACTGGAAACATTCCTGTGTTCAGTTCTGATGAAGGGTACCCATCTGAAATATTAACTTGACTGACCTGCTGTGTATTCCCCAGGTTTATATTTATATGCAAGACCACCAGACATTTCAAAATGCTTTACAGCCAATGAAGCACTTTTGAAGTGCAATTACTGTCGCTGGGTCAAAATCCTGGGACTCCCTCCCTAATAGCACTGTGTGTGTTCCTACACCACATGGACTGCAGTGGTTCAAGAAGGCAGCATGCCACCAACTACTCAAGGGCAATTAGGGATGGGCAATAAATGCTGGCTCAACCAGCGAAGCCCACATCCCATGAACGCATAATAATAATACAGCAAACTTCGACAAACAGCCTTCTTCCTAGGCAGCCCCTTGGGATCAAAGATTGTTCGATGGGCCTTGAAGTGGCTGATTAGTCCAAAGCACGATCTCCAGGCTCTGTCACATATGGGGCAGGTGGGTCAGGTATCTGAGACATTTGGGGGTTAGTGCACTCACTCCTACACCTCTGTGTGGTACTGATGAATTCTCTCAATGTGTTTGGAGCATCCCAGAACGAACCTTCTCCAATTCAGCCGGTCACAGGCCAGGATCTTCTGTGGGTCGGCGGGGGGTGTTTGACCTCTTCAGGGATGCTTTGATGACATCCCTATAGCGTTTCTGCTGCCCTCCTGGAAACTCCTGTCACGGCTAAGTTCTGAGTAGAGCAAGATGCTTTTCAGGAGCCTGTTGACAGGCATACAAATGACATGCCCTGCCCAGTGGAGCTGATTCTGAGTGCTTAGTGCCTCGATGCCGGGCATGTTGGCTTGAGAGAGGATGCTGCTGCTGCGCCACCTTTCTCAGCACTGAATTTGGAGCCTCTTACAAAGGAGCCGGTGCTGGTACTTTTCCAGTGCTTCGAAATATCACCATGGGATCGTTTACATTCACCCAAGCAGGTAGATGGAACCACAGTTTAATAACTCACCCAAAAGATGACACTTCCAATAATGCAGCATACCTTCAGTACTGCACTGGAGTATCAGCATTGATTTTTGTGCTCAAGTCCTGGAGTGGGACTTGAACCCTGGACCTTGTGACTCAGAGGCTTGAGTGCTCCTAACGGAGCCACAGCTGACACTACTTTGTGTTTTTATTCCAGTTTTCTTTTGTTTCATCTTTCAACATCTCTACTGTTAGCTTGACTAAAATGAGCCAACATAACAAAAGTTCTGGGACTTTCCTGCTCTATACAGTTCAGCTGATTACTGTTTTAAGCAGTTGAGCTATTTGAGGAAACTAAGGAACTCAAGTCAAGCACTAGCATCTCCTGAAGTGCAGCTCTTTCCTGTTTTTAAAAATAATTCAATTGTCTAAGTCGGTTGTAAACTAATATCTTAAGACCTTGCTGTTTATTTTTCAGAATTGCACATACTAACTTACTGTAGTGGGAGAGAGGTGAGAGAATGAGCTCCTCCAATCAGATCTCTCTGCTGCTGTGGAAGAACTGGACGCTCAGGAAGAGACAAAAGGTCAGTACATGAACAAAGGCCTGCATTCATTCCCACATCGCTTAACAGTAGAAAGGAAGTGGAATAAGGAGACTATTAATGTGGGATCAAATATTGTGTAAACAATGTTCAGAAACTGGATTAGCAGATTGTCATCGAGTTCAGTTAGCTATTTTTACTTTACAACAACAACTTGCATCCATATAGCACCTCTAATGCACATCCCAAGGGACTTCACAGGAGCATAATCGAACAAAACTTGATGCCAAGCCACATAAGCAGATGTGGTCAAGCTTGATGGTTTTAAGGATAGCCTTAAGGGGGGAAAGAGAGGTCGTTAGGGAATTCCAGATGCTAGGGCCTAGGCAAATGAAGACACACCCAACAAATTGTGGACCAATTAAAATTGGAGATGCTCCAGATGTCAGAACTGGAAGTGTGCATGTATCTCAGAGGGCTGTGGGGTTGAAATGGAAGGGTGAGGCCATGGTGTGATTGAAAACAAGGATGAGAACTTTGAAATCAAGGTATTGCTTATCCTTGAGCCAATGTTGTTCCAGCAAGCACCAAGGCTGAAGGATGAACGGGGCCTGCTGTGAGTTGGGATATGGACAGCAGAAAGCTGTGTTCAGTCAGTTGATTCAGATTTCAATTTGTTTATTTATGGCTATGCAGGCTTGTATGCAATTCCAGTTTTCCAAACAAGAAGTTGAATACAATTCTGAAGTTGCATGCAAATGGAAGATCTCTCCTCTGTTTGGCCTCCACTCCATTTTTTAGCAGCCAACATCAGTTACCAATATTGGACTTCCATACTGCTCTATTATTAAAAGATAGGGCTGCCAAATAACCCACAGTAGGAATGAAAAAGCAACCTCATTCTGCCCCCTCAACTCCAAAGGTAGTTGACATCTCTAGACTTGTTTAGTAGTCATAATTATTCTTCAAACCATACTAGATGTCCAATAATGCTTATGAGTGCAGTGAAAATGTTTAGTGCATTTAGGTTTATAATGGCCTGGAATTTGCAACCAGTGGCAAAGCAAGGATACTCACCGCTGACCTCAAAAATATGCTGCCCACAAAGATCTACCAGTCTCGGTTTTCTCCCCACTCCCGATGCAGCTTAAATCTGATACCAAGTTAAAGGGGGTGGCTTGGCATGCAGCAGCAGTGATGAGTGCAAGCAGTTTAGGGGCCAATTGCATAGTAGTGTTCACGCACAACAATCTGGGCAGTTAAAAGCACTGATTTATCCTTTACTTATAATTTACAGTTTCAGATAGTGAAATAAAGGTTTATGTTTGAATTAAGATTAAGCTAAAATAAAGATAAACAAGCTCTTTAATAAAAAAATAAAAATGTGTAATTCTATATCATTAGGGAGTTAGCTGACATTCCACAAGTACAAAATTAACTTTTCAAGGCCACAGAGAGTGTTTATCAGTAATTATGAGGTTAATACACTGTTAAAAACCCAGTTACATTTCATTCAACATGGTCTAATAGCATAGAAGTGGAAGTTCATGAGCAATGGAGAATTCAGTCTGTGGGAGCCTCCACAATGCATCCTGTACAGGAACATAGGCTCAATCTGCCAACAACTTCTGGATTTCTATGTTATTCTGCGCATGTGTGGACTCCCGAAGTTGCTGACAGGTCCGCCATCACCACCACAGCAAAATCCAGGTCAATATCTCTACAAGTCAAGTTAAATACAGTTAGGTTTTAGATGAAATGGAAACCAAATAGGAATATAAATTATCTGCAATAAGTTAAGATAATAATTAGTAATTGGGAATTTAGATTTCTGGTATATTCCAATGCCATGGAAGAGTAGTCACTAGCTATTTAATATAAGAACAGTTAAGGTGATATTTTGATGCATATGTACACATGATAAACTAAACTGGTACTGGGTATGATAAAGCAAACTGCCTAGTCAAAGTAGCTGGTTTATACTGATTGTAGAAGTTGATGTTCCCAGTCACCTCTGGTAAGGAATAATATATGGAAGGTGCTGCAGGCCTTTGCAGTTGTAAGGTATCATGCTATAATCAGAAGGTCAGCCTGAGATACCCTTTATGTATCTCTCACTGGCTGGGTATTGAAAGCACTGGCAATAGTCTGATCTGTAGATTCTGGGGGAGGTGGTGGCCTAGTGATATTGTCACTGGGCTAGCTATCCCAGAGACCTGTGGTAATGCTCTGGGGAGACCTGAGTTCAAATCCCACCATAGCAGATGGTGAAATTTGAATTCCATAAAAATCTGGAATTAAAAGTCTGATGATGACCATTAAAATCCATCTGGTTCACTAATGTCCTTTAGGGAGGGAAATCTGCACCCTCACCTGGTCCGGCCTACATGTGACTCCAGACCCACAGCAATGTGGTTGACTCTTAATTGCTCTCTGAGCAAGGGCAATTGGGGATGGGCAATAAATGCTGGCCTAGCCAATGACACCCACATCTCGTGAACAAATAAAGGAGAAGAAAAAAGATCATTGCCTTATGGATTCCTAATAAAAGAAAATCAAACAATTTATTAAAGGGGAAAAAGATGATCATGCAGTGGAAAGGAACTGATCAAGAGTTCAGAGGCAGAACCTTATAACTGGAGGCACCAAAACCATGAGCAAAATGGATGCATTAGGATTTTTCCTAATAGATTTCCTTTGAACTTAGGGAAACCTCCACAGGGAGTTAGGAATTTTAAGGATTTTTCTATGTTGACCTGCTCCACTAATTTAATGCAGGAAGTTTTCACCTTGGATCTCAAACTATATTGCAAAATTCTGTTGGTTTGGAATTTCTCTTACAGGTTTATTACAAAAAATGGGTCGATTACCTGCGGTGCAATCTAATATATTTGATACAGGCACTCCACTTGTAGTTTCATGAAGGGCTGAGTGAAGTATTTCCTCATGTAATATAGTTTAATGAGTTTCCACCTGTACTGATTAACTAGATTATGGACATGACAGACATATGTGCCTGATCAGATATTTCAGCTACCTTTTACTAAAGGAAATAGCTGCATGTTATCTGTTCTGTATCTGTTAGAATACTGTGAGCATAACCTTGTTGCTGATGATGTGGGTTTTGCCCATCCTCCTTTAAGTCATTTTTAGCCTGCAGAGAGTCGAGGCAGAACACGTCATCCTTAGCTAGAGTCAAGCAGGGGAGTTCTTGGAACATGATGGATCTTTAACATGTCGTTAATAATTAAATCATAGGGACAAACACAGAAAAAGTCTGTAAGGAATGTACCAGCTATTGAACTAGACTGGTAAATGGCTGGTTTTATGACGTACCTTTTCTCTATTAAGTAGTCGCATTATTACTTCCATGTCACCTGATCTTGGCAAGAACTGTGCTGTGGTCAATGCAGTGAAAGCTTTCCTTAAGTCTATTAAGACAAGGAGTGTGATTTGTTCCTGATCCTTTCTCCAGGGTATGTCATTTGTCGGTCAAAGACAGTGCTGACTTTGATCCTTTTTATTTCTGAACGCTAAACTGATCAGAGCTGATGGGAGTCAATGTAGTCATGCTTCTAATTATACTTAATTGTGAGTCTTGATACAACTCCCTGTAACATGAACCCAGTCCACAAATCAGTCCCGAACTGCATTGTAGTTTGTGTCCTAATGTGGTGCCATTTAGTTTGCAGTACATTTGGGGGGCTGTTGGAGGTGCATTGTGAATTCTTTTTAAGACATGTTATGCCGAAGACCATAAGATGTAGGAACAGAAGTAGGCCATTTGGCCCATCGAGTCAGCTCCACCATTCAATGAGATCATGGCTAATCTGATAATCTTCAACTCCACTTTCCTGCCTTTTCCCCATAACCCTTGATTCCCTTACTGATTAAAAATCTGCCTATCTCAGCCTTGAATATACTTAATAACCCAGCCTCTACAGCCCTCTGTGGTAAAGAATTCCACAGATTCACTGTCCTCTGAGAGAAGAAATTCCTCCTCATCTCTGTCTTAAATTGGTGACCCTTTACTCTGAGATTATGTCCTCTGGTCCTAGTCTCTCCCACAAGGGGAAACAAACTCTCAGCATCTACCCTGTCAAGATCCCCAAGAATCTTATATGTTTCAATAAGGTCGCCTCTCATTCTTCTAAACTCCAATGAATACAGGCCCAACCTACTCAACCTCTCCTCATAAGAAAATCCCTCCATACCCAGGATCAACCTAGTGGACCTTCTCTGGACTGCCTGCAATGCCTGATTTGCAGTAAAATGTAAAATCTGTTCCCAGCACAGCCACATTCAAAGGGATGGACAAAAGTATACATCAGTGGTGGACAGATTGTCAATGTGATCACCTACTCACCTGCCTATGAGAGAAGTTATGGAAAAGCATTGAGACAAAATTAAGTCTGACAAGGGGTGAAATGGAGGAAACCTGGATTCAAAACAACTTAATAGGCTATTTCTAAAACGTGAATCTATTGTGTTTTTATTTTAAAAACACTGCTCTTCAACTAACCTCATTTTCTTAAATTTTTACCAGCTCCGCTTTCTGGTGGAACTTGTCTGGCCTCTCTCTCTTTTTCTTGTATTGGTTTGGCTACGGAAATCAAATCCGCTCCACCAACAACATGAATGTAAGTAAAAACAAACATCGTAACATTTCTGGTTATTTCTAAATTGCTTCCATGTAACTCGATACCGAAAAGATGTCATTGTTTTGAATCTCCAGCCCCATCCAGCTTGAGACTGAGCACAACAGTGTGTCACGAGGAGCTGCTGAGTGTAAGATTTTACAAGTGGATAATGTTGGCAGGAGTCCCTGTCTGTTTTTGGTCTGAATAATAACTGCACGCCACAAACTGCCCTAATTCATCAATCTCTTTCCCCAAGAGGTGCATATTTCACGGATAGAGAAAGGCAACAGCGCTGCAGCACCGAGAAGCTTTCTGCTGCTTGGGTTGAAGCTGAATAGTTGATACAGTTCCAAGGACACTTGCTTTAGCTGAAGTATTAGTACAATCACAAGAAACAAAGTGAGAAACAGAGATCCTTTCTTTGGAATCAGCAGCTTTGTTTTAAAAGGAGAATTTAAATAAGTTTCTAAGAAGAATGAGCGTACAGACAACATATTATGAAACTTCTTTGCATGTTTTCCCTATTTAGGCCATTTTCCTAATAAAGCGATGCCCTCTGCAGGAATGTTGCCATGGCTACAGGGAATTTTCTGTAATCTGAAGAACCCCTGCTTCCGCTACCCTACTCATGGAGAATCTCCTGGTGTGGTTTCAAACTACAACAACTCCATGTAAGTATAATTTAAGAATTCATGGTCACAATAAATACTTGTTATACTACATTGGTGACAAATTAACAAGTGTATCTGATTTACTCAACCACGCTCTCACCTCCACCTTCCCCCACAGAAACCATTACTCTGGCCTGCCCTGGCTGTTCCCCTGGTTCACCCCTCACCTCCACTCATTTAAGCCCAAGGGACGCAGACTTGAAAGGATATGGCGCACAACTGGCTTAGCCTGGCTTAGATCTGGCTGGACCTGCCACTTAAAACACTACTGGGTCCCACTCCCATCTTTTAAAACTGCTCACTATTCCAGAATCATCCTGGGATGCACAGGTGACCCCCAGCTTCTTATCATGGCTGCAGACCTACTTCTTAACCCCCTCTTCCCTGTCCCCTCCACCCTCAGCTCGCAGAACAAGTGCAAGGAGCTCATAGACTTTTTTGTCACTGAGATTGAGACAATTCGATCAGCTACCTCTGCCTCTTCCCTCCCTTCCATCAGCCCTCTTGGTCACACTTCCTTCAAGGGTCCCCCCCTGCCCTTGCCCTGAACTTACATCTTTCTCTAATTCCTCTCCTATACCCCCTCGTGCCCCCTCTGAACTCATCTTGTCCATGAGACCCGCCTCCTATTCCCTTGACCCTATTCCCACTAAACTGCTGATCACCCAACTTCCCCTCCTGGCCTCCATGTTAGCCAATATTGTAAATGGTTTTCCCTCTTCAGATGTTGTCCTTCTCTCCTATAAATCATCACCTCTCTCCCCAAAGAACCAACCCTTGACGTGTCCAATCTTGCAAACTGTCTCCCACTTCCCTTTCCTCTCCAAAGCCCTTGAACGTGTGTTGCCTCCCAAATTCATTCCCATCTTTCCCAGATCTCCATGTTTGAATATCTCAAATCAGGTTTCCGTTCCAACTGTGATCCCGAAACAGCTCTTATCAAAGTTGCAACTGACATCCCATGTGACTGTGACAAAAGTAAACCTTCCTTCCTCCTCCTTCTCTGTCTGCAGTCTTTGACACAGTTTACCACACCATCCTACTGCAAACGCCTTCCACTGCTGTCTCACCTGGTTCCATTCTTATCTATCTAATCCTAAGAAGAGAATGACTTGCAATGGCTTCTGTTCCTACTCCCGCACTGTTACCTCCATTGTCTCCCAAGGATCTCATATTTTTCATCTACATGCTACCGCTTGACAACATAATCCAAAGGCATGCCGTTAGTTTTCACATTTACACTGACGGCACCCAGCTCTACCTCACTACCATCTCTCTCGAATCCTCCATTGTTGCTAAATTATCAGGCTGCTTATCCGACACCCAGTACTGGATGACCAGAAGTTTCCTCCAATTTAATATTGGGAAGACTAAAGCCACTGTTTTCAGTCCCTGCCCAAACTCCATTCTCTAACTATTGACTTCCTCTGGCAACAGTGTGAGATTAAGCCAATCTATTCACAACCTTGATGTCACATTTGATCCTGAGTTGAGCTTCTGACCTCATATTTCCTGACATCTCTAAGATCGCCTATTTCCACCTCTGTAACGTTGCTCAACTTCGCCCTGTCTCAGCTCATCTGCTGCTGAAACCCTCATCCATGCCCTCGTTACCTCTAGACTCAGCTATTCCAATGCACTCCTGGCTGGTCTCCCCATTCTGCCCTCTGTAAACTTGAGGTCATCCAAAAATCTGCTGCCCCTATCTTAACTCACAAAAAGTCCTGTTCCACCTCACCCCTGTGCTCGCTGACCTACATTGGCTCCCAGTCAAGTAATGTCTTGATTTTAAAATTCTATCCTTCGTTTCAATTCCCTCTATGGCCTTGTCCCTCCCTAGCTCTCTAATCTCCTCCATCCCCATAAGCCTCTGAGATATCTATGCTCCTCTAATTTGGGCCTCTTGTGCATTCCCAATTATAATCGCTGCACCACTGGTGGCCATGCTTCAGTTGCTGAGGCCCCAAGCTCTGTAATCCCCTTCCTACACCTCTCCTCCTCTTTACCTCACTTTCCTCTTTTAAGTCACTTCTCAAAACCTACCTCTTTGACCAAGCTTTTGGTCATCTGACCTAAAATCTCCTTACATAGCTCAGTGTCATACCTTGCTTTATAATGCTCCTGTAAAGCACCTGGGAATGTTGCATTGCATTAATGGTGCTATATAAATATAAGTTGTTGTTGCATACCAATAGATAGTTAATTATAGGTAGCTATAATTATTCATTCATAAGTAAATATAAAAATTGTTTTAAAACTTTAACAAAACCCTAAAAGAATTAACTGTGAATACCACTGATGTTTCAGTTAGCCCTTGATCTGTTCTCATCTCTTTTTGACATATCTACACCCCCTACAGTCCTTCTCTGAAGTTTGTGACTGGTGCTGGTGTGCGACTCCATGGCACAGTGACCATAGAGGCTTTGCGAGTGAAAGCTGGGAGATGAAGAGATCCCTTCAGACTGAGTAGTTTTTCTCCTCCCATTACCCCAGCATGGTTTATTATTGCAACTGATGACCAGACCAAGCTCAATTGTAATGTATCACGGTGGCTGAGATCAAATACTTGGCCCCTGACTCATGGCACACTGCATTAATGCTACCCAGCTAAGCAATCTGATTTTGGAAATGTGTCATGAAAGCTGAGATGTTTTTGTCTTTTTTGGGTATATTTTGATGCAGTCAAGTGTGTCAATTAATTTAATGTAATTGTTGTTCAATTATAATCATTCTGTGATTCTTTAATGTTAAGGTACAATAAGCTATCCTGTGTCAGGAAGCTTACTAAAAGTAACTGTGTTCATGTCGGCATTCTGTCTGCTGTACATTCTACCAGTAGCATTTTAATGTATATATTTATGGGAGGACAGCGATTGGCCAATGTTGCCTCCTCATCCTCTTCTAAAGGTGCCCACTTTTGCTGGATCACAGTCCAAGATACTAACAGCCTTCTACCTCCTCGCTAAAAGTGGCTATTCCTCATGTGTGAGCCATGTCAGTGAGCTACACTTAACAATGGAGAGCATTGTGGCTGAGACCAATCATGTCCTCACCTGGTATCAAAACGTGAATGTTTCCCAGCAGTGCTAGCGGTCAGGGGCAGGGAAATGTGACTGGTTTTTCCTCTCCCGTCCTCTCACCGCTCAATTCTCACAGACCCAGTGAGGTAAATTGCAGTAACACAACTCCTGCCTTGGCTGTGATCAGCTGACTCTGTAGAATAAGGGCTATATTCTACTTCAACATTGACATTTTCCCATGCACATTGTTAAAATGTGGCAGTTAAAGTTTTGGATAGGTTTGGACCACGTGCTGTGAAAGCTAATATTTTCATGTTCCCCTGCACTTTTTTCTAGACTTGCTCGAGTATACGCAGATGTTCAGGAGCTGTTTGATAAGCCTGAAATCTATAAGCTGAGAAAGATCTGGGATGATGTGTGTTTTCTGTCTGACTTCATGGATATACTCAGGACTAATCCCAGAAAAATTGCAGGCAAGAAGAAATCACCTTTATTAAAAGAGAGAAAGACTTGCATTTGTATATCTCCTTTCATGACCTCAGCACATCTCAAAACAAAGAAGATTGAGGGAAGAATGAAGCCAATGAAATACCTTTTGGAATGTAATCACGGTTGTCATAGAGTCATTACTGGTACAGAAGGAGGCCATTCAGCCCATGCTGGCTCTCTATAGAGCAAAGCAGTCAGTCCCATTCCCCTGTTTATCCCCGTAGCTCTGCAACTTCCTTTCCTTCAAGTGGCTATCTAATTCCCTTTTGAAATCACTGATCCCCTCTGCTTCTACCACACTCCCGGGCAGCGAGCTCCAGGTCATTGCCACTCATTGCATAAAACATTCTTCTTCTCACCCCCCACTTGCATCTCTTGCCCAGAACTTTAAACCTGTGCCCCCTAGCCCTTGTACCATCAGCTACTGGGAACAGTCTTGCCTTGTATACCTTATTTAAACGTGTCATAATCTGTATTAAATTCCACCTGCCACTTGTCCGCCCATTCTGATAGCCTTTTTTTATAGCCTGTTGCAGTCGATTTGTATCATCCTCACTGTTTGCCATTCCTCCCAGTCTGGTATCATCGATAAGTTTTGGAATTTTACTCTGTATCCAAATGATCCTAGCACTGGCTCTTTGGGAAACCACTGTCTACCATCCTCCAGTCTGAAAAATAACCATTTTTATCAAATCCCTGCATATAAATGTATTGTTGCTTCTAGAAAGCATAAATGTACCACTTTACAAGCTCAACTGATTATTTTAAATGGGCTGTTGATGTAGTTATTAGCACACAATAATGCATAATTGCCCAGAAGCATGGTAATGCCTCAGCCAATCGGAGTCAACTTGCCAACTAATCAGCACCCCTTTTGTCCTGTGGTATAAATTGTTGTGAGCGTTTGAAATTTGGCATTCTTGCATTTGTCCTAATAAGTGCAAGACAAAAAGCTTCAGCAACATGTCTCTCTTTTCAGCAATATTCAAATAATGATGTTGTTAGGTAATGCGAATAATACCTATATTGTTGGCCTTATGTTGGATTTTTTAGGACATAGAGTACAAATAGATGCATAGTGTACAAAAGAAAGGAAGTGATGCTAAACCTTTAAAAATCACCGGTTAGACCTCAGCTAAAATATTGTGTCCAATTCTAGGCAACACATTTTAGAAAGAATGTCAATGTCTTGGACAGGGTTCAGAGGCAATTTATAAGAATGGTACAGAGGGTGAGGGACTTCAGTTACGTGACTCGGTTAGAGTAGTTGGGGTGGTTCTCCTTAGAGCAGAGAAGGCTAAGAGGAGATTTAATAGAGGCATTCAAAACCATTAAGAGTTTTGATAGAGTAAGTAAGGAGAAATTGTTTTCAGTGGCAGAGAGTCATTAACTAGAGGATACAGATTTAAGTTATTGGCAAAATGGCCAGAGGTGAGATGAGGAGATTTTTTTTTTAAACATGGTAAGTTATTATGGTCAGGAATGCACTATCTGAAAGGGTAGAAACAGATTCACTAATAACTTTCAAAAGAAATCAAGAAATACATAGAGGGGAGAAAATTGCAGTGCCATGAGAAGAACAGGAGTGGAGCTAATTACAAAGAGCTGAAATGGTCACAATGGGTCAAATAGCCTCCTTTTGTGGTGCAACATCTAATTGTATCAATTGAAGTTAAGCACATACATGTGGAGGGCATTGATTGGATGGTTTCTTGAGCACATACAAAGAGACAATTACTGACACAAGAGGTGAGTGGAGTCAGGAGATATATACCTGTAATGTTTCACTCTGTGAATAAATCTATCCCAAGAATAAACTGGCTTTGGATTCTTCCTTCACCAACTGGCTATCAGAAGTATACTATAATATCTGAGATCTGCAATATTACATTCTGACTAATGTAACAAAGTAAAACAAAAAATAAGTTGATGGGTGAAGAAGATCTTCCTTCCTCTATTTTCCTGTTCTCATGATATTCCTATTTCATTTTAAGGGAAAGGTATTCGAATCAAAGATATTCTGAAGGATGATGAAACACTGACCTCCTTTTTATTGAAAGAAACTAGACTCTCAGACTCCGTGGTTTATCAGTTGATTAACGCCCAAGTGCGGCCTGAAGAGGTGAGTGTTGCTTTCGTTGTCCCTTGTGTGATAACATAAGAAAGTCAGAAATGAGAAAAGGTCAATCTGCTCATCAAACTCACTCTTCCCACCTTCTACAGATGACAACCTCAAACACGTACTCGCCCAATCAAGAGCTCCATAATGCCAGTTCTGACGAAAGGTCATCAACGTGTAATGTTAGCGATTTTAACTCATGCAAAATCCATTCCTTTGAACAGAATTGGAATCAGGCCCGTTAACTCTGTTTCTCTCTCTACAGAAGCTGCCTGACCTGTTGAGTGTTTTCAGCATTATCTGTTTTTATTCTAGCCCCATAATGCCCATGTGAATCAAATTATTAATATCTTTATAATTTTAGCCTCCTTCTCAACAGACATTGATCCAGTTCTCTTTTAAAGGTATTTGGTGATCCAGAGTATTCATTCTTGTGCAGAAGGAAAATGCCAATTTATGTCACCGTCTTATTCTGGCTCATAGAATTACTTAGTGTCCTGGGTCCGGAACATTTGGGTATATTTGTTATTTAGATAGAAATTTAGTATGCAAGGGGAGACAGATTATTGAACATGGAGTTTGATTCACGCATGTCCCATAAACTCCCATGGTCAGCTATACTGAGTTGGGTTGGCACATTCTGCCCCTAATACAGAGGAATCAGAGGAAGGTTCACTCCTGGGTCATGCACCTCCTAGTGGCTGGCCCATGACCCATAAGGCTGTTCCTGGAGCATAGGAGCAGCCTGGCACCTGCTCCCCAAGCCCATCTACATTATTTGCAAATGTTGTATGGACTTGGGGGTTTATACAACAATAACATCCTGTGACCTTCATCCCCTGGAAGAACAAGGGCAGCAGATGCATGGGAACACCATCACTATAGGTTCCCTGCCAAGTTGCACACCATCCTGATTTGGAACTATATCGCATTCCTTCACTGTTGCTGGGTCAAAATCCTGGAACTCTCTCCCTAACAGTGCTGTGTTTGTGTACCTACACCACATATCCTGCTCAAGAAGGCAGCTCACCACTACCTTCTCAAGGGTAATTGGGGATGATCTATAAATGCTGGCCTTACCGGTGATGCCCACATCCCATGAACAAATGAAAAAAATCTTGCAACAAAAACAAAAATTGCTGGAAAAACTCAGCAGGTCTGACAGCATCTGCGGAGAGAAAGACAGAGTTAACATTTCGAGGAAAACAATCTTGCATTTATATCATGCCTTTAACAAAGCAAGCTGTCCCAAAGTGCGACACAGGTACATTATCAAATAGATCAACATTAAAATTAACCAAATTTTCTGCATGATATTTCGTCCTTCCATATGATTAAAAATCAAACTCTTGCTAATAAAAATTTTTTTTAAAAAGAGTTGATGAGAATCTGTCAGAACAGATTTATTTGCAAGTGCTGTGCACTCCCTTAACCAAAGGTTTTAGACACAGTGCAACCCTTCACTCACAAAATGCCTGAGTGTTGAAGTAATTACAATCTGCATCAGAATGTTCCCTTTGGTAATGGTGTGTGGCCTCAAATTCTTTAACGGATGGAATGCACCAGTGTGGGAAGCAGCACTGACTGACAGTGCCGGGATAATAACAAAATTGGACCACAGCGCTAAAGGACCTTTTCATATGCAAATAATAAAATAATGAGAAAACATCCACAAATGCTGTGATTCAAAATTACCCAGACTTAACCACCTTAACCTTTTTTAGAAGCTTTGAGCCAGAGTGTTCCTAAAGAACTGTCAGCACTTTTGTGACAGGCTCTTTGACCAGTGTGTACTCCTGGGTGTTTGTGGTTATGACACATGGATAAGTCCTGAATAGTTATCCAGCAAACAAGTAGTACAATATCTTCGCATCTCACACATAACTGCTGGAATGTCGAAGGATTCCAAGAGACTTGCAAAGGATTGACTTGTGGCTTTACTGTTGGAACCCAAACCCATTTTAAGATTTGTTTTCAGACATAAAATGAGCTGTTTACCACGCAATTAAATTAAAAGATACTTTCCAAAGATTGATGCCACCTGGAAGAGTTTCTGTTTGATTTAGGGTGTGTAAATAGACTGAGGGATTAATGTGCCCTCTGATGCAACTGAAGTCAAAGGTCATAATGTATTTGTAATCTATTCTGAGGTTGAAACAGTCTTGTTGCCTTTATACTACGCCCATGATACCAGTGCCTAAAGAGCAGTGCTTGTTGTGGACTATTATTGTGATAAGTGAGATCATTTGCAAGAAGTGGCCTGCTTCAGTGCCATCTCAAGTGGTCATTAAACACCCCATGGAAATATTTGAAGAAGACCATGGGAGTTCTCCCCATGTTGTGGCCAGCATTTATCCCTCGATCAGCATCACTTCATAAATAAACATTATCTGATCATTTACAGCATTGCTGTTTAGGAGAGCTTGAACAGCCACGTTTCCCTATATTACAGCAGTGACCACACCTCAGGGTCACTTTGTTGGTTGTAAAGTTCTTCCTGAGGTGATGGAAGATGCTGGATAAATATACATCCCTTTCCTTTCACTTTCTTTCTTTCTCTTTCTTTACTTCCCTCCCTCAGCTTTATCAGAGTTTGGACAATCACAAACAACCCAACATCCCCTACTGCCAGGGAGCCTAAATGGTCAGGACAGTGCCAGGCCACATGCAGCTGAGGGTAGTGGGGTGGCATTGTCTCCAGTACAATTTTGATCACAGAAATATCCTTCTCCCACTAAACTACCAGGGATGAAACATTCCACAAACTAAACTTTAATTGACACTCGAAAGACAAATACCTAGCTTTGGTACCACGCCTCCAGTCCCATACTAGTCGTGCTGCTTACGGCTAATATTTGAATTTTCGAGAACATGTTCAAGTTCCCGATTTAATGAACAGTAGAACTTAGAATTATGGAATCATAGAATGATATAGCACAGAAAGAGGCCATTTGGCCCATTGTGCCTGTGTCAGCTCTTTGCTAATTAGTCCCAAATTAGTCCCACTCACTTCCCTGCTCTTTCCCCATATCCCTATCAATTTCTTCCTTGCAAAACTTTATCCAATTCCCTTTTGCAAGTTATTTTTGAATCTGTTTCCAGCACCCTTTCTGGAAATGCATTCCAGATTATAACAACACTTTTTTTTTTAAACAGTGTTTCCTCATGTCGTTACTGTCTGTTTTTTGCCAATCACCTTAAATCTGTGTTACTGACCCTTCTGCCACTGGAAATGTAACACAACTTTAGAGATTGAGGCCATACTTGAATTATAGTTTCCGTCTGGCCCTCATCCCCACTTGGAGCAACTCTGACAGATACCCAGACCTGAATAATTCATTCAAAACATTTTATAAACAGTCAGCCATCAACATTCTTGATTCTATTAAATAATAAAATAACAGATCAGCTATAACAGTGTAGCTGAATAGTTACAGGAAGAATAAAGGGGCCGGTTTTGTGGGGGAAAGGTTTGGATTGCCCGCCACCAACTTAAAAGTCGGTTGGCAGCTTGCTGCCATTAAACCTGACTGCTGTGCAGTGATAATACCTGAGGGGTGGCCTTAATTAGTGCATAGTGTGACTTCCGCCCCTCAGGGACAGGGAGTCGAGCCCTAGAGAGCTGCCAGGCAATCTGATTGGTTGGTTTCGAAAAAGAGTCATATTGGACTCTAAAGGTTAACTCTGTTTCTCTCTCCGCAGATGCCGCCAGATCTGCTGAGGTTTTCCAGCATTTTCTGGGATTTTTTTTCCAGATTTCCAGCATCCGCAGTATTTTGCTTTTATTACACATAGGGTGATTGGAGTGCTTAGGAGACCAACACTGAAACCAACCCGAGGAGTTTAGTATAACATTACTGTGCTGTTGGCTGGGTATCTAGCAAAAATAACAGGGTGGTAAACCACATAACTCATTTCTCCCTTTAGGTGGGTGTGTGCTCCAGAGCAGCTGTTTGGCTGTGCAAAACCCTCCCCCAGGAGCTGTGGTTCTGATAATCTGCTTTCAGTTGGGAGGGAGGGAGGGGATGCTTTCCAATCAGGCAAACAAATAATTAAAGCAAGAAGGATTTAAAACAAAATAAGTTGGATAAACTTCAACTCATAAAATCATAGCTCCTAACCTTTTGGCCTCTTAGCATCTTGAAATATTTGACCAGTATGTTGAACACATGCATATAATCAATCTTTTGACACAGCAATCCTATTACCCAGACAAAGGACTAGAATCAGTCCGAAAATGTCTGTTGAAGTTAAATGTACAACAGGGCTATTATGTGCCTTCATTAGATTAATAAGATCACCACCTTTTGTGTCTTTGGTGAGGTTGAAGGATGATATTTTGATAATTCGCAAAGTTAACCTTGATTCTCTGACTAATCCAATTGCACCGACATGAGCTCCTGATGTCGGTTGCTTGGTTACCAAGAATTTGTCAATTTCAACTGGGTAGGAATTGTGAGCTTGGTAAGTTTTTGTCCAAAGCAAGCAATTCTGTGAGAGACGTGAGATTTAATCAGTTATGGTCGATGGAAAGTGTTATAGATGAGATAGCGGCAATGTGTCACAGTGGGGCACAGCGCTCGAGTAGTTAGATTTGGATTTGTTATTTGACTTTCTGAACTCAATTTGAATGCTCTTATGCAGTGTTGAGGGATGTATCAGAAGGGAAATTAATTAGCGATACTTTTGTATGGATTACAAAAAAGTATTGATGGAACTATGTTGTAGGCTTCTGCTCATATTCTAGTACTACTCTTCCACTTCTGCTTAGTTCATGATAAAAAAAATCTTACATGGGAGAGATGGCACGCCCTTATACAAGGGCTGCTTTATCACTGACTAAATCTCTCTGCAATGCATGCCAGATATTCTTGGCTGTAATATTATGAAGAAACTTGATTGAATTTGTTTAAAGAACATGGTTGCATCAAAGCACAGTCAACAAAAACTTGTATTTATATATAGGAGTAAAACCATAGCAGTTATGCAGCAAAATGTTCCAGCTCACTTGGCAGGAGCATTATTGGATAAAATTTGACACTTAATCACACAATGAAATATTAAGAAAGATGACCAAAAGCTTGGTCGGAGAGGTAGTTTTAAGAAGCAAGTTAATGGAGGAAAGAGAGGTAGAGAGATGAAGAGGTCGAAGGAGGAAATAATAGAATTAGGGCCTAGGCTCAGCTCTCAATAGTGAAACAATAAAAATCAGGCATGCACAGAACACCAGAATTGGAGGAGTGCAAAGATCTGCAGGGGATTAGTATGGGCTGGGCATGATTAAAGAGATAAGGAGGGGTGAGGTCATGGAAGGATTCGGACAGAAGGATGAGAATTTTAAAGTCGAGCTTTTGCCAGACCAATGAGGGTCAATGAATACTGCTTAATAGGTGAACAGGCCTTGGTCCAGGCAGCAAAGTTTTTGGTGAGTTCAAATTTACTTGAAGGCAGGAGGCCAACCAAGAGAACATAGTCTCCATTTATACCTAAGAACTAGTGAAACTCAAGTTGTAAAACCTGAACACTTTATAAAGAAACCATTTTGGCCTTGATAGCCCCCAAATCTCTAACATTTCAGAGCACGTCGCCACTTTCCACTCCCAAAGTATTTTCTACTCCTTTTTATGTATAGAGGCCCTGACAATGAAAGCAATAGTTGTTTGCTCATGAACAATGAGCTTTATAAGCAATTTTGGAATTGTCAGCTAAATTGTAATGCGACTTGTAAATGTTCTGGTTCCGTTCACTTCCAGTTTGCTTATGGAGTTCCAGATCTAGCCCTCAAAGATATAGCATGCAGTCAGGCTCTCCTGAATCGCTTCCTCATATTCTCGAATCAACGGGGACTGCGCACCGTCCTGAATGGAATGTGTGTCCTCTCCCAACAACGGCTCCAGAGAGTGGAAGATGCACTTTATGCAAATGTGGACTTCTTTAAACTCTTCCAAACAGTAGGTCCATTATTTTGGCCATTTATGATTGCTGAAAAGTATGTAACCTGCTACCAAATGTCTTCACTGCATGTATTTTTGACTTGTACGAGTTATCTGTATTGATATCCATGAGTTAAGCAGCACTGTGAGGAGTTGTCTGTATACCTGCTTTCATGTTTACCTGAACCTCAAGATGGGATGGTTAGTTTTAATTCACTGACTACTGCTGATTATTACCTTTATATATTTTCTGAACACCTTAACATTGGATATAATCCAGTTAGTGGAGGGCAAATATGGTACGAAAATGTCATATGGATATAATAGGGTCTATATTATGTTCCTCCTTCCAAATGTCCACAATACCTTCACGGCAACAAAGATTACCAATGCCCTTCATATAATCAGACTAAAATGAATATTAGGGAGGGGTGATCTTAAAGGAGAAGGGGGGAAGGAGTTTATGGAATGAGCATGCGGCCTAGATATTCAAGGCCTGGGTGAAGGAATGGTGGAATGCACAAGAGGCCAGCTTTGGAGGGATGGAGAGACCTAGGGGAAGTGGGAGTGGGATGAGGATTAGCTGTAGGAATGGAGGAGTTTATAGAAGTGGGGTGATGCTGAGTCAGACTGTTTGCAACCTCAGCATCCTAATTGACACTGAGCTAAGCTTCTGGCACAAAAATAAAAGCATATAAATGTGCTGTGTTTTCTTTTCAGCTTCCAAGAGTGCTGAACCATTATTCAGATGAAATAGATTTGCATTTTTGGGTGAATATTATGAATGATGCATCACCCATATTAGAAGAGGTAAGGAAATTAAAATGCATTCCATACTTGTGGTTTAAGGACATGCATTTAAAGCTGTCTCATCCATCCTATCACTGTCAATGGAATGGCACCATAAATTCCAAATTTCCCTCACCCAACTCCATGACTTTTCTGAGTTGGATTGTCGGGTTAATTTCTTCTGAATAATATGTGATGGGCCCACACCCAGATGGAACTGAGTTAAAGCTGAAGAAATTAATTTTGCATGCAGTAAGATACATCAGCTTTACACTAGGTTAATATTCCTTATGGCAACACAATTCCTATTGATTGACCACATGCTGGAAGTAACAATCAGCTCCAACCCATTGCTCAGATAACCTCCTTAGGCAATTAAAACTAACCTAGGAGATCACATTAGGATTGCCAACACTGATTGGGTGTGTTCCAGCTCCTTCCTCTGTCTGCATCCCAACTCTTCGCACCGCATTCCCATATTGGTTGCCTGACTTGTCCACCTTCATGACTCACCATCTTCCCACCCCAATTGGAAAGCATCTAAACTCTTCATTATGTGACTGGATAACTCTAGCCAGTTGGTCAATAAGCCCCCTTACGCATCTCTGATATTTTCTCATAATTGATAATCAAATATGTTCAAAAAAGATGAAAAAAATACCTAATACCTATGATTTGTCTCCCTGGTTGCTCAGAGCAGTATCCCTGTCGATTAATCTTTAATTCCTGGAGACTCCAGGATGACCTTTGTCCTGACTTTCCCCCCATCAGAGGAAGTTGATTTTCCTCTAACTACCCTGTTGAATCCTTTAATCATTATAAACTGAATGCAATATTGCCATAGCCTCATAAATACTTTGGACACTGTAGACGGCTGGCAATAGAAATAAAGGGTAGCATCACCTCATGATATCGTGTTACCTCTCTCTTTCATGAAGGATCTCCCTCTAAATATTAACTTCTCATTTCCTTTTCAGCCGTTGACAGGTCTGCTTCATGTTCTCGGGATTTGCTATTTTTAGTTTGTGTTTCCAGCATTCACAAGCTTTTCTTTTCATTGACGTGTTTGTATATTTATTCAAAACACGTGTGAAGGTGATTGATACAATGATTTTTTTTTGTTTAACTGCTCTCCACCCAGTTTATCACAAAGGATAGTATTCACGATCTGCTCCAAGTGATCTACCCACTCTTTACTGAAGATGGCCCAGCTTCATTCAGTCAGCTGACGGAATTGTTATCAAATCTAATCTGTGGGTATCCTGAGAGAGGAGGCTCTCGGGTCTTTTCGTTCAACTGGTATGAAGATAACAATTACAAGGCTTTCCTTGGAATTAACAGCACAAAGAAAGAGTCAAAGGATGCTTATGATTACACTACCAGTAAGTACTTTCTGTAAAAACTTACATTTTCACTAGAAATTTTAGATTTGAATAAGAATTTTGACTGGGGGCTGGATTTTATGGGAATGTCGTGCTCCCCGCATCCCGCCACCACCACCCCGCCCCCCCCGCCACACCAACTAAAGTTGTTTGGGAGCCCGTCCATGAAAAACCCATCAGCCCTGGAGCCATTTTACACTCGACAGGGTGTTAATCGGCTCAGGGCGAGACTTCTGCCGCCATCGGGGGAGGAAATCCTGTCTTAGAGAGGTGCTGACCAATCGCGTCCAGCAGTGCCAGGTTTGAGGTCCACTGATGGCCTATAGCTAGAGCCCGAAGGGGAGGAGGGTGTGGAAGCCGGACTGAAGGTAAGCCCAGAGTGTCAGCAGGGCCTGGCTGGCAGGCCCAAGTGAAGGGCGTGAGAAGGGTAGGGGAGCCAGGTTTGAGAGGCTGGGGGGCTGTTTAAAGGAAAGGGCATGACCTTGTGAATGCCCCGAAGGGCACAGGGGAACCCCGCAAAGGAGATTTCCCTCCACCTCTTGCCCAATACTAGCTGTCTAAGTAAAAGCTGCTGGGCTACCCACTTGACTTGGGCCTCTCCCGGCACAGGTAAAATAGTGGCAGGGCAGGGTGAGGCACTTAAGTGACCAATAATTGAGGGCTTCAATAAGCCCAAGGGTGAGCAAGTCACCTGTGCCTCCCCCCCCGCCGCATCCCCATAAAATGGGATGGGAGACAGGTCAGGGGTGAATGGGAAGAATGTGGGCAGGTCACACACTGCATTTAATGAGCACTCCTGCCTTCGAACATGCTAGCGGAGGGCCGTAAAAAGCAGCCTTGGATTCTGAAGAACCGAAATGTGAACCGTTAGAATCAAATATGATTGGGCTGGAGTGTCCACCAGCACATTGATTCAGGTGTGTAGATACATTGAACTGCCCTGGTGCTTGAATGTGTATCATCAGGCAGTGGAAAACTCCCTTTTCCCCCATCCCACCCAACCGAAATAACCAAAGAAAATGGCGACCCACATATCCCACCAAATCATTCAGATCTGAATGTCCAGCCCTCACATCAGAGACTCCCAGAGCAGGACTTTGAGCTCCCCACCGACAACCCCCAACCGCCCCCACCCTCCCCCTGCAGGGGCCGAGAATGGAGGCAGGCAAAAGTTAAAAATAGCACCCCCCCCTCCACCGACTGGCAAGCTGGATCCCTGGCTATGTCCCACCTCTGCCTATTGCCTGTCATTTTACGTAGCCCGTCCGACCTTACGGTTGGCAGACGGGCGAATTGGCCAGGCGGCCTTTACATTTTTCGTCAAACCTCACCCACGGGTGGGGTGAGGTTTCCGTGATGAAATAAAATATAAATAAATTTCTGTGGACAGCATTTTCACTAGCTAAGTTTTCAGGGGATGCTTGGACATTTTTTTTCAGCTTTTGAAACCTTTATTTTTGCTTTTTCAGGTCTTCAGCTCCCTGAAGCAGCTCTCTGCCTTCAGGGAGCTCCCTGTCTGCGCTGGCCCCGCGCCCGCATTGACATCATCGCCCGCCCACCACCCCCCACCCCCCACCCCGGCAGCGTTCAGCTTTTCAGCGCGCGCTTCACGCTGGACGTTTCCGGCCGATTGCACCTGCCCAACGAGCTGAAAACTCAGGCCATGGTGTAGTGGGAAATAGATGCGCTATATTGTCATGTGGGGAATAATGTAGTTGTGAATTCACTCCACAGTGTATAACTGAATCATACAGGTGAGAAAAAGTGGCAGGTATGATCCCAAGCCTATACTGAATTGACTGACATTAATTGGGGATCAGTAGGGGCATAACAGCCAGTGTAAATGTTCTTGCGCCAAACAAGAGAAAAAAAGTCAGCTGGCGTTAACTGCTCCCATTCAGTGGCTCCTGTAAACATTGGGTTAAGACAGGACTGAGCTCAGCTGTGATCCCTGGGCCTCTCCTCCTCCCCAGTTTTGTAGGTTGCCATCACTTCCCCTTGTATTACATATGAAAAAATAGCCATTTTGCTGAGTTACCAATGAGTGGCCTTTGCCTCGGAAACCATGAACCTAAGAATCGTCATCCCCTTTGGAGAAAAGAGAGAGAAGAATATTGATGGTGGCGGAATGGAGGTCAAACATACATAAGTGAATATATGTATATATATCTGTGTGTATATACAGGATTTTGTAAAATTATGGCCAGCTTTACGAGAACTAAGAATCAGTCTGTTATGGCACAAATACTAATGTTTGGTAAACCTTTGCTGTAGCTCCTTTCTGTAACGCACTTAATCAAAACATGGAGTCTAACCCTGCAACCAAGATAGTCTGGAATGTGCTGAAGCCACTACTGATGGGGAAGATTCTCTTTTCCCCAGATTCCCCTGCAACCCAACAGCTGATGAAAAATGTAAGAGCACGTGATTTTTATTTTATTTGGATGTTTAATTTTAGAAGTTTAGGTGATTGCTCACACTCCATCTAAATAATATTATATTTATGCATTTGTGGAATCCTAATCTCTTCAAAGGAACGTATCAAGAAGATTTGTTCAATGCATAATGTCAATTATGGGCAAAATTAATTGTGTGATTTTTAATACTGTGCACAAATACAGCAATTGGAAGGAGGTGTTTTGTATTGTCCTAATAGTATGGTTGCAAACTTTGGATAAATTAGAATGTAATTTGGTGAAAATAGTTTAAACTGTACTGTTCCAATGACTTGATGATTGAAAAGTCAACTGAAAACAGAGAATTAACTTATCCCGAGTAGCCTATTGGCTGCAGTCAGTTTCTATGGTAACCCATCAGATGTGAAAGAGTTAAAGTTGTACGCTGTACAAGAGACGGCTGAACAATATTTCTAGAAGTACCGTGGTATAATGAATGTTTGTTGGATGAACTTTTCATTTCCATGCTCGACATAAAATATGATTTTCTCTTTTGAATTGTGATGATAGGCATATTCTACATGCCACATTGTTTTGTTTAAACTTTGAAAAGATGTTGTCTTTGCTCAGACAGGAAGAAGCTGTAAATAGTGACGCATGTTCCAGAATCTTTGATTACCAACCTGGCATGTGGTGGATCTCTTTAAACAGGCCAGGCTGCCCTGCACTGAGTTTAAAGCACAGTGTTCAGCCAGACAGAATGATTATCAGATACACATTCATGCACCAGGTTTACTGCGCTTTGAAGATGTCCCTTCTTCACCTGCTGTTTCTTGAATTTGTCAATTCATTTTATCGACTCCATTTTTTTTCACATAAACAGCTTTTAACATTGCTAACCTGAGGTTATAGCAGTTCAGCCTGTGGTATTGCAAAAGGAAGATTTGTTCAGGCCCAAGTTACATACATATGGCCATGAAACAGTTAAATGCAGCACACATTGATACGTGTTGGTGGAATTTTCTTTGCAGGCTAATGTCACTTTCGAGGAACTGCTCAGACTTAAGAAGATGGGAAAGGTCTGGCAGGAGGTGAAGCCTCAGCTGTGGAACTTCTTCCAGAACAGTGTCCAAATGAATATAATAAGAGTAAGTGTCGGCCACCAGGACAGATGGGCAAAGTGTTTCCCCAGCTGCCAGCCAGCCAGCCATCTCTCAGCTCTTTAGTTTTCATCACCATGGTTATCTTGAATGGTTTGTTGTCTGTGATAGAGATAACGACAGATGAAGATGTTTAGCATTTTCTTACTTTCATTGTTTTCTCTATCTGGTCTTGATGTCTTGTTTTTCTCTCCCTCAGTTTGTGCTTTACATAAAAGCAAAAAACTGCGGATGCTGGAAATCCAAAACAAAACAAAAATACCTGGAAAATCTCAGCAGGTCTGGCAGCATCTGTGGAGAGGAGCACAGTCTTTTTCGCAGCCTTTTTCGATTCCTTCACCCCACCCCACCCCCACTAGGGCTATCTGTACCTTGCTTGTCCTGCTTTCTACCCTTAATTAGCACATTCCTTTAGATAATATCACCACCTTCAACACCTCTTTGTCCTTTTGTCTGTGATATCTTTTGGTTATCTCCACCTATCACTGGCCCTTTATCCAGCTCTAACCACCCCCCCCACCCTTAAACCAGCTTATATTTCACCTATTTTTACTTAGTCTGTTGAAGAGTCATATGGACTCGAAACTTTAACCGTGCTCCTCTCCACAGATGCTGCCAGACCTGCTGAGTTTTTCCAGGTATTTTTGTTTTGTTTTGTGCTTTACATATCCTTGTCATGTCAATTATAATCATAAATACTGGCAGGTGGAACTCACTAGGCGGCTACTTTGTCTGTATAGAATGCAAAACATCTAAGATGCCTAACAATGGACAAATAACTTCTCAATGGACAACCAGCATGAATGTGGGTTTACGCTAGAGGCTTAATTACATTGTTATTAGGGTGCCACATGAAAGGAGTCTGGGCAGCCTTAACCTACTTCCTGGAAAGCATGTGCCTACAGCACAGCACTGCCCAGAATTTGGCATCACTTGACACTCTCTGAGGTATCATAAGATAGTGGGTCTGGGAAGTGGGAAATTGTCGAACCATATCCAGCAGGTAAAAACAAAAAGCTAAAAGCTACTGCAGATGCTGGAAATCCAAAACAAAAACAGAATTACCTGGAAAAACTCAGCAGGTCTGACAGCATCGGTGGAGAAGAAATCAGTTAACGTTTCGAGCCTTCACGACCCTTCGGCAGAACTGAAGCATAGTTAGGAGAAAGCCAGCAGGTGCTTTCCTGATCTTGCAGCTATGGTGCATTATTAAGAGTAGATAGAGAGCATTGAACCCCACATAACCATTCGCTACCTAAGATGGGAATTGTTGAAGGTCGTCCAAAATGGAAAGTGTTCTTAACTTCAACATGAACCTTCATAGGCACAACATTCCCAACACAAAGTTTGAAAAAATTCAAAGTTTTTTTTAATACATTTATCCCTCTTTATTTCACACAGGACTCGATAAAAAACCCCACAGTATCATATTTCATAAACAGGCAATTGGAGGACATAGACTTGACAGCAAGTGACATCCTAAACTTCCTACACAACAGACAATCCAGCGAACGTGCGGAAGGCATGCCAAACTTCGACTGGCAAAACATTTTTAATATAACAGACCAGATCTTAAGCCTATTCAATAATTACATGGAGGTAAGAAAATAGCAGAATTTAATTGGAACAACATTGTGTTGCCAAGATTAACTATTTGATATTGTTTTTGCTGCATCTGTTTACTAGACAAAGCCAGTAGAGAGCTACATTTTGACAAACAAAGCATCTCAGTCTTGCACAACATGAACTTTTTTTATTTATTCATAGTGTGTAGGCATCACTGTCAAGGGCAGCATTTGTTGCCCATCTCTAACAATCCTTGAAAAGGAGGTGATGAATTGCTGCAGTCCGTGTGAAGGATTCTCCCACAGTGCTGTTAGGGAGGGAGCTCTATGATTTTGACCTAAAGATAATGAAGGAACAGTGATATTTTCTAAGTCAGGATGGTGTGTGGTTTGGAGGTAGTAGAGCTCCCATGCGCCTGCGGCCCTTCTCTCCTGCCTGACCTTTCATCTTCTACCCTCCATAAACAAGCTCATCCAAAACTCTATGCCCATATCCTCACTTGGACCAAGTCCCATTCACTCATCACACTTGTGCTCACTGCCTACATTGGCTCCTGGTCCACTACTGCCTCAGTTTTAAAATTCTCAAGCTCACGTTCAAATACCTCCAGGACCTTGCTCCTCCCTACCTCTGTAACCTCCTCCAACTGTACAGCCTCCAGAGAACTCTGATCTCTTGTGAATACCCCACTTCCCTTGCTCCACCATCGGCAGCTGTGCCCTTATCCTTCTAGGCCCTAAGCTTTGAAATTCTCCTTGCCAAACTCTTTTATCTCACTACTTCTCTCTCCTCCTTTAAGCTGTTACTTTAAACCTGCCACTTTGACTAAGCATATTGTCACCTGCCCTAACGTTGTCTTCCTTGACTCGAATGTCAGTTTTTACTTGATTACACTCCCGTGACGTGCCTTGGGATATCTTACTAAGTTAAGGGTCCTATATAAATGCAGGTTGTTGTTTTCTTTCATTCCCATTTAAGAGGTCCCTGTCCCAGTTGAGGATCGGCATTTTTTGGTTGAGAAGCTGGAAGTTTAGTGGAATGCTGTGTCTCTATTGCGTTGTGCTCCATCATTAGTGCTGGTGCTCTCAGCTTTCTGTAGTCTTCTCTTTAATGTTAATAAAACCAAACTAATTGTGCCAACGCATTTTACTGGTATCAGTTTGAAAATTGAGAATTACCCCAGGTATTCACGTAGCTTAATTTCATTCCCTTGCAACTATATTTTCTTCAGTGACCATCCAATCAGTAGATAAGGAGTTTCGACATTGTTACAACAGTTTGACATGAGGGATTAAAGGCCTTATCAAGACTTTGAGGTAAAGTAATTGAGGCTTAATGTTTCCTGATAACTCACTCAGAAAAACAAGATCGGAATTGTTACCTAACTCCAAATGTGCAATCCTTGACAACTGACTTAAATTTACCCATATTATTCCTACACTTCTTGTCAGGAGAATTATTCATTTTCCCTCTAATGTTTTCACTTTTGGAAAATGTATCTGGAGAAGCTCCGACTTAATTTACCTTTCCAAAGATCACAAGATGAATACAGGTGAGAAAAGCCATTCAAATCATATTAGTTAACACATCTGAAACACTCTACAGTTGTTGCCATCATGGAATCCAACTGTTTCTTAAAAGATGCCAAGATCTTGGCCTCCACTCCTCTGTCCGAAAGTGAAACTGCGTTTGCTGATCACTTTCACAAGAGGAATTTTCTAACATCAATCCTACATTTATCTTCCAATTTGAAACCTGTGTCCCTTTGTCAAAATTCAATTTTAAATAGTTTTCCAGATTGGGTTTGCTATTTATCAATGAAAGCCTCATGGATGGTAGTGGGAGAGGGGGAAGAAGCATTAGGGGCATTCCAATGATGTTTGCTTCTTTTACCTCGCATTGCTCCTTTAAGGCACTCCTTAAAACCTACCGCTTGGACCAAGCTTTTGGTCATCCACCCTAATATGTGGCTTGGTGGTATATTTTGTTTTATAACACTCCTGTGAATCACCTTGGGACATTTGATTACATTAAAGATGTGAAATAATTGCAAGTTCTGTTGTCGAATGCCAGACAAGCAGGTCTGATAACTTAAGAGACAGCAGTGGAGGGTCAACACAGGTTAATTACTGGTTTGCATTTTAAGCAAATAATTAGAGGCACCATTAGCCGTTATCTTCTCACTCTGCTATTTGCTAAGCCGTACCCTTGGGGTCATAACCTCTTTTGTTATTTGCAGTGTTTAAACCTGGATAAATTTGAAGGCCTTCCTGATGAGGGGCAGCTCACGCACCGGGCACTTTATCTGTTGGAAGAGAACAAGTTTTGGGCTGGGATTGTGTTTGTGGACATGTATCCCTGGACGAGCAAGCTTCCAACTCATGTGAAATACAAAATACGAATGGACATTGATGTAGTGGAGAGAACAAACAAAATAAAAGACAGGTCAGTTCCAGAAACAGGATTGCGAGCTCCACTCAGTGAAACGCACCAACAACTAACTGCAAACTCTCAGCGAGTCAATAAGACACCATAGGGAACGTTCTCATTCTAGTGACGGTAATGTCCAAACTATGACCTGCAGGCATTGCACCACCTTTCACCCTTGCCCATCTGACCCCAACTACAATGACTCGCCCTCCCATAGTCTTCCCTGAACTGGAGCAGCATGTCCAGTTCGAATGCAACCAACGGTTAAAAAAGAGGTCAAGTTTGTGCGTATTTTCAGCTGCATAGGGTCCATTGAAATTTAACACCAGTAACAACTTCATTGGGAAAGTGCAGGCTATTGGCAGGGGTGGCAATGGGCTGAATGATTTCCCCCCAACCCCCCCTACTCACCCCCCACCCCAACCTCCAAAATCAATTCTATATATTGAATACAAGAGCAAAATACTGCAAATGCTGGAAATCTGAAACCGAAACAGGAAATGCTGACAATGTTTGGCAGCACCTGCGGAGAGAGAAAAACAGGGTTAATGTTTCAGATCAGTGATCTTTCATCAGGACTGAGGCGGAGGAATGGGGCATGTGTGGTTGCTTAGAGATGGAAGACCGATGAGTGAATGATAGGATCCAAGGTTCGGTGGAAGATTGCGAGGACAGAGCGAAGCAAAGCCGTGGATAGACTTCAAAACTTTTAGAAGGTTTTTCTTGGCACCCATGATGCTTTTGGTTCTGAGTAGAGTGACAAGTAAACACACATAACTGCCTCCAGCTGGCTCCCCCAACAAAGCTTTAAACTAAAGATTAGGAACAATAACTATTCCCAGGCAGGTTGCTTTCTTTGGTTGAGGTGAAAATTGAAAAGGTCCCATGGACTCTAGTTCACTGGTCCCATCCCGAGCATTGTGCAAATACATTGATCCTTTAGCAAAACACAATCAAAGCCATTGCTGAGCTTGAGTTTTATGATGGGCCAAACAATACAATAAAAATCATGTCTATTGGCAGCGACATGAAGTGTAATGCTAAGAGCTTAAGGCACTGAAACTCAATTCATGAAGCTATATTCCCTCCTAGAATTGCAAGATTTATACAGTGGATGATTGTTTCACACAGTAAATCAGACTAGGACAATTTGAATGATCCCCATGGCTGCTGATTCCTCTGAGCTTCGGTCCTCTTTGTTTCATGACTTTTTGTTTTACCTTATCCTTATCCAAACCCATTTCCAGAGCCTATACACGGCTAAATGTAAGAGGTTTTTATCTTCGACTGGGCAGTAATCTTGTAGAGTGGATTGCCCACTCTTTAAAGACCTAATGTGATTTTCATTCCATTCCATTGAAGATGAAAATCTGCCTCATCGTGCTCTATTTTCTCTTGTAATGAAACATATCACTCACTCAAGCCTCACTCGCCAACAGAACCTCCATTCCAACAGCCTCTAGCTCAGTCACACTGCCAAATCTATGTAGAAGAGAACACAGAATGGCCTCTCTCGAATAAACAGTGATACAAAAATACTGTTGAACTGCATAATCTGATCTTTTCACTAACGTGAGAATGCATTAGTGCCAAAAGTAGGATTTATGCTATTATTATAGGGCCACTGCAATTAAATCAGAACAGCAACTTGGACAAAAAACTTCTGTTGCAGTTGCTGTGATGGCTCAATGGGTAAGGACACCACATGCTGTGGACATGGGCCATACAGATTCGGAAGTTCTTCAAGATTGGTGCCTGGCCCGTACTAAGTTACCTGAAAATTGTTGAACAGTGAAATTGCCCCACATTTTCAGAGATAAAGAGGAGAAAACTAGCCAGGACAACCACTCCTGATTGCAGTCCAGTGACCTCTGTTGTAAAATGCATTTGTCTGAGCATTTGCTATGGGCAGAAACAGGCTAAGGTGTGATGTCCCCTGTGGGCACCTGGTCTGACAATACAATCTGGGCTCAGGTGTGAAGAATAATCACTTGGGAGACATACCAAAGGATTATCAACATCTTTGGAATTGGCCATTTCCTCTTTCTCCTTTACATACTGCTCCTCACATACTAAGCCCCAGAGGCTGCTGGCTTAGTTAACTCACCTGTTCTGTCCATGCACAAATTCCTCCACAGTTTCACTCATTTTACTTCTCCAACCTCCTCCAGTCCTGCATGTTTCCACCTTCTGTGGTCTGTGCCCACCACAGTTAGTAGAGTCTTTAGATATCTCAACAAAACTCTGATATTCTCAGTAAATCTATCAATCCTTTTACTTCTCACACCATCTTTAAAAGTGGCTTTATGACCCACCTATTGGGTAAATCCTTAGGTCGTCTGTCTACTCTCTCACAAAGGCTCAGTCACTGGCTCTCTTTTCCCTTCAAGAGCCTCTTTAGAGGCAAGTGGCTGTTGGTGAGAATGGAGTAGCAGTCCTGGTGATTGATGACCCAGGTGTCAGGGCTACAGAGAGGCACTGTCCCTGCATCCCCCCACTCCCCCAACACTGCAACCCTGGCTAAAATGTCAAAGAGAAGCCTGCCCACCATCCCTACTGCTCCCCTGCAGGAATTTGATGCTGGGAGCAGCATTAATTACTTTAAAGGCAAGGCTTCCATCCCTTTCTCAGGAGAAGTTCTGCCTTCAAGCTCGTCAGGTGGCTGGCAACTTTGTCGCCCCAGCAGCGCCAGCTGAGAGCGGTGGCCACAGCTGGGACTGCAGGCAGCCCCAACACACTGAGGAGCTTAGTTAAATCCCAGGTCAGGGGTCACAGTGAAGGGGGGAGGGGCGGGTTGAAGAGTCCAGGAGGAGAGTTAATGGGGTGGGGGGGAGGATGACTTGGGGATGTGCCTCGAATGGGCCCAGGGGGCTCAGAAAGGAGGCTCCCCTCTCCTTAATTTCCCGGCACCAGCCCACGTGGCTGCTAAAGCTGCCAGGCTTCCCACGTGGCATTGGCCTCCATCCACCGTGGGTAAAATACTGGCAGCAGTAGAATGAGGCCCTTTAGTGACTATTAATTGACCACTTAAGGGCCTCAAGAGGACCGAGGGTGGGCAGGCTGCCCAACATCTCCCTTGGCCCCGTGTAAAATTTCAGACAGGTCGGGGGTGGATTTTACATCACTCCCCCCTCCCCGACCTTCAAAGCCACCAGCAGGGGAGTGTAAAATCCAGCCCACGGACAGGAAGCCTGGTATGTTGTGTGTCCCTTATTCTTCTCTAACAGTAGATTCGTACTGGGTGATAGGATATAAATGTAGGTCTGTTATTTAACAACAAGAGGAAATGAAAAATTGAATTAACTAATTCATCTGTTTAAGGTACAACCCTTTATTAATCCACTGAAAGCGTATGTGATAGCCGTGCCTGTAAGCCCAGTTTTTCAATATGATGTTATAAGGAAGGGAAATGCCTCAGGTAATGTTTCCTTCAATGAGTCAAAGGCCAATAACACTTCAATCCCAGGGATGATGTTCATTAACTGCTCGATCCATTCTTGTGGCTTGCATCACCCAAAGTTCCCAATTAAATAATAATCTTACAACAGATCACAAGATGCATTCGAAAGGCCATTTAGTCCATTTTAGCTCATCATTCCAGTAGAAACCTACATTGCTGTACCCACCCCATCACCACATCTGACTATTTTTAAAAATGATTCCAGGGATTTGTTTCCTTCCCTCTTTTGAAATACATTCCATGCATTGCGGATGACACAAAGATTGGCCGGGTGGTTAACAGTGAGGTCGAGCGTCTTGGGCTACAGGAAGATATAGACGGGATGGTCAAATGGGCAGATAAGTGGCAGATGGAATTTAACCCTGAAAAGTGTGAGGTGATACACTTTGGAAGGAGTAATTTGACAAGGAAGTATTCAATGAACGGCATGGCACTAGGAAGTTCTGAGGAACAAAGGGACCTTGGCGTGTGTGTCCATAGATCTCTGAAGGCGGGGTGGGGGGGCACGTTAGTGGGCTGGTGAAAAAGGCATATGGGACACTTGCCTTTATCAATCAAGGCAAATATTACAAAAATAGGGAGGTCATGTTGGAGTTGTATAGAACCTTAGTGAGGCCACAGCTGAAGTACTGTGTGCAGTTCTGGTCACCACATTATAGGAAGGATGTGATTGCACTGGAGGGGGTGCAGAGGAGATTCACCAGGATGTTGCCTGGGATGAAACATTTAAGTTATGAAGAGAGGTTGGATAGCCTTGGGTTGTTTTCGTTGGAGCAGAGAAGACTGAGGGGCGACCTGATCGAGGTGTACAAGATTATGAGGGGCATGGACAGGGTGGATAGGGAGCAGCTGTTCCCCTTAGTTGAAGGGTCAGTCACAAGGCGGCATAAGTTCAAGGTGAGGGGCAGGAGGTTTATGGGGGATGTGAGGAAAAACATTTTTACCCAGAGGGTGGTGACGGTCTGGAATGCACTGCCTGGGAGGGTGGTGGAGGCGGGTTGCCTCACATCCTTTAAAAAGTACCTGGATGAGCACTTGGCACGTCATAACATTCAAGGCTATGGGCCAAGTGCTGGTAAATGGGATTAGGTAGGTAGGTCAGGTGTTTCTCATGTGTTGGTACAGACTCGATGGGCCGAAGGGCCTCTTCTGCACTGTGTGATTCTGTGATTGATCTGTCAGTGTGCAAAGAACTGCCTGACATCAGTCTCAAATATGTTTTTTATTAGTTTGAACCTGTTGCCCCCCATGGCCTCCTGTTCTCGTCATCATTTGTCCCAATTATTCTATATGTTATGTAGATTCAATAAATGTTTCTCCCTCAGGTACTGGGACCCAGGTCCAAGAGCTGACCCAGTAGATGACTTGCGCTATATCTGGGGAGGGTTTGCTTATTTACAAGACATGATTGAACATGGAATTATCAGGACTCACACGAAGGTTGAGGTGCCATCAGGGATCTATGTCCAGCAGATGCCGTATCCCTGCTTTGTTGATGACATGTGAGTAAAGTCATGTTTGGTGTTTTTATTAAACCTTTCCTCGTTAAAAATCATCGTAACTTCAAAACTTTGGAAGTGACTGCTGGTGGAAAGCTTCACCCATCAAGGTGCAGGCTGCCTATAATTTTCAGACCTGAATTTCCAACATGGGGCTCAACTCTGGGAGGGTGAAAGCCAAAAATTAGCCCCTACACACTGCCATTTATAAATGTGATCTTTGAGTAAAGTGAAAGACTTTGGGTCTGTACCACATGTTCTGGAATGCTGCTATGTGAGGTAATCGATACTCTGAAACACACCAGGAACCACCCCTCACCCTAGTATTTCAACCCTTGAGCACAATCCATCTTGCGATTCAGGTTTAGAAAACGTAGTACATAAGCGGAGTACTGCGGATGCTGGAATTCTGAAATGAAAGTGGAAAGTGCTGGAAATATCCAGCAGCTCTGGCAGCGACTGTGGAGAGAGGAACGGAATTAACGGGCAGGGTTTTCTGGCCCCGCCCACCGCTGGGACTGCCCAGTCCCGCCGAAAGCCAATGGGCTTTGGGCTGGGCTGCCGCACCCACTGTGGGGCGGTGCAGATCAGAGAACCCCGGCCAACATTTCAGACCTACGACTTTTGGGTTTTGATGAAAGGACGTAGGCCTGTAACATTGGCCGGGATTTAGTGGAGCCCGCCAGGGTGGGTTAGGTGGCGGGCAGGCCCACTTAATTACAAGGGGAGACAGCGCATCCAATCCACACCGGCGGGAAAACTGACTCTCATTACGCCAATGGTGGGAATGGATCAAAGTGGGGAACCCGTCCACAGGCTAATTAAGCTCATTATTGAGCCACCTAAAGTTCATCATACCTGAGCCCTCTGGGAGTTAGTGGTGGCTCTGGTACTCTCCCAAACTCACATGGGTTTCCTGTGCCTCCTGAAGGTCACCCAGAAAACCCTGTCAAATTTGCCAATGGCCTCCCTTAGGGAGTTCCTCCAACTGAGGTACCCAGCTCTGGAAGGGGGTGCCAGATGAGAGCCAACCCCCTGCCCTTGCATCTGCCCCTACCCCCAACCCCCAATATGCTCCACTTACCTCTCTCCAGGGATCCCACGGTGACCTCTGGTGAAGGCCTCACTGTATTACAAACAACAGCCAGTGACACTGCCGGCAGTGGAAAACTGCCGGCCTCTGATTGGCTGACACAGAAACATAGAAACTAGGAGCAGGAGTAGCCCATTCGGCCCTTCAAGCCTGCTCCACCATTCATTATGATCATGGCTGATCATCCAACTCAATAGCCTGCTCTCGCTTTCTCCCCATATCCTTTGATCCCTTTCGCCCCAAGAGCTATATCTAACTCCTCCTTGAAAACATACATCTTTCAGGTGGGGTGGGATTTCTGCTGCTGGGGTCCCAAAACCCATGGAAGACTCAACGCTGGCCAGTTAAGTGCCTGACAGACGTTTAATTTGGTTGGGCCTTCCCCATGGAAGCAATGCAGGTTCCCCACTGGTTCTCCAACTCTGGGTGGGATTTTCCGGTCCCGCCGAAAGTCAATGGGCTTTTGGCTGGGCCGCCAAATCTCCCGCGACAGGTCCCACCACAATGGGGTCGGAAAATCCCAGCCTCTGTTTCTGCCTCCACAGATGCTGACAGACCTGCTGAATATTTCCAGCATTTTTCTGTTTTTATTTTAGAAATGTAATGTTGCCTTAAAAATTAGTTCATAAGTAATTTGATTTGAATTTATCATAATAGTGCATAATCTTGTCCAACAAAATGAAAGTAGAATGGATTACGGTGCAATAAAAATACTGAGGTTGACTCTCATTGTATTTGCACTGAGAGATAATAGAGTCTGAATTAGACAAATTGGGTCGGCTAATAAAAGCATTTGAGAGACCAATATAGTGGTAAAGGAGGATTTCAACAGAAAATGGCAAGAAAAAGATGTAAAGGAACAATAATGATAACCTATATTAACGTTAGATATTAACTATTATTTCTTTGTTTATGTCTAATATTTTTCATTAAATTCTTTTCCAACGCAATTTTCCTGCTGCACCTCCGCCCTCTCCTTCCCATATCCCAATCTCACTCTAGGTTCATGCTCGCATTAACCCGCTGCTTCCCAGTGTTTACGGTGCTCTCCTGGATCTACTCTGTCTCCATGATCGTGAAGAGTATTGTGCTCGAGAAGGAGATGAGGCTGAAAGAGACCCTGAAAATCATGGGAGTCAGTAACTGGGTGCATTGGGTCACCTGGTTCATTGACAGCTTCACCATGATGGCTGCCAGTACAGTGCTGGCGACCATAGTGATTATGGTAAGAATTCAGTTATCAATACGATCTAAACATTTAGCATTCGCCCTCAGACAACACCAGACATGTACAAGTTGAATACATGAATAAAGATGGTGACCGAGTACAGTAGTAACCAGCTGCACTCCTTTGTCACAATGTTGCTGCAAAGTTTCTGTTATTTGGGAGCTTGATTTTTGCTTAGCTCTTTTTCTCCTTTGTCACCAAAATTCTCACCAAATGATGGCAATATGAGAGATTACCTCAACCAGTGGCTGCTATATTTGTCTAAGCTCATTTTACTTGGGCCTTTCTACATTTGACTGTCAGTTTTTGTTTTGATGCTGTAACGTAATGGAATTGTCACCGGATGTGGAATGTGATTTGAAGCGGACACTGACGCACTTTGTTAGAAGGGATACATTGGCAGTGCTGGGGGCGTTGGAGGGATAGGGTAGAATTGGAGATGGAGACACTCAAGTTAAGGCAAAAATTGCACTTCTTCGAACTTACTTTTCTTTGTTAATACTATATGTTCGTTTCAAATGCAAAAATTAGAATAAAGAGCACCAAACAATCAGAATATTAATAAAATGGTCAAAACAGGGCAGAGGAATATTTGATTTACAGGGGTAGCTGTTACATTGCGGGAGACTGGCTTGTACAGTCATCTTATTTGAGCAGGTTTCTATCTCCCGTAATTTTTTTTAGAACTGTTTTCGGGCTCCAGGAAAGCTTAGCAGCTGTTCATGAGAAATTAATATTTCAACCAATGATGTTGCACTTATATCTTAATGTAAACATCTTAATGTTTACAGGAAGCCTTAAAGCACTTCACAGCCATTGAACTACTTTTGAAGTGCTTTGTAGGCAAACACTGCAATCATCTTGCAAGGATCTGCAAGCAGTAGATTAAATAATGTCTTTTTGTGCATGTTGCTGTTGGGCTCCTTGCTCTTCTTTGAGTAGTAGCATGGAATCTTTCACATCCCTTGAGAACAGGTAGCTATGCCCTTGGTTTAATGTCTCAACTGAAACAATGCAGCGCTCCCTCAGCCCTACACAGAGTACTTAGTGTTAGATTATATGCTCAACATCTGAGTTGAGTTTGAACCCACAATCTTCCAACCCTGAGATGACACTGCTGCCATGGTGACCCTTAGTTGGAGCATTTCATTGGAATTGTATGGCACAGGTAGGTTTAACCATTCGACCATTTCATTGTCCATTGTCTCAGGAGACCTGGGCTCATTGGACTTTGAAAATAAGGCCTCCTTGCTAATGGATGCAAAAGGTGAAAGTTGAACAAGAAAATAGTCATATGTGCCTAGCTTCTGTTAACATATTTAACAGAGAATATTGTAGATCGATCCAGCTCTCAGCTCTCAAAAGTATTTCATACCGTGTTATTATTAATTACATGGATCAAGTTTTATCCAACCATTATCCTACATGTAAAAATTCATAATTGATTCCTGAGCTTAATTAGCACCATTGATATCATGAATCTAGATTTGATTTTATCACCTATCTTTTGCGTATTTATTTAAAATGTCTCCAAATCAGCCTATGTAATATGCATTATTATCAAGGTACTTGACATTAGCCAACCTCCAAATGTTTGCTGCTGTGACTTGACCTTTCTTACAACCTCTGGGAGTTTGTCCAACTCACCGATTATCCTCTACAACTTTATTCATGTGTCTTTTTCTCCTTTACAGAGAGGAAATGTGCTTCACTACAGCAACTCTTTCCTTCTCTTTGCATTTCTCCTGGTGTTTACTGTGGCCACCATTATGCAGTGTTTCCTGCTGAGCGTATTCTTCTCCAAGGCCAACCTGGCAGCTGCTTGCAGTGGGATAATTTACTTCACCCTCTATCTGCCTCACATTCTTTGCTTCGCGTGGCAGGACCGTTTGACCACAAACATTAAATTGGCAGCGGTAAGTTTAATGGATTCAAACGTTTAACCCTTTGAATTATTCAACATTGGTACACATTCAGGAACAAATACATTCAAGACAGACATAAAAGATATATGAGAGTGTCCGTTTATAAGATTTTAAAGCAGTCAAGGAGGTGAACTTGTGTTGTATGCCTGGAAAATGCTCCAAAGTTGCTGTTCTAACATCTACGTCACTCCAGTCGTACCAATAATGTATAAAGTATGTCATGGCTATGATGGTCTCTGAGGCAGAAAGTTGTGGGTTCAAGCCCCACTCCAGAGATTTGGGCTCAAAATCTGGGCTGACATCTGGTGAAGGTGGGGTGCTCTGTCAGAAGTGCCACCTTTCATTTGAAACATTAAACCAAGGTCCCTGTCCACCCTCATAAAAGTTTGCATGCCACTAAGCATACTTAGTTATTTAGTGGTAGCCAGAGAATTACTTGCAATGACTTCTGTTCCTGCTCACACAGCATTACCTCTGGAGTTTCACAAGGATCTATCCTTGGCCCCATTTCTATTTCTCATCTACATATTGCCCCTCAGTGACATTATCCATAAACACAATGCCAAGTTTCTTACATATGTTGATGACACCCAGATCCACTTTACCACCACTTCTCTGAGTCCCTCAACTGTCTCTGATTTGTAACACTGCATGTTCGACATCCAGAAATGGGTGAGCAGAAATTTCCTGCAGCTAAATATTGACTGAAGTCATCGTCTTAAGTCCCCACTACAAACGCAGCTTCCTACCTACTGACTCCACCCATCTCCCTGGCAACTGTCTGAGGCTGAGCCAGACTATTCACAATCTTTGTGTTGTATCAGGCCCCCAGATAAGCTTCTGAACACACATCCGCTCCATCAACAAGATCGCCTTCTTCTACCTCTGCAATACCTCCGGATCCGCCCACGTCTCAGCTCTTCTGCTGCTAAAACCCTTATCCATGCCTTTGTTACTCTAGACTTGACCCTTCCAATACTCTCCTGGCCGGCTTCCCACCTTCCACATTAGATAAACTTGAGGTCATCCAAAACTCTACTGTCTGTGTCCTAATCTGCACCACATCCCCATTTATCTATCACCTCTGTGCCCATTGACCTACATTGGCTCCTGGTCTCACAACACCTTGATTTTAAATTCTCATCCTTGTTTTCTAATCCCTGTATGGCCTTGCCCCTCCCTATCTCTGTAACCTCCTCCAACTGGTCTTTGAGACATCTGCCAATTGCATCCTCAAGAACATCCCAGATTTTAACCACTCTGCCTTTGGCAGCCATACATTCAGCTACTTTGGAACTCCTTCCCTAAACTTCTCCACCTCTCCACCTGTCTTTCCTCCTTTAAGACACTCCTTTAAACCTACCTCTTTGTTCAAGCATTTGGTCATCTGTCCTAATACCTCCTTGTGTGACTCAGTGTCAGTTTTTTATCTGATAATTGTTGTATGTTCAGTAAGTCTCATGAAGAGGTTCTGAGTCTTGTATGGCTGAACATTAAGTGTTTATTGATAACACATAACTATGTACAAATATACAAGGTATAACACAAGCTATGAGCTAACTCCATGCTTGCTTCTACACAGGTTTCTGTCCAGTCCACAACTGACCCTAGTCTTAGGTCATGTGTTTCTTTACATCATACTGTTGACGTTACTGTTTCCCAGTTCCACGTTAACCCTAGCTATGCCAGATACCCTTATACTACAATAATCACCCATGTGAAGCGCTTTGGGGTGTTTTACAACATTAAAGTTGCTATATAAATGCAAGATGTTGCTGTTGTTACTATAGCCATCATGGTCTCTGAGGCAGAACGTTGTGGTTTCCATCCCCACTCCAGAGATTTGGGCACAAAATCAAGGCTGACACTCCAGAACAGTGGTGAAGGAGGGCAGTTCTGTCATTTGAAACATTAAATCAAGGTCCTTATCCACCCTCTCAGCTTGATATAAAAGTTTGCCTGTCACTATTTCAAAGAAGGACAGGGAATTCAGATTATCTGGATAGTACCACATTGACACTTGTGGGGACCTTGCTATTTGCAAATTGGATGCATTACAACAGTAGCTACATTTCAGAAGTAACTAATTGGCTGTAAAGTGCTTTGGGATGCCCAGTGGTCGTAAAAGGCTCAACATAAATCCAAGTTCTTTCCTTCTTGCTGAGGGTTGTCACAGCTCTTGGCATTCAAGTAATGTTGGGGAGAGTAACAGAAAATGAGCCAATCACAAGAGCAGCTGGTAACATTCCTCACTGCTGGGTGTGCAGAGAGAATCAGAGCAATGGCGCTTGAAAGTGTCGTCCTCATCAAAGCCATAACGTACTGTGATTTGATTTAAAAGACCAGAAGCAGAACAGCAAAAGCCTTCACCATAGTTCAAGTTATAACACCTTGTTGGAAGTTAAAGAGAATTGTGAAGAGACCGTTACTGAATCTTCTGCTTCCTTCTTCAAATTTCAGAGCTTGTTGTCTCCGGTGGCATTTGGCTTTGGCACTGAGTACCTATCCCGTTATGAGGAGCAGGGTCTTGGACTTCAGTGGGACAATATCCGTACCAGCCCTGTGGAGGGAGACGAGTATAATATGCTGCTCTCCATCAAGATGATGCTGTTTGATGCCTTTTTGTATGGAGTACTTGCCTGGTATCTTGATGCTGTGTTCCCAGGTATGCTGACAAGAGATTAAGTGGAGGATGTATCCTTAAAAGATTATTTTTTTCCAGAAGCCTCAAGTGTTTCTAATAATGATGGCCTGTAAACAAATATTACTTCGTGGACCTCTCACTCTGACATTTTCTTCAGCAAAATATAAATTTATATTTAAATCATGCAAGGAATTACAGTCACTGCCAGGTTGAACAGCTTGATTGCAGTGACATGATGGACGATTTCATTATATTCGCTTCTTTAGAGAATTTGCCTCCAAAAGTTAGCAGTCTGCTAATTGTTTTCTTGTCATTTGCTTTTTATTGCAATAATGCAATTTGGAACAAACTTGATAATCAGCCGGGGCTCGAATTAAATTTGGATCTCAGGTGCTCCTTTTTTGTGCCCACAACAGAGCCTGTCTCAGTGTGGAGACATGGGCCAGGATTTTGCCTTCGTCGGGTGGGCTCGGCGGGGGCGAGCAGGAGCGGCCGTGAAAGCGACCACCACCCGCGATCAGGCCCCGACCTCGGTTTCACACTGGCTGGCCGATTAAGGCCCACCCAGCATGAAAGGCGTGGTGCAGCACTCAGCACTGCCTGGGTCAGGGTGGGAGGAGGGCGAGCGTGCAAGTTTGCATATGCGCGCCAGTGCGCACAATGAGAGCTCCCTGAAGCACAGAGCTGCCTCAGGGAGCTGAAGATTTAAAAAATGAAAAATAAAGAATTTTAAAAAACATGCCCCCCTCATGTGGCTCTGTCACATGAGTAGGGAAATGCTCTGAATGAAATGTGAAAATTTTAATTTAATTTTTAATTGCCGTTGGAAACCTCATCCCGCCTGTGGATGAGGCTTCCTAAAAAATCCAAAGGCCGCTTGGCCTTTTTGCCTGCCCTGCCAACCATAAGGATGGACAGGCAGCAAAAAATTAATTCAGTTGGTACCTTAATGGCCTTAATAGGCTTGTTAATTGTCAGCGGGCGCACTGCTGACTCCTGCGCGCGCCCGCTGACCAAAATATCGCACGAGTGCGTGATGACATCGGGATGCTTGCCCGACATCACCGTGCGTCATTTTACGCTCATTCGAGTCAGGCACATGCCCACCCAATCAGCGAAAAATTCTGGCCATGATCTAGGATTTTAAAACTTTGAATCAAATGGATAACGTAGATGTATGGAATGAGTACAAACACATTAGATGAGGAAAATGTCCTATGAGGAGAATTTGAGCTGACTAGTCCTATATTCCCTGAAGTTTAGAAGAGAGATGATCTAATTGAAAATATTGAATTCTTAAGGGTAGATACTGAGCAAATGTTTCCACTGGCTGGGCAATCTAGAACACGCGTCACAGTTGTTCTGAGATGGTCCTTCTTATCTGTGGACTCTAGGTGTAGTACTTGGTTAGTAGACAAATTGCAGTCATATTCTGAGTATCTGCTTAACACTTGTTTATTGATACAACGTTTAAAGAAGTTACAGAGTAGGAATGTTGCTCCTGGGCATGGGTGTTCCAACTTCTCTTTCAAGAGTCTAACACATGGCTAACTGGTGTCAGTGATACATCATCATCTATGTCATATATTAGCATATCCCACCTGTTAACTCGTTATACTATGGCAGCCTCAGGATAAGGGGATTGTGAATTGGGTTTGGGAGGAGAAGAAATTTCTTCACTCAAAGGTTTGTGAACCCTTGGATCTCTTCATCCCAGAGACCAGTGGATGTTCAGTCATTGAATATATTCAGTACAGAGGTAGATTGATTTTTGGGGACTATTGGGCAGCGTCACATGAGGGGAAAGGGCAGGGAAATTTTTCAAACCTCTTTATTTCAAGTTTTACATTGGAGACGATCTCCCTGAGGCAGCACTTTGCCTCAGGGAGATCTGTGCGCTCTTTCACCCTAGACTGAGGGAATCCCCCCACACCCGCACAGGGAGCGCTTGGTGTTTCCTGGCACATGTCACGCTGGGTGGGCCTTAATTGGCCCGCCCACTTAAAATGGCTGTGCGCCCCCAATTGGGGGCGCCAACCGGAGGTCCGCCTGCCGGCACCCGCTCCCGCTCTTCCCCACCCCCCCCTTGCCAGATGAGGGGAAAATGTTGGCCTAAGAGAATTAATGGATATGGGGATAGTGTGGGAAAGTCGAAATGAGGTAGAAGATCAGCTATAATCTTGTTGAATGATGGAGTGAGCTCGAAGGGCCAAATGATCTACTCCAGCTCCCATTTTCTATATCCTCATGTTATTTTTATTTTTCGAAATTCTATTTCAGGCAAGCTACCTCCATTATAATATAAAAGCTAAATGCTGCGGATGCTGGCAATCTGAAATAAAAGCAACCTCCATTGGTCTCTCTACCCTCTCAACACTGCGAATTGAGAGGTGATCTCTTTCAAACTGCTGATTTCTATTGTGTGAAACCTGGGGACTGCTTCCTTGCATTGGCTTTAAAGAAATTGGTTTCCTTGATCCAACGCAACATTTTTAGACCTGAGTCAATGATCTTATTGACTTGCAAAGTTTTGGCTCGTTTACAGAGTGGCATGTAGCTCTCAAAAGCAAAACTCCACTCCTGAAGCATAAAAACACTAAAGTTTTAGCAGCTTCAAAAGTCACCCCTCCTCTTTACAATCTAATGGATATGTAGAACATAAAGAAGGTAATCCGGTGTTAATTAACACTTCTAAAATAAGCCAGATGAATATCTGCTTGCAAACAGGATTGCAGGTTATGAGGATAATTACAGATGGAGTTGATCCAACACAACATGGAACATGATGATTCTTGAGCTGCAGGGGCCTTTGGAATGTCATGGCAAAGAGGGAAAACAGTCAAGGAAGAATAATAAAGGATTGAAGACTGGATACATACCTCTGGAGGGGCAGAAAAAAAAAGCTGAGGAAGCACTTTTTGGGAGATTCAACAGGCTGAGTAAAGTCAAAGGTGAAGCGGATTGTCTGTGAAAAAATAACTTTCTCTCACTCCAATATTCATGTTCTAAAGAGAACCAGCCCAAAGATGAAGATTTTCTCTTGTCTCTACATTAGCGACATTACAGTCCTATCAGAAAGAACCGTAGGCTTGTCATTTCTAACAAAGTTGCAAAAGCATTCTGAAATGGGGGCTTTTGTGGAAGGATAGGCTGGATGGGCTGAATGACCTCCCTCAGCCTGTGCTTAATCTTTGTGATATTTGTTTGCAATCTTGCTAGCAATAGCCATCAGAGCCAACTATGTTTACAATGTCACTGGCACATGATGACCATGGCCAACCTTGTCCCAACTCCCCCCACCCTATAAACAAAGGCAAAACAGGTAAGAAAAAACAGAATAAGACAGAAAATGCAACGCTAGAGTTATAGGTGAAACAATTACCATCCTCTCTCCAGTACTTCAGCCAGGTGGGTACTGCAGGTGTGAGTACATGTCAGGCTATTTGATTATGGAGGTTGGTGATATCCTCAGACTATGTACATATTCACCTACAGAGGTCACTGGGTAATGGTCAGCAAGTGTCCACACCGTCAGGAAAGGAGAGAACAGCCTGGATGAATACATTTTTCCTTCTGCCCCCATCAAAACCACGAATCAGAAGTAATATTCACCCAGTTAATCATGCTTCTTTATATTGTTCTTTCCCATGCATATAGGTCAATACGGAATACCCTCTCCATGGTATTTTCCACTACAGCCCTCGTACTGGTTTGGTGCTGAAAAGCCACAACCTGCCACAGATGGTGAGTTCATATATAAATTAGGGACCTGAGCGAACAGAATAACATTTTTTACATTGTCAAAATTCCCTGCGTTATCGATTCTGTTGCTGTCTAATTGTGCTGGTGTAGTTTACAGGAGTATCTCTGAGACAGTTAGAATGGGAAGCCTGTGATTATATTGCCAGCTCACTTCACTTCTGAGTTGGTGAAAGCAGAGTTCAACACTGAAATGTAGCCCAGTAGTCTCTAACTAACAGTGACGAGGTAGTTTGCCCTTTCCCATTATTATTGGAGACTTAAAGAAGGCAAGGCAAGCTGTCTAAGTGCTTGTCAAATTTAAAGTCTGAAGCGTTGGATGTCATCTCACCGCTGGCTACATTTACACTGCAATGTACAGCTTTAATGGAGCAAGATAATCTTTCAGGTGATTTCCTTTCCAATGTCAAACTGCTAAATTCTGCTGTCTGGCAGTATAATAGTGCAGTTTTGATGATGTACTGCAAAACATGGTTCTAAGCTATTATCAAACGTATAGTTTAACTGGGACATGAGTGAGCATGTGTACAATAGAATTACAGCTTTTCTTGATTATAATAATATTTGGGTGATCTAGCTAAGGACACAATTTACAAAAAAATTCAAACCTATCCTCCTCCCTATTGATATCCAGTGGCGCCTCCATTGAGGATGAAAACATTTTGTGTACCGAATGATCTATTGACACTCACAGTACCCTAGCAGGAGTAACTACCTTCAGAAGAGAGAGGAAGAAAATTGGGAAAAACAAACATTAAGTTGACCATATGATCAGCATTCTCAGTCTATTTAGTATGAAATAATTGCCCTTAGATATGTTTTGAGTGAAGGATTTTCTTTTTAAATACTGTAATTGTGGACTGACTAAATAAGAGCTGAATTCTTTGAGTATAAGTCACCCTTTCATACTCAAGATCTAAAATTAGCATGCTTTACCTTTTTTTTTACCTTTGATAAGACAAAAAGGAAGTCAAAGAGAGTGCAAAAGATGAGAAAGGAACAGAAGGGAAAGCAGACAAACCCGGTGAGAAAACAGAAGACAAGCCAAAAGACAAAGCAACAGAGCAACCTGGAGAACAAGTGAACAAACCTACAGAACAAGCTGCAGAGAAATCAGCAACACAGCCCACAGCTAATGACAAACCAAAGGACAGCAAGAAAATTTGTAAACTAAAAGAGAAAGAAATGCAGGAGAAGGAGAGGTTGGAAAAGGAAAAACAAGAGAAAGAGAGACTTGAGAAGGAAAAGCAAGGGAAAGAAAGGCAAGAGAAGGAAAGGCAAGAGAAGGAGAAGAAAGAGCAACAAGAAAAGATCAACCCAGGTAATGTTTAAATCAGGACAGTAACATTTTCAGTTGAACTTTGTTCCCCATTCCCAATTCTCTTTCCCAGACATTGAAACGCTGACTATTTCTGTTTGCTGTTATCTGTTGGCAGTGACAGCGGCAATGGCAGGAAACCCCTTCTACGAGAAGGAGCCGTCAAGTCTGACACTGGGAGTGTCTATTCAGAACCTAGTGAAGATTTTTGAAGAGGGGCGCAGGCCAGCTGTGGATGGACTGAGCATTAACTTCTTTGAAGGGCAGATCACTTCCTTTTTGGGTCACAATGGAGCTGGAAAGACAACAACAATGTAAGAGTTCACATTCCTCCGGCACAACGACGAAATAATCATTAGCCAGTTGGAAAAGGATAAGGCGTGTTCATGCAGTTCATTTTAGGTCCCAGCACAAATTGCAGGCAACAAGAACAACATGCATGGCAGCTATCTATATATTGAAAATAATCGCTCTACACAGGGGTACTTTAGAAAACCTTTTGTGAGCAACCACCACTCAAATCAAATGTTAATGAGCAGGTCCATGTTGAAAGTTCAAACATAAAAGTTAGATATTTGCCGTTACAGGTGAAAGATTTATTTTATGGGTTATTGGAAGGAATTCAATTTCATTCATTTAAATCCTGTGGTTCTGTAGCCAGCACCCACTGCCTTAAGTCTTCACTGTATACTATTTGTGAAGTCACTATATATCACACCACTGTTAGGTGAACTGTGGAAAGTTAACCATCCAACCTCAAAGTAACACACGTGGCAGTTCACTGAACTGGAAGAATAGCTGCTGTTAGTCAAACCATGGTAGAGACCCTTGGAAATACACTGCACCTCAGCGGTGCTGCTGTCTGGTCTTAGCTCTCATACAAATCCAACTAGCATCAAAATACAGCAACAACTCCTCACAGTCATGTTATTGTGGAACTGTTTTATCCTGAACCAAATCCCAGAAAGCAGCAGCAGGAAAATTCCTTATTTCCTTAATCTCTTGCTTGCACATTTGCCAGATTGGATCGTGTATCAAAAGATAATAAAGGAAACAAGCTTGAGCGTGTTGCGATACGAATCACAAGCTGCAGTTTGTCCAAAATGGGTGAAGTATTTCCGGTTTTCCAATAAATCTAGCGCAAAGACTATCATAAGATAAATATTAACTAGAGTCTAGCACTGCACTTGCTATATCTTTGATCTCATGATCATAGAAGTAGTATTAACTATTGTAACAATTAGATTCTTTATAGGAATTCCAAACCCTAACAAATACATACAGATGTAAATGTGCCCTTCACAACCTCAGATCATGGCAAAGCAATTTACAGCCAATGAAATACTTCTTGTCCTGGTTGTAATGTAGGAAATGGATAATAAAGGCACCAATTGCACCATTCTCCAATGCATAAATAAAAGGACGGGCAGAAAGGGTGACAGAAAGAATTGGAGATTTGGAAATCAACAGAGGAACAGTTAGGGGGAAAGATAGATGCACAGTTCTCCTTAAAATTGTTGACATACAATCAACTAATGGAAATGAAACAGCTTCACAAAAAGTACTTTACCTCAGTCAGGCACACCTTGAAGAGATTCAAAGCAACTAGTAACTGTGCACTAATGTCTAGAAACATAGGAACAGGAGCAGGCCATACTGAGGTTGACTTGCAGATAGTGGATGGAGTGAGTTTATTCGGGGAGGGAAAAACTCTGCAAAGAATAAGTATTGTATCGATGCAAACTTAATTCCTACAGAAAGAAGCAGCAAGTGTTGCATGCATGATAGCTGACTGTGTAAATAAATCATGCCTCAGGGTTAATTCATTTGTTATGAAGTTCAAGTTCTCTTTAATAACAATTGAATTTGATCAAAATTGTGTAATTCTCATCTCTTAAAGATGTGTAACACCTCTTTCATGGGTACTGCTTACTTTTCAATATTCAAAAGTAAAGCCGAGCCTGGGGATCATGTGGAATCTTTAGAATCTACTATTAGTGGTTTTCATGTGCTTTTCCCGTGTATCCAACAGGTCCATGCTGATTGGGCTGTTTCCACCCACATCTGGTACTGCAGTCATTAATGGCAAAGATATCCGTTCAGACATTGATGCAATTCGACAGGACATTGGCATATGCCCCCAGCACAACATTTTATTTAACAAGTAAGCACGAAGGCATCCATTCTAGTGAACCTGGCTAGGAGCAGTAAAGGCAGTTTCATGGGTTTCTGGGCAAAGAGGGAATGGAAATAAATGGTGAAAAGGTGAGGTTGTGAACAAACAGAAGGAGTTAGGTTTTTGGATCCATTTGTTTGTTGTTAAAAAAAATACTATTGCTAATTTTGCTTTATTCTGAATAGCCTGTGTGAAAGTTTGCTCTAATATTTTGCGCGGTTGATACAAACTATAAATACAAGGCGCACAAAATAGATGCAGTTCAGTTCAAACTTTAATGACTATTAGGTTACAAATAGAGCTGAATGATAAGCCACAGTAAGTGAATCACTTCACCTATTGGGTGTTGATTAACAGCATGTTGCACTTTTGTTAAATGCTTTGTTTGCTGTGAAAGGGTTCATTCCTTTGTAAATTGATGCAAGTTACAGCTGACACTGGGGCTTTGGACCACATGAAAAATCCAAACTGAAATTGGCCCATATGCTTGGACCAGGCTCCAACAGACCTTCATTTTTTGAGAGATAGGTTATTCTCCATAAGAAATCTCTCAAATTACCCTGCCAAAAAAAAGTGGTGCATTGTGGAATGCAAGGGCTTTCTTCAGGCCTGGTATCTGTCCAGGGAAATATTTAATGTTGGTTGCCGCTTACAGTATCTGCTACACTGCCCAGGGCCTGTGAAATGATGCTGAGGAAGGTTCCAGCACTGGCCAGAGCTGTAGCATCCATCAAGATAAGCCTATTGTATCAGCCTGAGAATCTGGTCAACTGTCAGGGTGAGCCTGTGAACTGATCAGAGAATGCTCGGAATGTTGACCTGGGGAAGGTTGTGTCTCTCTTGGAGTAAGATTAGAACATTGATCTTTGGTCCACAGTTTGAAGGAAATCGCAAGCAGAGTAATCTGATTTTATCTTTATCTTTCTCGTAGCTTAACAGTGGCAGAACATATCTTATTTTATACTCAGCTAAGAGGCCAGACAGTAGAAGAGGCAGAGAAGCAGACAGAAATAATGTTGGATGAGGTTGGACTTCCTCACAAGAGAGATGAGCTGGCTCAAAATTTATCAGGTAATCTCAAAAACAATCAAACAAACCTCAGCGGAATGATATTAATCACATAGGTAGATGGACCGTCCCATTTAGCCCTGTTCTGCCATTTAATTCCATCACAGATTATCTGTTCATTATCTTATTGTTGTTTGTGACAGTTTGCTGTAACTGGCACATACAAGAATGACTTCACTTCAAAAAGCACTTCGTTGGTGTAAAATGCTTTGGGACAATGGGGCAGTGAAAGGTGCTATCAAAAGTTTTTCTTATCTGCATTGATTTAATTTAATCCATCCTTGCTTCATAATCCCTCAATACCTTTGCCTAATTTAAAAAAAAACCTACCAATCTCAGTTTTGAAAATGTAAATTGACCCAACTTTCATAGCCTTTTGAGGAAGAAAGTTCCAGATTTCCAATACCTTTTGTGTAAAAACACGATTCCTGATTTCACTTTCCTAAATGTTCTCTTCAAATGCCTTTCGGTCATATTGAATAAATCTGAGTATGTTCTGGCCTGACATGATGTATGTGGACAGTGTTGACATCATGTGCATCTTGGATCTTTGTGGATTATGGTTGCACTATACAATATATTTTTGAAGTTATCATTAGTCCCTTGTAAGTAAAGAACTTGAGTATTGCTGAGGAAAGGGATATGCTGTTGAAGCTTTTTGTCTTCTACTCAGCAGGACAGAATCAGAAGAATACCAAAGCTCAAAGGGCTGCATGAGAAGAAAATGCCTTTATCAATCAAAGTCCACTTGTCAACCAATCAGCACCCTCTGCTCATGCAATATAAATTGTTGATCCCTTTGAGATTTGTCAATCTTGCGATTCTGTTCTGATGACTACAGGACAAAAAGCTTCAACAGCATATCCCTTTCTTACAGAAATTCTAACGTTATCATGAATAAAATTTTTCTATGTAGTGAGAGGTTAGGGTCTGGAATGCATTGGCTGCAAGGATGGCGGAGGCAGGTTCATTCCTGGCCTTTAAAAGGGGATTGGATAAGCAACTGATAAGTAAACATTTCAAGGCTATGTGGAAAGGACAAGGGAGTGAGATTGGCTTACTTGCTCTTTCAGAGAGCCAGCACAGACATCACAGAATCACACAGTGCAGAAGAGGCCCTTCGGCCCATCGAGCCTGCACCGACACACGAGAAACACCTGACCTACCTACCTAATCCCATTTACCAGCACTTGGCCCATAGCCTTGAATGTTATGACATGCCAAGTGCTCATCCAGGTACTTTTTAAAGGATGTGAGGCAACCCGCCTCCACCACCCTCCCAGGCAGCGCATTCCAGACCGTCACCACCCTCTGGGTAAAAAAAATTTTCCTCACATCCTCCCTAAACCTCCTGCCCCTCACCTTGAACTTGTGTCCCCTCGTGACTGACCCTTCAACTAAGAGGAGCAGCTGCTCCCTATCTACCCCGTCCATGCCCCTCATAATCTTGTACACCTCGATCAGGTCGCCGCTCAGTCTTCTCTGCTTTAACGAAAACAACCCAAGTCTATCCAACCTCTCTTCATAACTTAAATGTTTCATCCCAGGCAACATCCTGGTGAATCTTCTCTGCACCCCCTCCAGTGCAATCACATCCTTCCTATAATGTGGCGACCAGAACTGCACACAGTACTTCAGCTGTGGCCTCACTAAGGTTCTATGCAACTCCAACATGACCTCCCTATTTTTGTAATCTATGCCTTGATTGATAAAGGCAAGTGTCCCATATGCCTTTTTCACCACCCCACTAACATGCCCCTCCACCTTCAGAGATCTATGGACACACACGCCAAGGTCCCTTTGTTCCTCAAAACTTCCCAGTGTCATGCTGTTCATTGAATACTTCCTTGTCAAATTACTCCTTCCAAAGTGTATCACCTCACACTTTTCAGGGTTAAATTCCATCTGCCACTTATCTGCCCATTTGACCATCCCGTCTATATCTTCCTGTAGCCCAAGACACTCAACCTCACTGTTAACCACCCGGCCAATCCTTGTGTCATCTGCTGTGACATGACGGGACAAATGGCCTCCTTCACTGCTGTAGCCATTGTATGATAATAACTGAATGTGTAACGGATCGATGATTCTATGCGCTAAGCACTATTAGCTTTTACAACGCAAGGAATTAATACAATAAAGACATTTGAAGTTGTTTCCATGATAAATGAACTCTGACCTTTCTGCACAGGTGGAATGCAGCGCAAACTATCGGTAGCTTTAGCATTCATTGGAGAAGCTAAAGTGATCGTTTTGGATGAACCAACATCTGGAGTAGACCCTTATTCCAGACGATCCATCTGGGACCTCCTACTCAAATACCGCTCAGGTATAGTGTGCTCCCCAAGGCTCAGGCTAGAAAATAAAGTCTAATGCATTTGACTAAATTACCATTTATATCTGTTTATGTTGTATCCTGCTTATGAAATACAATAATTATTCTTCCAGAAAGTTACAAATTAATAAATATATTAGGATAAGAGACACATTAACTACAATCACTCTCAGCCCCTGCTGTGTTTATCAAATTTACCAAATTTCTCTAACAGAACTGACTGTACCATTAGGTAAAGTGGCCCCTGGTAGCTCACTAGGCAAATGCATCAACTCATTATAGGGCTGAGTCAGAAAGTTTCATATTATCTCAGATCTGTGCAGAGGCGGCTGGTTTCAGATTAAGTTAGCCCCAAGTCCTTGGGACTGGGTAAGTAAAATCTCAGCTCCCAATCAACAGCAAGAGACCCCCGCAGAAAAATGTGCACACGTGTGCTGGCATCAGGCATTAGACAGAATCAGACTGGAACACAATATTCCTCGTGGCCCAGCATCTTGCGAACACTTACCACCCAGGCTCTCATTGAAAAGATTTAGACCAAACCCTGGAGGCTGTGATAGCCGCTGTAGTCATGACGCAGCCCAAATCAGCATCTTCAGAAAAGGAGCCTGAACGTAAAGGTTGGTAATAGGCAGATACTATTTATACAGGAAATTGTATTAGAATTACATATCATTGAATTAGACTGTTAAATGGACTTGATATGAATCAAGTCTTCATAGCACTAGTGATTGATTACATTACTCACAATTAAACTATCAAGAGAGGAACACTGCACTGACTATCTCTTCAATGCTTGTCCCCACTTCTTTTCTCCTTTATTTTTTCATGGGATGTGGGCATCACTGGCAAGGCCAACCCTTGTCGCCCACCCCTAATCACCTTGAACGGAGTACCTTGATTGGCCATTTCAGATGTGGGTCTGAAGTCACATGTAGGTCAGACCAGGTGGCAGATTTCCCCTCCTTGAAGGACATTAATGAATTTGATGGGTTTTTACAGCAGTCGATGATAATTGTCACAGTTACACCAGCTACAGCGGTGGGATTTGAACCTGTGTTCCCAGAGCGTTAGCCTGGGCCTCTGGGTTACCAATCCAGTGACATTGCCGCTAGACTGCCATCTCCCCCACACTTGGGTGGCTGTGATCAGCTGAGCAGCAATGAGGAAGGTCACACAAAGTCAAGGGATTTGTGGAAAGTGAAAAACTGTCACCTGCCTGACTCACACGCAAATTATTGGTGGAATTTTACAGCCCCATTGTGGTGGGACAGGGCATGGCAGGGCGGAGCACAGCAGGGCGGGGCACAGTGAGGCAGGGCATGGTGGGGCGGGGTATGGTGGTGCGGGGTGGGGCACGGCAGGGTGGGGCACGGTGGGGTGGGGCATGGTGGGGTGGGGCACAGCGGGGCGGGGTGGGGCACGGCAGGGTGGGGCGGGGCACGGCGGGTTGGGGCATGGTGGGGTGGGGCAAGACGGGGTGGGGCGGGGTGGGGCACGGTGGAGCGGAGCACGGTGGGGTGGGGCATGGTGGGGCGGGGCATGGTGGGGCGGGGTGGGGAACGGTGGGGTGGGGCGGGGCACAGCGGGGCGGGGTGGGGCACGGTGGGGTGGGGTGGGGTAGGGCACAGCGGGGCGGGGTGGGGCACGGTGGGGTGGGGTGGGGCACAGCGGGGTGGGGTGGGGCACGGTGGGGTGGGGTGGGGCACGGTAGGGTGGGGTGGGGCACAGCGGGGCGGGGCGATAAAATGTGCTGAGCCATTCAGAAGTCCATTGACTTCGGTGGGACCATAACATCCCCCCCACAGTAAAACTCCGCCCTAAGTTTCTGGAGATTGGGAGTCAATAAATGACTGAAATGTAGAGATTGCTGCAGCAGCTGTGCCAAGTTATCATTTCCAACGCTAGCCCAATGTGCCCGATCTGGCTGTCTGTTCAGATGTGGCTGTAATCACATCTATAATATCACTTTACTCAGCAACAGGAGAGCACTTGTGCTGGAACAGGCGGTAATCTGCTTTTACACAATGGGAACATTATAGAATAGGATTCAGAAATAAAAACAACAGATGGTCAAAAACATCCAGCAAATCAGGCAGCACCCGCGGAGAGACAAGCAAGGTTAATGTTTCAGGTTGATGACCGTTTTTATTTCAGATTTCCAGCACTCACAGTAATTTGGTTTTATTTGAGCAGAATCCAGAGCTTGGCTTTGTTTTCTGGGTCCTGAAAGAAAATCTGCAGGAGTTCACCTAGGGTTTCAGACGTGTTTGGGGAGATCAGTAAGATAGTATCCGGTCGCTGCTGTACTGATGTGTATCAGGTGCTAGCTTGCGATTTTATCCATTGCTGTTGGCACAGTACCAGGCCAGCGCTGCTGGAGCATCAGAGCTCAAAGCTGCACATAATATCACTTCACTCAGCAACAGGAGAGCCGGAGCCCCACATTCATTTAAATCAGGCTGAAGCCTCACAATGAGCAGCAGCGCTGTCTCTCAGCACCTGTGCCATTCACAATTCCGGAGAACATATGCTTTGACACTTTTTACTTGGGTGACCCTGCCCATGCAGTATGGTGACCATAAAAAGCTGATTTTGATAAGGCATCAGCCTCACTGTGCTTCCTCTGCTGGGACTACTGGCAAACCATGTTAATGAGCTGACCCCACATTGTACAATAAGGTCAGGTCATTCAGGCACAGGTGCAGCTAAAGCTTCAGGACTTTCCACCCTGTATTATAGTCAACCTACCTTTACCTCGTGTGGTTGTTGAGCAGCATTCTAGACCAGCGCTGGTAGCTAAAGTGTGTGAGATGCTTTTCTGTTGGTTTCCTGTCTACAGTCAGCCTGGCTGATAGGTTTGTCTTGCTGCTGGGTGGGACAGCCTACAGCAAAAGGCCACAGCCAAGTGAGAGCAAGTAGATATAGTAGGGCCAATGGGGAATGGTGGCAGGGGTAGGGGGTTAGGGGGTGTGGTGAGGTTGGGGAAGGTGATAGATCATGTGGACTGGTAGGATTGGGTCCATTGTGGGAGGGTGGCAGATGGTGATCTGAACGCAGAGGTGGCATAGGCGGAGATGCTGGTCAGGGGAGCGGATGCTGGTCAGTAGGGGATCGGAGCGTCCTACCACAGTGGAAGGGGTGGTGGAGGGAGCGGACAGATCATAGCTGGGGTGGCGAGTTTACTGATAAGCTTAAAAGCAAAATACTGTGGGTGCTGGAAATCTGAAACAAAAACGAAATGCAGGTCTGAGAGCATCTGTGGAGAGGAAGACAGAGTTAACGTTTCGAGTCTGTATGACTCTTCCTCAGAACTAGGTTCTGTTACTGATAAGCTCGTGCCTGAAGGAAACACTCTGCTCCTCCTGGCCCATAAGGAGTACTGTAGGGTTCAACCCTTCCTCTCACTTGGCAGGTTCCAGAGACCTGGGAAAGCAGCTAGACTGTGATTAAAAATAGAATCACTGTTAAAATGAAACAGGCAACCGATCTACTCCCAGGAGTCAGTCTGATTCCTATTTTAGACTTTTAGCTTTTTAACCTCCCACTGGAACCAAACCCACCCCTCATAATGTCAGATCAACAATATTGATAATGACGGACACTGCTATGTATAGTGTTGGATTCTACGATATATATGATGTTGGACTCTGCAATATATATATAAATGTTAAACTGCAATATGTGATGTTGGATCATACTGTATATTTATATATTTTATATGAACTGAACAATGTATATAATGTCAGCCTCTGCAATATCTATAATGTCGGACTCTGCTTCAACAGCAGCAGCATGCAATTTATATAGAACCTTTAATGTACTAAAAAGTCCCAGGGCATTTCAAGCTGCTAGCAAACAAAATTTGACACTGCCACATAAGGAAATGTTAAGGCGGGTGACAGGAAGTTGGTCAAAGAGATAGGTTTTAACGCGAGTCTTAGAGGAGAGAGAGAGAGAGATGCAGGGGGTTTTAGGGTAGGCATTCCAGAGCTTAGGGCTAAGGCTATTGAAGACTCAATCACCACTGGTGACGTGATGAAAACTGAGGACACGCAACAGTACATAAAATGGTAGACTCCTCCAACTTACACTGCTGATATGGAACTTCACACACCCGGAGTGCACGTAGGGAATTTGAACAGTGTGGTTAAGCACCACCCAACTGATGTTATGTAAACACCTTTGGTTGTCAGAGTAAATCTTCACTCTTGCATCTGGCTGGTTTCCCTTCAGTCTAAAATGTCTTGGCAGCTGTGCACTCCCCTACCCTACCGTGAACTTTGCCTTTTCCGTTCATACCCCACATGGAGAATCAGGCTCTGCGTCTCTCCAAACAATCTCACAACGATAACCATATCCTTAAGTATGAACTAGTGGTTTAGGAGGTCACCCGATAATCCTGAAACATGAAAATCTGACAGAGAAAGCAGCTGGTTTTCCAATATATGGTTAAAATGAATGAACCTCATCGGGTCTGGATTCCTGTTTCTGGTACGCAAATTTGTACAGTAGGGTTCCTATTATTTAAGCAAGAAAAGATATTTTAAATTTTTTTTATTTGAGGCTGCAGTAAACCATAATCTGTTGCTGCTTTTGCGTGTTCTTAATGCAGCCCATCCCATTAAAGAGAGCTTGCCAGGGAATTTCGACGGTGTTCTTTCCTGGTAAAGACTGAAGGGAAACCAGCCAGATGCAAGAGTGAAGATTTACTCTGACAACCAAAGGTGTTTACCAGGAGGAAAAACCAGTAAAACTTGGGAAAATGACTGGTCTTAAAATGGAACTCCAGTTTTCACCAGTACCAAGTTTTATTGGGTTTTTTTTCCTGCTGCCTGTTGATTCTGGGGAAAGTTGGGCACCACAGCAGCAGTAATGTGAAGGGCTGGGCAGAATCTTGCGGGGTTCAGGGGTCTTGCCTGCTGGCTAGAGACCCACAGTGCTTCTTTTTGCCAACACATGCCGAGCCGGCAAGTATCAAGGCGACCAGCAGGCCTTGCCCTGCAATCAGCACCCTGGAGGCGGATTCCTTCTACCAAGGGCTGCTGGGCCAGTCAAAGGTCGGTGGCTTCTGCGCTAAGCTGCACCCCTGAGGAGGCTGTGGCTTCTGCTGGAAGGACAACTCCCCCCCTCCAACCACCACCGGAGTCCCAGGGTTGAGGAGGGCCCATGACCCATGCTACAGGGGATGGGGGGGTCACGGGGAGAGGGACCCACACCCCCCGCAACTTCCTTATGTCCAGTCCCTCAACCAGGCACCGATTGCCTTTGATGCAAGGACGGCGCCACCCACCCCTTCCAGCACCGAGGGGACAAGCGGCTGCACAGGTTCACCTGCCGTGTAGGCCGCATGTTGACAGGCCCAACTACTGCTGGGTTAATCCCACTGGCAGTGGGACGAGGCCCTCAAGTGGTCATTAATTGGCTTTTCTAAGGGCCTCAGTGGGCAGGGCACATGAGCTTTTCCCGCACAGAACCTAATCCTGGTGGAGATGGGAAGGCAGTGGGGCCACCACCCAGCCCAAGAAAATGCCCTTCCACGCCACCAGCGGGCACACAAGATTCCAACGGGAGTTTTGCAGTTTAAGGTTAGAATATTGGGCTGAATTATCCCCCCCGTTGGGGGTGGGGGGGTTGTGCGGGAGGGGGGTGGGTGGGGGAAACGAGCATGAACCTGATCGCCGTCCCCCCCACCCCCAAACGGGTGCGCGCCGCCATTGTACACGGCCGGGCCGATTAAGGCCCAGCCAGTGTGACGCACACCTGGAAAGTGCTGAGCGTTCCCTGGGCGGGTGGGATGGGGGGTGTGGGGGGGTGGGGGTGGGGGGGTGCGGGGATTCCCTGAGTCGGGGCCTGTGCTCTTTCGCACACAGAAACCCCACCTGATGGCACGGAGCTGCCTCAGGGAGATTAGTTTGAGCTCTGAAAAATTTAATAAAGGGAAAAAAAAAATTTGAAGGGCCTGTCCCCTCATGTGAAGCTGTCACATGAGCTGGGACATGTCCATTAATTTTTTTCAGAAGGTTTTATTTAATTAATAAACCCGTCATGAAACCTCGTCCCGCCCGTGGATGAGGCTTCATGAAAAATGTGAAGGTCACCTGGGCTCTTCGCCTGCCCCCCCCGCCAACCTTAAGGTTGGATGGGCAGCATTCTTAACGAATTTAATTACTTTCTTAATGGCTTTAATAGGCCTTTGACAGTTCGGCGGGTGCGCAGCTGACACAGCTGCACCCCCGCCGAGCTGACAATCTAAATGACGCGCGGTGACGTCGGGACGCCCGCCCATTTACGTCATTTTACCAGTCGGCGAGCGGGCCCCGACCGGAACATTCTTCCCATTATTTCAGTGGCGGGCACGATCGATGATCTGATGTGCCACTTGCTGGTGAGTTTTTTTTTTAAACATCACCCAAGGACAAATTTCAAAAGGTTGATTCTGAACTTGAACTCCAGCCTGAGTCAGTAACTTACATCCAAGCGCCACAACAATTTTTGAAGATTGTTTTTAAGAACCTCAATTGTTATACCATGGAGGGGACACTCCAAAGTGGGGGCATTCCAGCCAATGTTTCTCAATTTCTCTGAGTGCTAGTTACGAGCAGCGCCCTCGGTCCAAAAAACCCCTTGTGTTTCAGAAATGTATAAAGTAACAGAGAGAAGCCGGAACCTCCCATGGATCTGAAATCATGCGACAATGACACATTCAGTAAGTTAAACAAAACGTGATCCAGAACATACGGTTTCAAGAGTGACACCTCCTTCATTAATGTGCACTGTGAGGTCATGCGAGGAGGGCACCAGGTTAGGATTCACATTGCAAAGAGCTAAGGATGCAGTAACTTAATGCTGATGTTAGCTAAACCTGTATGAGCCAGCTAGGTTTGACCTACACCCTTTATACATGAAGTCTTGACTCTTAATAAACAAACCTTATGGCTGGGGGCAAGTGGGAGTATACAGGAGCATTCTTCTCCTGCGAACACCGCTGGAAAAGATTTTGAAGCATGTTCCCTTCCGGAGAGGAGATATTTATATTCCTATGTCACACCTCCAGATTGAGAGAGACCCAGAGGGTGCCTCTCCTGCAGCTTGCTGTGAGCAGATGCTGCTCCTTAGTTGCTTCGCACGGCCAAGCTTGGGCTGAAACGTGCGTGCAGAGTCAGGACAGTGCGGTTTCTCAGCTGGAACATGGGTTGTGCAGTCACGATTAGTAACGGAGTGTGTAAGGACTTTTGGAACTAAATCGTAGCCAAGGAGCCCCAGGGCGGAACATGCTGATACCAGACCTTCCAAGCCCACCCTTATTCCTGACAATCATCTACCTTTTTAATGTGTACGACCACTTATACCAAGGAGCAATCAAATACTTTATATCATACAGGATAAATAGGGAGGTTTATGACAACCCAAGGCCTGAAGGAGTCCCTGTATCCCCAGCAAAAATGATTGTGCTTCCAGCCTTGTGTATCTGATTCTAAAATCTCCCTCAGATTGAAAGGTCTCAAGCCTTGGGCTACATCCTTTCACTTTGGTTTAGAAACTATCGAACAAATTCATTCCAGAAATGAAATAATGTGACTTTACAAGCAAGCTAAACACGATCAAAACCAAATCTAGCTCAACAAAAGCCTTGGCTGATATGACGGCTCCCTCTAGTGGACAGCATTGACTCTAAATAACAAACCAAGAAAGATGAGAAAAGCAAAATACTGCGGATGCTGGAAATCTGAAACAAAAAAAGAAAATACTGGGAAAGCTCAGCAGGTCCAACAGCATCTACGGAGAGAAAGACAGAGTTAACATTTCAAGTCCGTATAACTCTTCTTCAGAGCTGGTGATGATAAGTTCTCATGTTCTCACACTTTAGGGAGAACCATCATCCTCTCCACTCATCACATGGATGAAGCAGATCTTCTCGGTGACAGGATCGCAATCATTTCTCAGGGGAAGCTGCAGTGTTGTGGCTCCTCTTTGTTTCTCAAGAATTGCTTTGGCTCTGGTTTCTATCTTACCCTGGTTCGCAGGATGAAGAAAGCAAAACGAAGGAAACAAGATGTCGGAGTAAGTTAATGCCTTAGCACCTCACTGTGTACATAAAGGACAGATCACCTACTCTGTATCAGTGTAGAAACTGCTCTAAAGGTTCTTCAGTTGTAAAATCAGATCATAGGCCCCATTAATGAACAAACCGTTGAGAATCTGCCTTCACCTTTAATGTACAAGGCAACTGAAATGAGTTACCATCGCTCTTTTCCTAGTCAATATTAGCAAGATATTCACTACCCATTGGGGGAGTCTTGTGGTGCAGTGGGTAGTGCCCCTGTCTCTGAGCTAGAAGCCCCAGGTTCAATTCCCACTCCAGGACTTGATAGCCAAGGCAGGTGAGCTCATAATGTGAGCAAATAGATTTGAGTATCAACCTGCAGATCCTTCCAACACAAGCCAGTGCCAGGCAGTAAAAGTGGGAGAGATTCCTGGTCAGCTATGTGTTAGAAAGAAGGTTGGGGCCTCAACCATCACTATCCATCACCCCCAGGTTACTACATGCATGTAAAAGTACAAATTGCCACAGCAACTCAACTTCCTGGAGTGAACTCTAACCCACCGCCACACACAACCCATTTTCTGCAGGAATAACATTACTTTAAACAGCCTTGCACGAAGCTGGAAATGACAAACGAACACACGGAGGAAGCACTTCCGCAAAAACAATATAACTGTTGGGGAAATGGGGTCAGGAGCAGAATTTAAAAGGATCAAAGGGTTTCTCCCACACAGACACAAGCTAGTGGAGTGAGTGATCTTTGCTGCCCATGGTGTTCAGTTCAACTGATCTGTGCTTCTCTTTTGCCCACAAACTCATCACAGCCGACGTGTACCTGTGGATCAGGCTGTTCCTGCTCCTGCTCCAACTGTTTCCCTATTGATGAGACCCTGCCAGAAGAAGAACTAGACGGTAAGGTTTGCATTTTCTGCCTTGCATTTATCAGTGATAGATTGGCACTGCTCAGTTCCATGCTAGTTCACCTAATCTATTCTCCCTGCCGTGTGGGGGCTGAATGGACCTCATTTTTGGGTCGCTTTGGATCTTCTCTAGGTCTTTAACTGGACAAGCCCAAAACACTGGTCAACACACTGAAAGGTTTGTTAAAGGTTCTCAAGCATTTGTATTCCCTCATCTGGTTATGTTTCAAGAAATGACACTGGGCAGGAAATGATGGCACACAGCCAGCATGCAATAACCTAGTGACACTTTTATTACGTCACTTGTTCAAATTTATCCCACTCTGCATCTTTGTTATTTCCTCGCCCCCCCCCCCCCCCCCCCACCATTATAAGTTGTATTTTCAGTGTTGTGTGCGTTGACAGGAAGAGGAGCTGTTTGACAGTGTTCCAAATGTTAGATCTGTGGGGCCAGCCAACAGGAAGCATGCTTGGGTTGGCAAATACAGCACAACAGTTTACATAAGGCTGATTCAATGGGAGCTCACATCACTTTGTAAAGAGTGGAAGTATCCCTCTCATTGTTTCTCGCTCACTGAGCATTAGCCTCCACTTTTAGCCAGCCAGCCTGTGACATCAATGATAGTCCAGAAATAACTCTCTGCAATATTAATGTGCAAAGGCTCAATGCATTCCTGTTCTTATAATGTTATTCTATCTGCTATTTTAACAGATGTTGACCCATTCACATTAAAAGCGTAAACACTTGGGTTAAAATCGCATGCGTTACAGGATGTCATTTAATAAGAAAGGAAGGCTTGCATTTATATAGCGCCCTTCATAACCATAGGACCTCCCAGAGCGCCTTACAGCAAATGAAGTATTTTTGAAGTGTAGTCACTGTTGTAATGCAGGAAAAGTGGCAGCCAATTTGTGCACAGCAAGATCCCATAAGCAGCATTGTTGCAATGGCTGCATAATCTGTTTTGTTTGGTGATGTTGATTGAGGAATAAATATTGGCCAGGACCTTGGGGAGAATTTCCCTTCTCTTTGAAATGATGTCATGGGAACTCTTCTATATACTTAAGATATACAGCACAGAAACAGGCCATTCAGTCCAACCAATTCATGCAGTGTTTATGCTCCATTCAAGCCTCCTCCCATCTTTTCTCATCTAAATTTACTGCTATAACCAGCTACTCCCTTCTCCCCCATATGCTTGTCTAATTTCCTCTTAAATGCATCTATATTATTTACTTCAACCGAATAATACTCGGCTCCACAGCAGTGAGTTCCACATTCTCACCATTCTTTGGGTGAGGAAGTTCCTTCTGAATTCCCTATTGGAATTCTCAGTGACTATCTTATATTGATGGCCTTTAGTTATCCTCTTCCCCATAAAAGGAAACATTCTCTCTCTATCCAGTCTATCAAAACCTTTCATCGTTTTAAAGGCCTCGATTAGGTCACCCCCTCAGCATTTTTTTTTGAAGAGAGCGGGCAGAAGGGGATCTCAGGTTAACATCTCATCCAAAAGGTGGCGGAGCCTCTGACAGTGCTGCACTCCCTCAGTGCTGCACTGTGGTGTCAAACTGGACTTTTGTGCTCAAGCCCTAGAGCGGGACTTGAGTTCAGAACTTTCTGACTCAGGGGCGAAAGCACTAAAAAAGGAGCCATGGCAGAAACCGTTTTGTTTATTACTATCGCCAATAGTCATTTCTAGACACATGTTTTGACCCCTGTTATAAGTAATAAGCATCATACCCAAGGTGCTGACTATAGTGAGAAACCCAGTGCACTTTAATTCTGGATCATCAATGAGAATGGATTGCCCGGTTGATATGAAGATGACAGTGATTGTAGTAAACTTGCAGTAAATGGCAGTCTATGGCCTCCTACTGTGGCCTTCATTGCGGTTTCTCTCATACAGGTGATGTGGACGCATTGACAAGTCTCATCCAACATCATGTTCCTGAGGCCAAGCTGATAGAAAATGTCGGTCAAGAGCTTTACTATCTGCTGCCCAGTAAAGACTTCAAACATCGGGCCTACGCCAGCCTGTTCCGGGAAATCGAAGAGACCCTCCAAGATCTAGGCCTCAGCAGCTTTGGTGTGTCTGACACATCGCTGGAGGAGGTAAGGCTGATCCTTACCTATCACAAGAAACTTCTTTTTATCGGTTCCTTGAAAGCTGACTTGAAACAATTCTCACTAGAAATTGTAAAAGATGTGTGTTGCCTATTAAATATGGTATTGCAAAGAAACTCAAAGGCCCTGAAATTATGCTTGCTGGAATTTTATTTGGAGGTGACCGTAAGTACCATAAGACATAGGAGCAGAAATAGGCCATTCGGCCCATCGAGTCTGCTCCACCATTCAATGGGATCATGGCTAACCTGATAATCGTCAACTCCACTTTCCTACCTTTTGCCCAAAGCCCACCCCTGTTTGGCTGGGTCGCCTGCAGCCATCTTAATGGCCGTTGGGATGTTATGGGGCTTCCACTTGATTGGCTGGCAGCCCTCCTATCCCAGCAGTAGGCAGTCCTCCAGGAGGAGCTGCCATGGGCCCGGACTTAAAGGTAAGTTGAGGTTACAGCCAGGGCCAGCCTGGCAGGCAGCAGCAAGGGGGTCAGGTTCTTCAGGTCAGGAACATACGAATGAGGAGCAGGAGTAGGCCATTCGGCCCCTCGAGCCTGCTCCACCATTTAATAAGATCATGGCTGATCTGATAGTAACCTCCAACCTGCATCCCACCTACCCCCGATAACCCCCTTGCTTACCAAGAATCTATCCACCTCTGCCTTAAAAATATTCAAGGACTCTGCTTCCACCGCCTTTTCAGGAAGAGAGTTCCAAAGACTCACAACCCCCTGAGTGAAAAGATTTCTCCTCATCTCTGTTTTAAATGGGCGACCCCTTATTTTTAAACAGTGACCCCCTAAGCCTAGATTCTCCCAGTGGAAGGAGGAAACGCAGTGAGTGGGGCGGGCGTAGCTGGGAGGAACTACCTTGGGGGGTAGGGGGGTCTCCATTGAGAATAGGGTGCCCAAACCACCATTACACCCTCCCCTAACCATCCTGCCAACAAGACTGCCAGGTTTTACCTAGCAGCCAGGACACTTGGCCCTGGCACTCACCGCTATGAGAAAAATCCCAATGGCGGTGAGAGGAGGCCCTTAAGTGGCCATTAATTGGCCAATTAAGGGCCTCGATTGGCACATGGTCAAGCGGGCTGCCTGACTCCTCCCCCCACCATGGGTAAAATCCCAGTGGTTGTGGGTAGGCGCAGTCGCCATGGCACCCAACTTTATGCCTCCCATCTGCTAAACTGCCTCTAGTGGTGGTTGCAGAGTTCTGGCCACTGTGTGGATATTAGCATACAAACATATAACACATTTGTGTGCAATCCTCTTTCGGACTTTTTTAACAGGAACATCACAATGTTCAAATGAAATTGGTTCATGGTGTCTATTGGACAAAGGAATTCCATATAGACATGATAGGCCTCCATGCAGTGCTACGCTGAGAGAAATTTCCAGGCAGAAGTCATGGGCAATACTAACTTGTGATGTTCTCATTGGCACACCATGGCCAGAACTCTATACCTGCCCCTCCCCCAGCTCTGGGAGTGGGCTGGTAGGTGGGGGCTGGTGAGGGTGTCATAAAATCATGTGGGATGACAAGGGTTGGCGGGGGCAGTGGGCTCATTGCCTGACCACCTCTGCTGATATTTTACCAGCAGTGAGGTAGGTGTCAGGTGGCCTGCTCACCCTCGGGCCACCTAATGGCCATTCAAGGGCCTCTTCCTGCTGCCATTGATATTTTATGAGTTGCGGGGGTGCCTGCAGGTTTGGGGTTGAGGGGGTTTGCGAGAGGTCCCTCCTGATCGGGCATCCTGTGCCCATAAAGGGCACTTCACTGAAGAAAGGTCTGTCTGCCTCCCCACTCCCCCCCACCCCAGCACTTAATGACCACCCCACCTCCCCCCGCCTGGCTTCTAGATCAACACCTCTCACCGAGGCCTGCCTGACTGGCCGCAGTGAGCCTGCTGCACTTACCCGCTTCTCCCACCTCTATCACTGGGGCTTGGTCCAGGACAGGTTGAATTCCCAGCAGTGGCCACCACTCCTGGTGAAAGTTTTAAGCAGTGTAGTTGTATCGTTACCTACAACGTCATCTGAGTAGCACCTAATTCATTGATAAGCCATTAATTGTGCAATAAATGTTGTATCCACAGAAAGACACAGTTAGTTTGCCTTCTTGTCATCAAGTCTTTATATCAGTGCAAGGAGTGTCCTGAGGATACACACTCCTCACAAGTGTTCTCATAAATAACAAACTGAAGGCTCACAGCTCAGTCGGGGAATCACTGGATTTACAACCAGCAGCAATGTGTTGAAAAGAGCTGTCCACATTTAGGGCTTGAATTCCCATGGGAATTCTCCCCCTTGTCCACCATGACCTTGGTGAATGATCTACAGAATCCCTGGCGTAATGGCGTAAACAGGATTTGGGGGCCATTTAAATTTCCAGCGACGTAGCAAGACAAACAATATTGGTTCAGCTGCCTGTTCCACAGCCCGCCAAGCTTCCCTTTCCCGGGAATGTCTAACAGGCCACACTGTTCCAATGCAGGATGTCGAAATGATCTTTTTAGTCTGGGTTTCCCATGGATCAACCGCAAAAGTAATGGCGGGTGCGCAGGGGAACGTCCACAGAGATCAATGGTGTTATTATTTTATACTAGTCTGCTAGGTCACTGTTGTGTATTTATCATAGTGCAAATTGACCAATGTAACAGCACTGCTTCTTGTGAACTGCAATATTATACATCTGCTTTGCAGCAGCTGTGTGAATGTATCACTTCAGATAGGAACAATCAATGCGAATGTTGGACTTCACATTTATTGGACATTGGCCCTGTTTGGAATTCAGAAGTGTTAGCCATTTAAAGATATTACTTGTATGGCTTGTGTAGATTAGGACTGAACTCCCTTGCATAAAGGGTGATCTAATCAAGGTGCTAAACATGAGTAAAGGAGTTGAGGGTAGGTAGAGAGAAGCTATTTTCTCTAGTGGGGGAATCCAGATCATGGGGTATAACCTTAAAGTTAGGGGTAGTCCATTCATAGAATCTGTCACGCCTCCCTGGGGATAGTGCGCTGTAATATCGAGCCCCACTGTTCCCTGAGCTGCAACAAATGTGAAAAGTTAAACCAAACCACCAGATTGCTCCAATTCTACCTAATTGTTTAATTTAGGTTAACAGAAAACGTGCACCAGGTTTGTAAACCTAATAAGTAAATAACTGTTTATTGAACAAACGGTCATTGACCAGTGGCAAAAGAAAGAAATATGAATAGCTAATTTCTAACTCTATAACCTATACTCTACCCCTTCTTAAATCCCTATCCACACACATTCAAGACACATAAGACATACTAAAGCATAGATTTTAAGGGTGGGATAAAACAGTTCAATAGCACCAATTCCAGAGTATAGACTCGATGGGTTGATTTTGATCGATGTCTTCCAAATTCCTTTCAGTTTTTGTTGATGACGCGATGTGGCCTTCCAGCACTTTCAGTATTTAGTTCACTAGCTGAGCACTTGCCTTTCAATGTCTCTAACAGTGATTTTTCCCTTTTGCCTCTTGACAGGGGTTTTCAGAGAGAGGGCAGGTTATAGAGATGGGAGAAGAAAAGCCAGCTAGCTATTGTTGTAGAATTACTGGAATCTTCCACACACAGGAAAATTAGGTTTTAGGTCTTGTTCCTTTCAGGCTAGGAGTTATCCAGCTACATTGCTTCTCACACAAAACCTGGTCACCTGGTCAGAAGCCACTTAAAATGCTGTTGTCAGGCAGCTCCCTTGGTCCTTTCTGGTACCATTCTGTCTTTCATGGCACACTCTGTCCCAGGATTGCAACATTGTATAAATCTCTCATCCTGTTCCAGTGGACATGTCTTTCAACCTGCAGCCATTGTAATTCTAATCCACAGTCCAACAGAAAATAAAAAGATATGTTCTTTACAACAGTCCAATATAAATAATAAGTTATGTTCCTTACAAATCCTAAAATCTTAAAGCACAGATGGAGGCCAGTACTAAATTGACTGGACACAATTTGCTTTGCATTGTCAAATAGCACTTCAAATATCATCATAATCAGCATGATTGCAGGCTGCCACTTTATTGTTGAGAGAGCAAAGTCAAAATAACTAGGCGTCTAATGTCTAAACTTGCCTGGTGCTTGTCCCTGCGCCTTATTGTGAGATCAGTGTTGAGTATTTTCCTTCAACGTAATGTTTTTAAATGATATTTGCTTTGTGAAAGAGCTGAGAGGTACCTATAATTCAATGCCATTGTTGGTTCATTTTCAGATATTCTTAAAGGCTACTGAAGATCCTATGCACAGAACAGGTAAACAAGCATGCCCGAGAATTCAGAATGTATGATTCATGTGGAACATGTTGAGTATAGAGGTTGTGCTTTTGGTGAAGTTTAAATACGGATAAATAATGAAAAATCTTGCATTTATATAGCAGCCTTCACAACCTCAGGACCAGTGTTCCTTCTAAGGTGCACGGCTACACAGCAACCCTGTAGTTCCCCTGCAGGCCGTGCACACGTTGGCCCCTTTAAATTACCACCCTTCAAGGCCATGTTAAAAAAAAATTTAAAGGGGCCACGCACTTACAAAAAAATCACTCGTGTATCCCAAAAAAATCATCAGAGGGAGCATTGCGTAGGACATCTCGAGTGATTCACAGGCAATGAAGTACTTTTGAAAAGTAATCGTCATTGTAATATTAGAAAATGCAGCGCCGATGGGTCCCACAAGTAACAAGGAACCAAATGAACAGATCCTCTGCTTTACTGATATCGGGCAGGACACTCGGAGAACTCCCAGTCTTCAAATAGTCTTGTGAAATTATTTATCTCCACGTGAGAGGGCAAACAGGGCCTGTGTTTAATGCTTCATCTGAAGGACCTCACCTCAGACAGTGCAGCGCTCCCTCAGTACTGCACAGAAATGTCAACCTAGACTGTGAGCGGAGTATGGCTTGAACCCATTACCTTCTTACTACAAGAGTGATATCACTGAGCCAACTCTGATACCTTGCTCTGATCATGCGGACCATATTTTATCTTTTGACAGTGAAGTGTAAGCTTACAAATTTATTCAATATAGCCTAGTATATCCAATGCAATGTTGCAAATTAACAGAAGTAGAAATTTGCATCTTTTTCACTGTTAATTAGTTTTTGCTTAACAGAATACGAACAAGGAGCAGGAGTAGTAGGCCATTCGGCCCCTCGAGCCTGCTACATCAATTAATAAGATTGTGACTGACCTGATAATAACCTCAAATCTGCATCCTGCCTACCCCAATAACCTATCAGCCCCTTGCTTACCAAGAACCTATCCACCTCTGCCTTAAAAATATTCAAAGACTCTGCTTCCACTGCCTTATCAGGAAGAGAGTTCCAAAGACTCACGACCCTCTGAGGGAAAAGATTTCTCCTCATCTCCGTTTTAAATGAGCGATTTAAACAGTGACCCCTAGCTCTAGATTCTCCCACAAGAGAAAACATCCTCTCCACATCCACCCTGTCGAGACCCCTCAGGATCTTATATGTATAAAGGCTCTGTGTCATCGCACAGCCATTGGGAGAACATACATGTGTAGCAAAAGAAATAGTCAGGAACAGACGATGGTTTTGCTTTTCATGGTGTTTTAGATGATTGTAGAACCCTAAATTTAACCGTATATCTACAGTGGAATATGTTGCACTGAATCAGCCCTAACCATCAAAAATCCTGGAGATTATATATAGCTGGCTGGACCTTGCTGGACAAATAACAATGCATTATTTATGCACAAATCAGCGAGAAAATTTAGGGAGTCGAGGGGGATTTACTGGTCGATATATGTGATTCCTCTATTTGTTTCACACAAACAGCATCTTGCCCTTAGGCTCCCCGCTATTTTCAATAACTTGCTGGTTTTGCAAATTAATTGCTCATTAATCTCACCACTGCAACTTAAGTCTGATAATTAGCAGCATAAGTACTTTTTAATGATGTGATGATTGTTACTACAATGCCAAGTAACCTCCCTGGCCCAGAAATTGAACAATTTAAACTATGATGTCTCTTTCAGTCAGATAAATTACAAGACTTTGAAAATGTCAAATTTAAAAAAAACACTTTTCTGTTGTGTCTTTTTTTTCCTCTTGATCCAATCCTTCTTTCCTTCTCTATCTTTCTTTCAGTATCTTATTTATGGTAACTCTAATACACTCTCCTTCTCAGTTATTCCTGTGTATCTTTCTTAATCTTTCATTTGCATTGATTAAGGAGTTAGAGCAAGGGCCCAATGCCCTTGCGTTGTTCCCAACAAATTACAGGGCAGCAAAATGTCTAACTAATGGGGAATTCCGTGAGATGACCCCTCCAGCAAGATCTGGCCCAAAGGTCAAGATTTTATTCAAGTTACTAATAACCTCTTTAATCATTGCTCTTTTCTTTGTTAATCATGATCTTTGCAAGACTGTCTGATACCAAGAAAATCAGAAGCAGGCCTTAGAGAGGAACACAAGGCAACAGTTGTCAACATTGAGACTAACAATGGTGAGCATGAAGGAAATTCTAATCATTCAGTCTCTTAGTTCTACATTAAGACATAAACTACCAGACCGTAGCTTTGGTGAGAATGTATCAGGATCTTCTGTGGCAATAGTTTTATCCCAAAATATGAATCCTGAACAATCCCTTCCTTCAATATCCCATTTTATTGCAGATTTCATTTTTAATTTACGAGCAGATCCCTGACGCTAATGTGCTTACAATGGGCCGAATGGCCTCCTGTGTTGTAACAATTCTATGATTCAGTTCCGTGTGTTAATGTTCTTGGTCCTATTGCTGTCTGTTCCCTTACATTTGCAAATTTCCATTATTTCTGGTCAATTTGTTTGATCGGACATTCTTCTTACACAAGATGCTGCGTTGTAATGGCGGCTACCTGACTAAGCTGGCCGCACCTGCATAAACTTATAAAGCTACAGTAATCCATTAATTAATGATGATATCACCACTGAATTCTAACTAAGAAATCACATTCTTGATTCAATATGCAGATTGACTTATTTTTTTTTTAAGTTCCCATTTTGGTTATCGACAATTCTGATCCTGCCCTTTGAACTTAATTCCTGACACTATCAGTGACAGAAACCAGAGCAGCAGTTCAAAAGTCAATGCAAGACGTATACAAACATTACAGTTCCAAAACCTCTGGCCCAACTACAAAAAAAACAATTCCCTTCATAATAAATCGGGTTAAGAATGTGATTCTTCCCCCCCACCCCCCCACTCCCCTCCACCACAGGAAAGATTCTTTAAAACTGCCCTACTGACAGGGAACAAAAAGTAATTATGGGACATTAAATTTAATAACTTCCACATTATTAATGCAGAAGCTAATCTCTACCTCTTTGGATTTTGGCCTCCAAGCTTAAAAACCTGCAAAGTTTACTTCAAAGGATAAAATACCAACAGTTGGAATAAGCACTTTGCCAGCAGTAGATGATGCCTATTGCCAACATGCAGCAGTCTATATCCATGACAAAAATAGCAAGCTATTCACTACACCAGTGTACAGCTCACCAAATGTCACCAAGAAAGGGCACAATTATCCAACCCATTAGATGAAGCATTCTGATTAAAACATCAATGAGTTGAGTTTAAAATCACTAGGTTAGCTAAAGCCCGATTGTGGTCCTATTAATGAGTTTCTGGGCGTATTTGGTCTTGACGCTGTGCTGCGGCTCCCATTCTGTCTGGTAGCCTACGTGGGTACTTGTGCAATATAGGCTGAATTTTCCTGGTCACATGACGGTGGGCCTGGCAGTAGGGGCAGCCACATCGGGGCAGCTCCCCAACACCTTCCCAACACCAGGGAAGATTCTCAGTGGAATAGAATTGGATGAGGCAGGCAGCCACTTAACACGGTTAAGAGCCCAATTAGGGGCGCTTTTGCAGCCTCACTGGTATTTTGCCACCAACAGAGCTGCCCCCTCACCATGTGCAGAGGCTGCCAGCTCAATAGAAGGGGCCTGCTGGAGCCAGAGGCTTCATGCCCCATTGACAGATCAGCGGGGCAGGAGATCTGGCCCCAGCATTTCCCTCAGAGGATTTTCCCTTCACACTGAGGGGCCCAGCAGCTTTGGCCCTGATAATTTTTTATTTGCATCCATGCCTCTGAGGGTGCGTCCATGTTGAAGTACCATCCCATCCCTGAGCTGCCTCAGCAGTGCCCACCTCACTAAAGGTAGTCAAAACTCCAGAGCTGTCACTAACTGGGCCCTCTGATTGGCCCTGGCAGCACTGAGGGCCAGCTTGCCATCCTTAATGGCGAGCGTGGAGGTAGCCAATTAGGAGGAAGATTGCACTGCCAGGTTCAGAAGTGCGGGGCTTGGGACCCCCATTTGGTACCGACATCAGGGTTCTGAAACCCCTGAGAAAAATGAGCCCACGTTGTTGAATCCAATAAGAAGTGTGTAGCTGCGGTGGTGATGTAATGATGCCAATGCTCCTGTGAACTGTTTCACAGGGCATTGATTTTTTCCTCTGTCAATTATCCATCTTCACCTAAGACTAGTAATTCAGCCTAGGTACTGTTACACTGGTACCAGGCAGCCCTTGGCTTTGCCCAAGTGGCCATTATCCATGTATTGACTATTTGATTATGGCCCAAACCTAATGCCCACACACATGCACTTCTCCTCCTCCAGGTACCATGCCCTAAGAGGACATTGACAACCCTGGACTTTCATTGGATTGGTCCATGGTTATGCTTATGCATATTGGAAGGACTTACAGGCTGGTAATCAACCTGTTTGGCCATGGTATGAACTCACCTTCCACAGCCATCAAGTCCTGAGGTGGGACTTGAACCTGGAGCTTCTGGCCCAGAGATAGGGACCTTATCATTGTGCCACAAGACCTCAGGCACTTGTAGTAGGGGTTAAATTTGATAGTGTTGAGGAGTGAGAAGCCTGACAGATTTTAATTTTTCTCCCCTTTTTAATCCAAAGTCTATGGCAGTGAAAGTATTGCCGCTCTGACTGAGATGAACTACATCAGTGTGGTGCAGGAATCAGTCTTTCCCAGTGTTTATGGCTCAGCTTCTCTGTGAATGAACTTGCTGAGCCATCAGGCAAGGCGTGTCTGCTCTTTAATCCTTATCTACGACTCTTTACCACAGCAAGAATACCCTCTCATTTCAAAAAAGTGTCTGGTGCAGAAGACACTTTTAAGTCATAGTCAAGTTAAACAGAAGAACAAAAGGGTTATGGAACAAGGATGTCTCATTGATGTGAAGATGTGTAATTACATTTGCATCTAATTATTAGGCTGCCAGATGCATACTTGTATGGAATCACAAAATAACTTGTTTGGTAGCCTGCAAATGTAATTACATTGAAACATGATTTCAAAACTCTAAAGGGGAAGGAATACTTTTGGTACAAAGTACATTCCCTTTTAATATTAAATTGTTGATTTTCGCTTGGTAGTACAGAACTTGAATATTGCTGAGAAGAGAGACATGTTGCCGAAGCTTTTTGTTAATAGTAGTCAACTTGTCAACCAATCAGCACCCTTTTCTTCTGTAGTATAAATTGTTGTGATCATTTGACATTTGGCATCCTTGTCCTGATGAGTCCAAAATGAAAAGCTTCAGCAACATGTATTTCTTTTCTCCTGTAGTATAAATTGTTGTGATTAGTTGAAATTTGGCATCCTTGTCCTGATGAGTCCAAAATGAAAAATGTCAGCAACATGTATCTCTTTTCTCCTGTAGTATAAATTGTTGTGATCATTTGAAATTTGGCATCCTTGTCCTGATGAGTTCAAAATGAAAAACTTCAGAAACATGTATCCCTTTTCATTAATATTCATTGTCATCTTTATTCTGCTACTGATACTCTTTAGACAATGACATGTTTATATAGAGTTACCCCTCATTTTGTCCAGGATGCTCCTATTAATTCACAAAGTAGGCATGGCCAGAGAAAGCCATTTAAGTAATAATAGCTCAGCCATCCAGAAGGAACATTCAGTCTTCCCCACCACAGCATTGAAATGATTCCAGAGTACTTTCACTACCCTCTATGAGCTGTTTATTTGGAAAAACCTCCCGACAGCAGTCCCAAATTAACTTATTACCAATTTGAACCTTTGTCCCATGGTTACCATTTAGTTTGAAACAGTGTTTCAGACTTTTTGTTTCTGCCTTTTTTTGTTTGCTACCTTATACATCTTTCAGTTACCTCATTTCACAGCCTAAAATTTCTAGCTTTTCCACATACCTCAGTGGAGAGTGCCATAGCTCTTTTCTGCTTTGTTTCCTTTGTACACTTCACCAGTTTCCATTGAGTTTCTGAATCCTAAGTTTTTAATTGCATTAAAAGCTGTACAATTGGTACCATCCTAAATAAGTAGCATCCGTTTCAACTTTTAGATAAGTTATCACCTATTCCCAGGTTTTAGCGTGAACCCTCAATGCATTAAAGTGAAATATGAGTATTTTGTGTGGAATATTTTAACACCTGTTGGATGTTGGAGGCTTTAATTTGTAATAGGGCTGTCCATGGCTGACTGGGCTGTACATGGTCCACTGAGTTATCGCCTCCTAACAAGAGCCTAATTAGATTTATCATCTGATGTCCTCATACCATCACCGTTCTGGTTACATTTAACATCTCCTAAAGGCAATCGAAAAGCAGAATATTGCAGATGCTGGAAATCTCAGAACTAAGCTTCTTTCATTTTTATTTTGCCTTCTACACCTACATTGCTACACTTCTGGCCTATTGCACATACCCAATTTCCTTCACTGTGCCTTCGGATATCTGGGCCCTGGAATTCTCTCCCTACCCTTCTCTGCTTCTCTCTCTCTCTCTTTCTCTCGGCTTCTCTCTTGCTTTCGCTCCTTCTGTAAGACCATTCTTAAAAGAAACCCTTTTGACCAAGCTTTTGGTCACCTGTCCTAATATCAACTTAAGTGGCTCAGTGACATGTTTTGTCTGCCAATGCTCCTGTGACATGCCTCAAGCTGTTTTACTATGTTAAAGGTGCTATATAAATGCAAGTTGCTGCTAATGTCCACTCCCACAGCCATAAAGGATAGCCAGCGTTTATCAAATACTTCGTCATTTCAAGAAATAATTTCAAGAGGGAAATGGGATAAAATGGTGGGGGAGCTGGGAAATGCAGGTCAAATAGGTTTTCAAAATGTGTCTATTAGGAAGGGAGAGAGGAAGTGATGTAAAGGAGCAGAGGGAAAGAGTTCCGGTGGACTGAAAGCAAAATACTGCAGAAGCTGGAAATCTGAAATAAAAACAGGAAATGCTGGAAAAACTCAGCAGGTCTGGCAGTGTCTGTGGGCGGGGAGACAGAGTTGACGTTTCGAGTCCGTATGACTCTTCTTCGGAGGTGGTGAATTTTCCCGGCACTTTCTGTTTTTATTTCAGAATCCCAGTGAGTTGGGTTAAAAAGGCTGAAAGTTCTGCTACCAATGGTAGAATGGGAGAAGTGGGGTGCTGAGGGCTACACAGCAGGCCAGGATTGAGATAATGAAGGGCTCAGAGAAGGCCAGGAGGATGGAGGAAGTCAGGGAAAGTCTGTGAAAGGGTTTAAAGATCAGAAACAAAATTTTAAATCAATCAATTGAGGGATAGCGATCCAAAGTCAATTGGAAAGCTTTGGAAAATGAATTAATGAAGGACAAGAGACAGATATTCACCGTTCTGTTTTCATCCCTAATTTATATTGTTCAATTTATCAAATAATAAGACTAAGCCTCATAAATAAAGACAATATATTCCCAATATTTTGTTCAAGAGTTTAAATGCCAGTAATATTTTAAATCTATTCAGTACCCAAAGAGGCTTCCAAGAATGGACAGGAATCGGAGAAAGGTCAAGGTAGCGAAAGGAAACCATCTGCTGCTGAGGGAAAGCCAAATGGAGAGCCAGCGGCAGAAAGTACAGATCCAGCCTCTGCTAGGCCTCCTGCCCCCACACTCGGTAACCAGGACCTGGGTGGAAACGATGGGAAAGGCTCCAGGCAGATTAAAGGTTCAGACCTGATCAAACAACAGTTCAAGGCATTGTTTATCAAGAGATTCAACCACGCTATTCGCAGTCAGAAGGATTTCTTGGCACAGGTACAATGAAAACTATCAGCCCCACACTGATCTAAGCTGTTCCCAGAATGTGCTTTTGCCTTCAGCTAAATGTGCAGCATTTGTAGTGTGTTGTAACTTAACAAATGAAGACTGCAGTAGCTTCCCGTCGTGCAAAATATTACAGAGGGCCCTGTCCTTTATAAACAGAAAGAGCATGTCCATGCTTTGCACCTTTTGCAATTGAACAAAAGCTTGGGGGACAGCCATTCCCATGTTCATTCCCCATTGACCAATCAAAGTCGACCTGCCTGGTTTGAATTTGAACAAAAGTTTGGCAGTTAACTGTTCTCTGGTGCAGTCTCCATAACAACGCTTCTACCAATCAGAGTCCATTTGCCAACCAAGCAGCACTCTTCTCATGCAGTATTAATTGTTGTTCCCTTTAGAATTTGTATTCTTATAAATCTGTCCTGATAAGTGCAAGACGAAAAACATTGACAACATGTCTCTTTTTTCACCAATACAAAAACAATTACTTAGTTTAAATTGAACCCCCACCCGTTCCCAACCCTTGCCCTCATTCCACCACAGGGTCCCAAGTTTCCCCCTTCACTCCCAAAAGCACTCACTGGAGTTAAGGTGCAATCCTATATTCCTTCAGTTCTGGCCTGTTGGGCATGCCTGATTTCAGTCATTCCACCATTGGTGGCCATGCTTTCAGCTTCCTAGACCTTAAACTCTGGGATTCCCTCAAACTCACTGGGTGGAATTTAAAGTTTGTGGCAATGGGCCCCCTCCACCGGTTGGAAAGTCAGTGCCAAGTCCAGTTTGGCCATTCCTGGACGCCCCAACCCAATTTAAATGCTAATCGGACACTTAGCTGGTTGACGACAGGATCCTTGGCATCTTCAGGGGGGTATGTCCCGCCTCCAAGACCAGCCAATCAGAGGTCAGCAGCTTTTTAGTACTAGCAGTGTGACCAGGAGAGGTGTGCACTCACAGGCTGCAGTTGGCCTCTGGGTGGGAAGGCCATCTTTGGCCCTTCCTGCTCTGGACCTAATTGGGGGGAGTCGGGAAGGCGATGGAGTGTCCATTCTGCATCTTCCTGCCCCATTATAAGGAACACCCCAGCCTCCTAGCCTGCCCCTGCAGGGCGGGTGGGGGGCACGTTAAATTTCACCCTCTCTTTTCCTTCCTCACTTTCCTCCTTAAAACCTACCTCTTGGTCATCTGACCTAATGTCTGCTTGTGTGGCTTAGTGTTAAATCTTGTCTGATAACACTCCTGTGAAGCACCTTGGTATGGTTAACTATGTTAAAGGTGCTATATAAATGCAGGATTTTGTTGTTGATGATGACACTTTATTAGCTGCAAAGCATTTTGGGACACCCTGAGGTTGTAAAAGGTGCTATAGAAATGAAAATCTTTTTTCTTTCCTTTTAATTTGTCTGTCTCAGTCTGAATCTGAAGAGCCTTTCGACATCCAATTAGGGAACATTCAGATTGGCAGTGACTTTAGAACTAGTCCCAACTCATGGCAACTATTCTCCCGAGACATATTGAATAAGGGCTGGGCTGAGTTGCCTAATAGAAGGATCATACTGACCCTCTGAAATACCACTACTGTAGGATAGAAGCACCTTTCTTATAAACTATCCTTTATTTCACACTGAAAACTGTCTACCTATCTTTGTATCACATTACATATTGGGCAGAACTTTCTGGATGGTGGAGGGGGCGGAGTGGGAGCGGGTGCTGGCAGGTGTAGACCCGATCACCGCTCGCGATTGCGTCCGCGCCGCCATTTTACGTGGGTGGGCCAATTAAGGCCCGCCCAGTGTACTTCATGACTCCCGTGCAGGAGTGGGCGGGCAGCGGTGGGCGCGCTCAGCCTGCCTGGTCAAATGGCGACCCGGCGGCCTGTATAAAGGAAGGCCTGGCAGCCTTGGAAAGGCTGCTCGCAATGGCTGGGTGAAGGGCTCTGCAGAGGGGCAATGGAGGTGACGCAAGTCCAGACAGGGTAGGCCATCAGGGCAGGCCAGGCTGGAGGGTAGGCCATTGGGGGAGGCTAGGCCGGAGGTCAGTGTGCCCCTTGTTTTTCCGATGATTGCCTTGCTGCCCTCCTTGAGGAGGTGGCAACACGGTGGGAGATGCTGGTTCCCCAGGATGGGAGGAGGAGGCCCTCCCACATGATGAAACATGCCTGGGAGGAGGTGGCGGAGGTGGTGAGCTCCCGCGATGTGGTGCGACGCACCTGGATCCAGTGTCACAAGTTCTTCAATAACTTGTTGCGCTCTGGAAGGGTGAGGACAATGTTGGCTTTGGTCACTTAGCCCAGCAGGTAGGCTTTCCCCCCAGTACACCCCCCACCCCCCACCCAAGTCTGAGTGTAGTGACTGCATTGAATCAGTGACAGCACCTGCCCTTTGCTGGGTGGGCCAGCAGATATTGCCCATGCCGAGGTCACCCTGAGAGGTGGTGAAGAGATGTGTTCTGCCCCGCAGCATGTGGTACACTGAGACCCACATGACTGTTTTGGGGGCAACCTGGAGGAGCTGCACCTAGGCGCAGTGCTGGAACTGCAAAACATGACAAAGTCAGAGTGATGAGATGCTGGGAGGGGAGCTTCCAGGTGGCGTGGCAACAAACCACCTGCTGCCCTCTGCGCGCCACATGCTTGCGCCTCCTTGCTATGGAAGGATATACCGTGTGGTGCCTAATGTGATATAGGCAGCATTTAGCCAAGGGTGGAGTGGGGGTGTGGAGAACAGGCCCAGCCTCTTTGTGAGAGTGTTCAGCAGCAGTGGGGTGAGGAGGCACTGGAGCCCTGATATGTCCCACTCTGGTTGGGGTGGGCCGTGCGCGAACAGAGTCCAGGTACAATTTGCACAAATCAATGCTCTTCTCTCATTTTCAGGAGAAGAATACTCATAACACAGCAGAGAGGGTGAGGACTGGCGGCGGCCAGACGCAGTTAGCCATTCTCAGCCGGTTTGAGCAGGAGGCCCTGGATTTGGAGAGGCGCCATGCACCCAGGTCCACTGGTGTCGGTGAGGTCGGGGTGCCACAGGCAGGTATGTTTGCCCAGCAGTGAGGTCAGCATTGTTCTCCCAACAACCACGGCAGTGCTGAATGTTTAGTGATTTAATTTTGCAACATGGCTTGACCATTGCTTATGGAAGGATGAGCACATAATGATCCAGGGGACAGGGGTGCACATTGACATTGTCTCCACATTAACTGATCCAATGTCCTTGTTCTTCCTTTCAGCATCAGCGGAGCAGGGCCGGGAGGAGGAGCAGCAGAGGCCCCCTCTCACACCTGAGGGCCCTGAAGTCTCACCAGCATCACACCATCTCTGCCAGGCAGGCACCAGTGTAGATACTAGCACCTCGGTGGGAATTAGAACAATGACTAGTGTCCCAGGGCACAGCGCTGAGGGCACTTCACCGTCGCTGGAGCAGCTGGCAGAGACAGAGAGTGCCCAAGGCGCCAGCAGTTGGAGGACTGCAGGGGACCAGGAATATGCTCAGTCGGTGCCTGATGATGTGCCTCTGGAGCCGTCCGCAACACAGCAGCTGCAGGAAATGTGGCCGGGTGTGCGGGAGAATCTGGGGGTGATACATGAGGCTATGCTTGGCTTGGTGTCCGTGGTGGAGGAGTCTACGCGGACTATCGCCGAAGCAATGAGCCTCATGTCCGAGCGCCGTGCGTCCTCCATGGAGAGAGTGGTGACTCTCGAGGAGAGCCTCCTCCAGGAGGACAATCAAGGCTGCCTGGGGATGCGCTCTGACCAGCAAGCCCTTACATCAGCATTGACCTCAGCTGGTCAGTGCCAGTGTGGGAGATGGTGTGGGCACCAAGTTTCCCAGCTCGGTGTTCATCCATCCACGGTGAGCAGGGAGGTCCGAAGTGACCTCACGTCAGTGCAGCAGCTGCCTGTCATCTCTGCGGGCTTCTCTCAGGGCACTCCGGATGAGGGCGGCAGCTTCTCCGCCCCCTCCCAGTGACTGTAGCATCCGGTGAGGCTGCGATGACTGGGGAGATGCCAGCTGTGGAACTGGCAGCTTCCTCCCAGGCGGGGCCAGCACAGGCTCCACGGGCCAGAGCATGGCCGCCAAGGTCATCGAGGCCAACAGGACAGCAGAGTCAGCAGGCTGTCTCAGATAGCACTCTGAACGATGGGGCTGCACCAAGATGTAGCGCCTGGAAACATGAACATAAGGTACCTTAGGCACTACACGGGTTTATCACTGGTGCTTTTGTGTTGGCCCAAGATGAGGTCTTTATGATTTGCTTTGAATTAGAAAACTCTTGTCATTTTGTTTCATTAAGTTTCTTTGCCTGTGATATTAAATTCAGACATGTCACCATGGCTGAGGGTGCCTTTTTTCTTCTGCATGTGTGTGGTTTCCAAAAATGTTAGGAGTGTTTTGTGGGACATTCAGCTTTATTAACAAGGCCCTTAGTTACTGTACCTAACCTGGAAGATTTGGCATTGAGTATGGAGCCTACAGCCCAGGCTTGTTCTGGAGGTCCATATGTTGTGTGCTAGCTGAAGGTTCATTGGATTAAAGCCTCCCGTGTGTCACTGCCTCCCTGTGGTATGCCCAGGTCAGCGTCTACCCCCTCAGCGTTTCCCTGTGCATGCTCATCCTCAGACTCACTGCTGGACTCATCGTGTGCAGCCGCACCCACTGCGTCGATGTCTTCCTCATCCACTGTGTCCCCCCCTTTCCAGCGCAAGATTGTGGAGAGCGCAGCATGCAACCACTATCAGCAACACACGATCTGGGGGATAATGGAGTGCGTCCCTATGTGGTCCAGGCATTGGATGTGCATCTTGAGAAGACCGATGGTTGTCTCCACCACAGCCCTTGTGGAGGTGTGGCTCCTATTGTAGCGGTCCTCAGCTTCTGTTCTTGGATGGCGGAGAGGTGTCATGAGCCACCTTCTGAGGGAATAGCCCTTGTCACCCAGCAGCCATCCATCCATCTGAGCCGGAGCACTGAAGAGCCCCAGCACCTGGGAGTGTCTGAGAATGTAAACATTGTGGGGGCTGCCTGGGTACCTTGCACAGACTTGTAGAATCAGCATCCAGTGATCACACACTATCTGCACGTTCATGGAGTGGAAGCCCTTCCTGTTGATGAAGGCAACCGGCTCACCTGCTGGTGCCTTGATGGCCACATGTGTACAGCCTATTGCACCCTGGACGCGGGGGAAGCCAGCAATGGCCGCGAAGCCTCTGGCTCGGTCTGTCTGGCTTGCCTCTAGTGGAGAGTTCAGCTCCCATTCCCAGGCTATGGGAAGGCTCCCTGAAACCTGCAGGCCCAAAAAAGATTCCTCACTGCAGCGGTAGTGGATGAAGGTCAATACACGCCTGATCAGAGCGTCTGTAACCTGCTTGACACAAGTGTGGACAGCTGATTGGGAGACACCGCAAAGATCACCCACTGAGCCCTGGAAGGAGCCAGAGGCATAGGAGTTGAGGGCAGCTGTGGCCTTTAGAGCCACTGGCATGGGGTGTCCACCCACACAGTTAGGGGAGATCTCCGGCCCAATCATCTGACAGATTTAGTTGATTGTCTCCTTTGAGAGACGGAGCCTCCTTCAGCACTGCACCTCAGGCATATTGAGGTAGCTGCTTCGCCACCTGTATACCCTGGCAGCAGGATAGTGGCATCTTCTGCTGCCCCTTCCACCTTGGTCTACCTCTTGGCCCTGCGCCCCTTGTGCCTGCGCCTGTCCTCCCAAAGGTGTCTCCCCTGGAGGCTGAATGTGCACTCCTGGCCTCCTCCCCCTTCTAGCCCTCCCTTCCTCCTCAGAGGAGGTGCCTCCAGTGGAGAGTTCAGCTCCCATTCCCAGGCTATGGGAAGGCTTCCAGAAACCTGCAGGCCCAAAAAGGATTCCTCACTGCAGAGTGCTGACCTGAGGGTTAAGAGTCCAGACAAAGCAGCTGTTATGCATTTTGAAGTATTGCAGATCACACAGGCAAGTATCAGTAACTTTGAAAAATCAATACTTGACTGTGCACACTCGCAACCCCACTGAGCCCTCTTATCCCGCCCATGAATAAGGTTCATACAAATGTGTCCTACCCGCCTGCCCGTTGCGCCCGTTGCGCTGACCCGAAGATTGCACGGGCGCTGAAAAATCGGCGTCGATTGGTGAGTCAAGGGCCTTAAGTGGCTCCTTAATTAATAGCGGGCGCGCAGCAGATATCATCGCACGCCCGCCCAACAAAATATCGCGGTGGTGCACGGTGACATCAGGGCGTTCGCCTGACATCACCGCGTATCATTTTACGCCCGCCCCAGCACACCAAGGGGAAAATTCTGCCCATTGAAGTGAGTTTCTTAAAATCCAGAGACATTTCCTAATGTCCCGCTGTGATTCTCAGAAGTGAGGACAGCCACATTTACTGTTCTGAATTATTTTGAGTTCGGGGAATGGCCTGCTGCCTGTGATTGGCCCCTGACCACAATTTCCCGCTGGCCAATTAACAGCCTGCCAGTGTGAAGCGCGCGCTGGGTTGGGGGCGGGAGGAGGGCGGGCGCTGAAGTCAGTGCGGGCGTAGGGGAGCGCTCACAGAAAGCTCCCTGAGGCAGAGAGTTGCCTCAAGGAGCTGAAGCCTGCAAAATTATCAAATAAAGATTTTTAAATCCAGTAAAAAATGTCCACGCAGCACAAGCAGTGACCTGAGAATAGGCATTGTAAAAATTCTGTGCACAGCTTTTTTTTTAATTTAATGACGGAAACCTCATCCTGCCCTTGGAGGAGGTTACCTGAAAAATGCAAAGGCCGCCTGGCCGATTCGCCCGCCCGCCAACTGTAACGTTAGACGGGCAGTGTAAAATCCCAGTTAACTGCACCGTTAACTGTAACGTTAGACGGGCAGTGTAAAATCCCAGTTAACTGCACCGTTAACTGTAACGTTAGACGGGCAGTGTAAAATCCCAGTTAACTGCGCTGTTAATGGGCTCAGTAGCCCTGTTAATTGTCGGAGGGTGCGATTCCAAGTTTAATGCGCGCCCGCCGACTGAAATATCGCGCGAGTGCACGATGACGTCGGGACACTCACCCGATGTCACCGCGTTCTATCTTACGCTTGAGCACGTTGGGCATGTGCCCGCACTCCAAAAGAAAAGTTCTGCCCATAAACTGATTTTGCGGAATTCCTGGATTTGTAACTGATTGAATGCTGAGTTAAACTTCTTCCTTTTTAACAGTTTCTCCTTCCTGCAAACTTTGTGCTGTTGGCTCTGATCTTCTCACTCATAATCCCTCCTTTTGGGGAGTATAAGAGTTTAACAATTCACCCCTGGATGTATGGGAAGCAGTACACCTTCTTCAGGTAGGGTTGTTCAAACAGTTTATGACCATTTCATGTTTGTTTATAAGATTATGCGCGATTTAATTTATAGACAATAACCAATACTGACTGCAGATCGCATCTGTGACATCTTGGTTCAATGTTAGTTCCCTTGCCTGAGTCAAAAACTTGTGGCTTGGTTGACACTTCAGTGCAGTACTTGAGGGAATGCTGCATTGTCAGACGTCCTGTCTTTTGGATGAGGTGATAAACCAAGGCCCCACCTGTCCTTTTAGAGTGGGCATGAAAGATCCTATGGCATTGTTTTCAAAGCAGTGCAGGGCAATGCGTGGAGAGTCCTGACCACTATTCATCCTTCACCCGTTGTCATTGAAACAAATTAAGTGGCCATTCATCTCCTTGGTGCTTGTGCACAATGGCTACAGTGTAACAACACCGATTAAGCTTGAAGAAGTAATTCATTGTGAAGCACTTTGGACCAAGCTGAGGGCATGAAAGGCACCTTATAAATTGCAACACCCATCCCTCAGCTCACTCTGATTTAAAATTCCTAAAACCGTTTTTTAAAATCATGCAGAACTGATGATCATAATTTGTGTAATTCCAAGTGATTTAAATTTGAAATATACTTTATAAAATACAAGTAAAATTTTCACAACACTGACACTCTCGGCAATTAACATGTACTATATGTACCTTTTGATTCCTATTTGTATTTTAGTTATTTTTATTGAATGCACATACAACCTTCAAAGTGTAACCTGGAACTGAGCCACATTGTAGTTATATTGCAGTAGTGTCCATTGCTTTGTTTTTGTAGGTTGTTTAGGTGCACATGGTGACAATGTATAAAATTTAAATCACATTCCCATGGATGTACATGTCTCAGGTTGTTTGCATCAGTGTACCATGGTGAACAGCTTTGGAATTTATTCAACAGCACGAGAAACAGCCCTTAATAAAGCTTCAGACCCACAAAATTCAAACCGGACAATCCAACAACTAAGGAGTAAGCACCGGGTACAGTGACGACATGTGGACACCTTGGTTTATCCTTACATTTGTGTTAAATAAGTCTACATCGTCTTCAACCATTAAGCTTTGGAGAAATGGTCGTGAAAAAAAAAACCTTTGTTTTCATCTGCATCGTGTGCACTTGTTAAATAACATTACCATTCTCTTCATTTTGATAGCAATGAACGTCCATGGAATAAGAAGATGAGTCAGCTGACAGAGGTGTTGGTGAATAAACCCGGATTTGGGACGCGGTGTATGAGGGAGAATCCCATTGTGTAAGAGAGTTAATTCAGTTTTTATTCACTTTGTCACTTGCTTTTCTGAAATCATGGGCTGAATTTTCTTGAGATGGCAGAAGTCTCGCTGGGTTGAAAGCAGGAAGCAGAGGGAGGCAGTGGCATAGTGGTAATGTCACTGGGCTAGTAATCCAGAGGCCCAGGCTAATGCTCTGAGGACAAGGGTTCAAATCCTACTGTAGCTGGTAGAACTTAAATTCAATTAATAAATCTGGAGTTGAAGAGCTAGTCTCAGTAATGGTGACTATGAAACCATTGTTGGTAAAAACCCATCTGGTTCGCTAATGTCCTTTAGGGAAGGAAATCTGCTGTCTCTACCTGGCCTACATGTGACTCCAGACCCTGCTCTAGCAAGCTAATTAAGGATGGGTAAAAAATTCTGGCCTTGTCAATGATGCCCACGTCCCATAAAAGAATAAATCCTTAGAAAGGACTCATGATGGCCTATTGGGAGGTCACCATTGTCCAATTAAGGATGGCAGTCTGCCTTCAAGAGCTGCCCATCTAGTCAGAGGGCCAGCAGCTCAGCAACACCACCACTAACCCTAGCCCAGTGCTGGGGCTGTGCCTGCAGCTGTAGGGAAAGGGCACATCAGTGAGCCAGGCACCCTTGGAGGGAGTTCAGGGAAGCCAGGAGCTGGCAGTCAGGCCCTGGCAATTGGGGGTGTGGTGTTGAGGAGCACTAGCAGTGATGCTCCCTTAGGGATGGCCATTGCTGCCAGGGTTGCCCTCTGTGGGCAATGGCCATCGAGTGCCCATGGAAGAAGGTGCATCCCCCCACCTCCTTGGGAGGCCATCAGTGATTTTCCCACTCGGCTACGGGCCATCCCAATGTGAGTAAATACCCACAGAGGTGGAAGTGACCCTTAGTTAATCATTTCAGTGACCCTTAGTTAATCATTTCAGTGGTTCAATTGGCCACCCGCTGACCAATCTGCCACTTTACTGCCTCCTAGCCCATCACCAAAGGACCCAGAAAATTCCAGCCCATGTTTCAAGATCAATACTATACTTAAAAACAAGCAATATGTATCTTAATATAAGAAATCCTGTTTCAAGGTTCTGTATGCCCTATAACTACACTCTTGTATTTATTTTAATACAGGGGTTACCCCTGCAGTAATAAGACCTCTAATTGGGAAATCCCAAAGCGGGACCCTGCGATTGTCAACCTACTGCGATCCCCATTATATTCTGGCAGCAACACCTCACCATCCTGTCAGTGCAGCACAAGAGGTCGGATGATAATGCTCCCTGACTGCCCTGAAGGAGCTGGTGGTCTTCCTCCAGTACAGGTAGTAATCACATTCTTTTCTAATCCCAAATGAATAAATGCATGTGTATATGCATGTGAGTGCCTGTGTCTGTGTGTGTGTGTATCTGTGTGTGTGTGTCTGTGTTTCTGGATGTGTGTGTTTGCGTGTGTGTGTGTGTGTGTGTGTGTGTGTCATTATGTGTCTATGTATCTGTGTGTGTGTCATTATGTGTCTATGTTTGTATCTGTGTGTGTGTCATTATGTGCCAATGTTTGTTTGTGTGTGTGTGTTTCTGGGTTTGTGTGTGCCTGTTTCTCTGTGTGTGTGTGACTGTGCTTGTGTCTGTGTGCCTGTCTGTTTCTGTGTGTATGTGTCTGTTTCTGTGTGTGTGTGTTTGTGTTTGTATCTGGGTGTGTGTCATTATGTGCCAATGTTTGTTTGTGTGTGTGTGTGTTTCTGGGTTTGTGTGTGCCTGTTTCTGTGTGTGTGTGTGACTGTGCTTGTGTCTGTGTGTGTGCCTGTCTGTTTCTGTGTGTATGGTCTGTTTCTGTGTGTGTGTGTCTGGGTGTGTGTTTGTGTTTGTATCTGGGTGTGTGTCATTATGTGCCAATGTTTGTTTGTGTGTGTGTGTTTCTGGGTTTGTGTGTGCCTGTTTCTGTGTGTGTGTGTGCCTGTGCGTGTGTCTGTGTGTGTGCCTGTCTGTTTCTGTGTGTATGGTCTGTTTCTGTGTGTGTGTGTCTGGGTGTGTGTTTGTGTTTGTATCTGGGTGTGTGTGTGTCTAAGTGTGTATGTGTCTGGGTGTGTGTCTGGGTGTGTGTCTGGGTGTGTGTCTGGGTGTGTGTCTGGGTGTGTGTCTGGGTGTGTATGAATGGCAGTGTTGAAAGCAGTGTCAGAATATCTGAGTGAAACACTGTTCAATGTTAACTCTGCTACCAAAGAAAATGGAAAAAGACAATAGCGACAAGTTCAATTTGTTTTGTAGAATACAAAAGCAAAAATACTGCAGATGCTGGAAATCTGAAATAAACACAAAAATATGGGAAATATTCAGCAAGTCAGGGCCACCGGTGGCAAGAATCAGAGTTAACGTCTCAGGTTGAGATGACCTTACATCAGACCTTTCATCCGTTCTGGGGACAGATCATCTTGACCTGAAGCTTTGGCCAGGATTTTCCGTGCCCACTGGCGTTGGGCGTGCTCGGTGGGCCTGAGCAAACAAAATGGCGAGAAGGCTAAAAATCGGTTTCATGACATTGAGAAACCAGTTTGCGATTGTCTGCTCTGCCCGCTGATGGCACCAGTCGTCGATCACCTCATTGTAACACTTCTGCATGTTATTATAAGGCCAGCCTGCCAGAATCACCCCCCACCCTCCACATCCCCCCCCCACCACCCCCCCCCTGCCCCGCTGGATCGTCTGCCCACTCATGCCAATGTGTTCCACAACAGCATATAAAGCAGCACCTGGCGGTCTGCACTTTGAGAGGAACCCAGAGTTGAGTACACAGTAACGTTGTGGAGCGCTCGCCTGGGTCACCTGTTGGTCTTCAAGGTTGAGGCGTGTGGTGGTGGGGGTGGTGGTCAAGGGCTGCCCTGCGGTTAAGGTGACTTGAAGGGGAGGGAGGGACAAGGGCTGCCCTGTAGTTGAAGGTAGCGCACAAATACATAGCCTACATAGAGCAAAGAGGATGGAGGAGAGCACGACTGAGGCTCCTGTCTGCGCAGAGGGAAGAGCAGCATCCTCTGGGAGAAGGGGTTGCTGGGGCTCCAGCACACACTGCCAAAGAGCCACAGTGAACCCTCGTTGGTCGGCGCCTAGCTAGACCCAGAATCTATAATCGCTGCCTTCCAATCCTGCAGATGACCGAAAACGAGTGCTGCCAAAGACTGCACATGTCCAGGGAACTAACTGGTCAGTCACATCTGCCACCTGCTGCAGGATTTGGCGCCACAGGGACATGGAGGGCATCCACTGCCAGTGGCCATGAAAGTGACCACGGTGCTCAGTTTCTACGCCAGTGGCTCCTTTCAGGGCTCCACAGGAGACCTCTGTGGGATATCACAATCCGCCACCCACAAATCCATCCATGAGGTCACAGATGCCATCTTCACTAGGGCACACAACCCTGCATTTCACTTGGGGCCAGGGTGCAACAGCGATTGGACTTGCTGAGATCTGACCTCCAGCAGTCCTCCGAATGCCGGACACCTTGGATGTCTCTGCCACCGCCTGCTGTGGATCAGACAATGTGATGTGCTCACTAGATTGTGGTCCTGAGGCTACTCTAAAGCTAGGTCCCACCGAGATGTGTGTCTCTGCGCTGGTGGAGGGAGTGGGTGAGCGCTGTGACGGGACTTCAAGGAGGGTGCCTCCGGATTCCTCTTCAGAGGTTTCCTCGGGGCTTGAGTGGAGGCCCTGGGTCATGGATTCTGTCGGCTGTTTCCCAGATGTGCCTGCGAAAACAAGGGGAGATAATTAGTGCATGGCAGTGGCCTGTGAAACAGGGCACATCACTCACAGCATGGTTGTCTGATGGATGTTGCACTGCTGGATCCTCACTTGGTAGAGCACTGCTGACCTCACCGTCGAATGCTCAGGACCAGTCCAGATCCTCGCCGGCCAGCTGGATGGCTCTGTTTTCAAAGTCCATGAGGGCCTTGATTTCAGGCATTCCTCCACTGGTCTGCGACCTCTCCCTGTTGTTCTGTGCCAGCTTGTCCTGCGTGAATAGAGATGGAGAAAGTGTAATCAGGACGCCTGCCAGGCTAAATGATAAGCATGCCTGGCATGTGTGGGTGCTGAGTGATCCTATAGATGGGATGAGGACAATGCTGGTGTGTGTGAGAAAGTGAATGGTGATGTCTCTTGCACTGGCAGTGAGTGAGGGCCCTGTGGATGTGTGATGGGTTTGAGAGTGTGTGAGTTGAGAGTGATGAGAAGAGTGACTTACCCTGTCGGAACAGAGGAGATCATTCATCCTCTTGCGGCACTGGGTAGCTGTCCTCTTTTGAAGGGTGTAGGTGCTCTATTGGTAAATGGAGTACAGCTGACTAACTGAGTGAAGACTTGGAGTTTGGTGAGAGAAGAGTTGGGAGAAGGAGTCGTTCGTTTCCTCTTTGTATCTTTCTCACCTCATAGAAATTGGTTCTTGCTCTACTACAGGGAAATGAGCTGGTGTTTGGTGAGTATCTGGTAGGTGGTTAAGTTCTATTCTATCCCTAAAGTTTAAAATAGTACATAAATTGGGGGTAAAGTTAATAAAATATATAAGGAAACAACATTAAATAAGTGATTAACAGAATTAAGTAATTATTTAAAACACATTAAGGGCGACAGGGCATGTGATGTGTCAAGGCTGCAGCATGTGGGAGCTCCTGGATAATGTTGTGACCCAGGGCAAACACGTCTGCAGTAAGTGTTTGTGGCTTGAGGAACTTCGGCTCCGAGTCATTGAGTTGGAGGCTGAGCGACAGACTCTGTGACACATCAGGAAGGGGGAAAGTTACCTGGATGTTTTATACCAGGAAGCAGTCACACCACTTAGGATAGAGTCTTCTGATTTGATCAGTGGCCAGGGACAGGAGGGCGTGACTGCGAGTGAGGCAGGTAAGGGGACCCAGAGGGCAGGAGTGGAGGAGTGTGAGCCTCTGCAATTGTCCAACAGGTTTGAGGTTCTCTCAGCTTGTTTGGATGAGAGTGGGGGCTGCAGGCTGGATGAGCAAACTGCTACAGGAAGCCATCCAAGTAGCAAAAAAGAATGTAGTAGTAGTAGGGGACAGTATAATGAGAGGGATTGACACTAAGCTCTGTAGCAAAGAGCAAGAGTCCATAAGGCTGTGTTGCCTGCCTGTTGCCAGGGTTCGGGACATCTGCTCAGGGCTGGAGAGGAACTTGCAGTGGCAGGGAGAGGGTCCAGTGGTTATGGTCCATGTAGGTGCCAATGACATAGGTAGAATGAGGAAGGAGGCTCTGCATAGTCAGTATGACAAGCTTGGCACCAAATTAAGAAACAGAACCTTAAAGATAATAATTTCTGAATTATTACCTGAGCCATGTGCAAATGGGCATAGGACAAATTAGATTAGAGAAATGAATGCATGGCTCAAAGACTGGTGTGGGAGAAGTGAGTTCCAGTTTGTGGGGCACTGGCACCAGTATTGGGGAAAGTGGGATCTGTACCATTGGGATGGTCTACACCTGAACTATGCTGGGGCTGGTGTCCTCGCAAGCCGCATAACTAGGGAAGTAGAGAGGGTTTTAAACTGAATAGTGGGGGCAAGGGGAGATGTGGTAAACCAAAGAGTAGAGACAAGGCAAGAGAGAAAGGTATTAATATGGGAAATGATATACAGACTGTGACAAGAAGGGACAGAGAATACAATTCTCAGAGTAAATCAGCAGCTAAGGCTAGATGCTACAAAAATAATAAAAGGACAAAACTAAAGGCTCTGTATCTAAATGCACGTAGCATTTGAAAACAAAACAGATGAACTGATAGCGAAAATCGAAATAAATAAGTATGATCTGATAGCCATTACAGAGACATGGCTACAGGATGTCATAGATTGGGACCTGAATATTGAAGCATATGTAACATTTAGGAAGGACAGGAAGTTAGGAAAAGGTGGACAGGTGGTTCTGTTAATTAATGATGGTATTAACACATTAGAGAGGGATGACCTAAGTTCAGGAAACCAGGATGTAGAAGCGGTTTGGGTTGAGATGAGGAATGATAAAGGCAAGAAGTCACTTGTGGGAGTGGTGTACAGGCTTCCTAATTGTAACTACACAGTAGGACAGAGTGTAAAAGAAGAGATAATGGGAGCTTACCAGAAAGGTACAGCAATAATCATGGGGAATTTTAATCTACATATAGATTGGAAAAATCAGATGGGCAAAGGTCGCGCAGCTGAGAATGTTTTTGGGATAGTTTCTTGGGAGGTTCCTAAGCCAACCAGAGAGCAGGCTATACTAGACCTGTTATTGAGCAACAAGATAGGATTAATTGATAACCTCCTAGTGAAGGCATCCTTGGGTAGCAGCGATCATAATATGATTGAATTTTATATTCATTTTGAGGAAGAAACAAGTGCATCCAAGACTAGTACTTTAAACTTAAATAAGGGCAATTATGAGGGCACGAAAGCAGAATTCGTGAAAGTGAAATGGCAAATGAGGTTAAGGGATAGGTTAATAGAAGTTCAGTGGCAGACATTTAAAGAGATATTTCAGAATATATACATTCCAATGAGAAAGAAAAATTCCAAGGGGAGGGCCCACCATCCGTGGCTAACTTAAAAAGTTAAAGACCATGTCAAACTTAAAGAAAAAGCATATAATTACACAAAGACAGGTGGCAGGTCAGAAGATTGGAAAGAATATAAAGAACAGCAAAGAATTAATAAAAATATTAATAAGGAGGGAAAAATTAGAGAATGAGAGAAAGCTAGCTAGTAATATAAAGTAAGAGTTTATATAGATATTTAAATAAGGAAAGAGTTAACAAATTGAGCATTGGTCCTATAGAAAGTGCATCTGGGGAATTGGTAATGGAAAGTGGGGAGATGACAGATGAATTAAACAGACATTTTGCTTCGGTCTTCACTATAGAGGACCCAAGTAACATTGCGGAAATAGCTATAAATTAGGAAATGGAAGGGAGGGAGGAACTCGGGAAAATTACAATCACCAGGGAAGTGGTACTGAGCAAATTGTTGGGCCTGGGGGCTGACAAATCCCCAGGTCCAGATGGACTTCACCCTAAAGTCTTGGAAGACGTGGCGAGTGAGATAGTTGATGCACTGGTTTTAATTTTCCAAAATTCCCTAGATCCGGGGAAGGTTCAATAAGGTTGGAAAATAGCAAATATAACTCCTTTATTCAAAAAGGGAGGGAGACAGAAAGCAGGAAACTATAGGCCAGTTAGCCTAACATCTGTCATAGAGAAAATGTTAGTAGCTATTACTAAAGATGTTCTAGCTGGGCATTTAGAAAGATTCGAGGCAATCAGGCAGAGTCAACATGGTTTTGTAAAAGTGAAATTATGTTTAACCAATTTATTGGCGTTCTTTGAAAGAATAACACGTGCTGTGGATAAAGGGAAACCGGTGGATGTACTATACTCAGATTTCCAGAAGGCATTTGATAAAGTGCTACATCAAATGTTATTGCAGAAAATAAAAGCTCATGTTGTAGGGGGTAACATATTGACATGGATAGAAGATTAGCTAGCTGACAGGGGGCAGAGAGTTGGCATAAATGGATCTTTTTCTGGTTGGCAGGATGTGATGAGTGGTGTGCCACAGGGATCAGTGCTGGAGCCTCAACATTTTACAATTTATATAAATGACTTGGATGAAGGGACCGAAGGAATGGTTGCTAAATTTGCTGACAACACAAAGATATGTAGGAAGGTAAATTGTGAAGAGGATGTAAGGAGGTTACAAATTAACACAGATAGGTTAAGTGAGTGGGCAAAGATCTGGCAAATGGAGTATAATGTGGGAAAATGTGAAATTGTTCATTTTGGTAGGAAGAATAAAAAGAAGCTTTTTATCTAAATGGTGAGAGATTGCAGAGCTCTGAGATTCAGAGGGATTTGGGTGTCCTAGTGCATGAATCACAAAAGTTTAGTATTCAATTAATTAGGAAAGCTAATAGAATGTTATAATTTATTGTGAGGGGAATTGATTACAAAAGTAGGGAGGTTATTCTTTAGTTGTACAGGGCATTGGTGAGACCACATCTGGAGTATTGTGTACAGCACTGATCTCCTTATTTAAATAAAGATGTAACTGCATTAGAAGCAGTTCAGAGAAGGTTTACTAGATTAATACCAGGAATGGGCGGGTTGTCTTATGAGGAAAGGCTGGACAGGTTGGGTTTGTATCCACTGGAATTTAGGGGAGTAAGAGGCAACTTAATTGAAATCTTTAAGATCCTGAGGAGTTTTGACAGGGTGGATGTGGAGAGGATGTTTCCTCTTGTGGGAGAATCTAGAACTAGAGGGGGTCACTGTTTAAAAATAAGGGGTTGCTCATTTAAGACAGAGATGAGGAGAATGTTTTTCTCTCAGATGGTAGTGAGTCTCTGGGGCTCTCTTCCTCAAAAGGTAGTGGAAGCAGAGTATTTGAATGTTTTTAAGGCAAAGCTAGATAGATTCTTGATTAACAAGGAGGTGAAAGGCTATCGGGGAGAGGCAGGAATGTGGGGTTGAGATTACATTCAGATCTGCCATGGTCTTAGTGAATGGTGGAGCAGGCTTGAGGATACGAGTGGCCCACTCCTGCTCCTAACTTATATGTTCATATGACCACTGCTGCCACTGCCTCCCAAGCCTGGTTGGTCATGCTGCTGCCCATCCTGCGGCCAGAGCGGGGGTAGAGGACATCACGGTGGGCCTCCAAGGTGTCCAAAAGGCCTTCCAGTGATGCGTCATTAAGCCTGGGGCTGCAGTCTTTTTGCCTTTTGTTGGACATCTTCCCAGCAGTAGTTGTGGGCTGGAAGCACTGAGACGTGTCCGCGCGCCTGGATTTTTAAATATGGCTCCCGGCATGATGAAGTGGCGAGGTGATGGCTTGGCGGGCAAATGAGGGTGTTTCCCGGGAATGCATAATTAATGCAGTGGGTTTGGGACAATACGGCGTGAAATGCCGCCATTGTGGCCAACAGGTTAAACGCACCAGCCCGCTACCGCACTTAGTGCAAATCTGGGACAATTCCACACATTAACTCTGTTTCTCACCACAGATGCTACCTGACCTGCTGAGTATTTCCAGCATTCTTTGTTTTCATTTGTTTAATAGAAACCTGTTAAATTTTTTAAACTATAAAGCCAATTCTTACTCTTCTGACAAAATGAGTTGCTTTCTCCAATACAGAGAATCCAGCAAACAACAGACATCCTGCAGAACCTTACCCAAAGGAACATATCGGACTTCCTGGTCAAAACATACCCCAAACTAATAAAAAGCAGGTAGGGCCCATGGTATACACGTCTCCACATTCAGCACCAAAATTCACAAATAGACACAAAAAAACTTTAAGTAACATAATGGTCCAGATTTTGGGACCTGCGATGAAGTGATGGTGTTTGCCACTGACCTCACAAAGCCGCCCACAAAGATCTAGCGATCCCTGTGACGTGGATTTCCCCCTTCCCGATGTTAGTTTGATTCCAGCACCAAGGGAAGGAGATCTTCAGACATCCTGTTATAGTAATGTCATCAAGCAGGCTAAACAGCCAATCACGTTGAAGAGATCTCAGAAACAACAGCCAAGAAGGAAAATGCATTGATTATCATTCATTCATTCATAAATTTTAAACATGGTGAAAAAAAGTTTGGGAATAAGGTAGGAGCTGAAAGAGCACTATTTTTTAAAAAGGAAATTTTATTTTATTAAAAACATATGAATTTTTATCACAATCTAGAAATTAGGCTTTACACCAATATAAAAGTAGTTTTATCCAAGCTGGAGAGGTTGTTCAGAAGTAGTCATGACTTAGTACACTGTTAAACCCCAGCTACACCTCATTCAGCAAGAGGTAACTTTACAGGGTTATTTTTTACAACAATACTACAAAATAAAAGGGAAAGTTCACATTAGTTCAACTGATTTCTTAGCATTGCTACCTGCTGGAACTTAGCTATGTATCCTGTAGGGGAGCAAGTTCTGGATTTCCGTCTACATACCCACATGTGCAGGCAGCAAGACGTTGCTGCCAGTTTCATAGCTGCCAACGCTGGCGGTTTCGCAGCTATTACAACTGTAAAACCTGGGTCATTATTAACTGCAATACAATTATCAATCTGAAAATTGGTTTTGAAAATGATTCCTAACAATTTGTGAGGATTAACCTTTCTCTTTTTTTTTAATAATTTCAGCATGAAGAGCAAATACTGGGTTAATGAACAAAGGTATTGATTTGTTTTCTTCACACATTGTAAATTCCAGCCGGCTGGTTTGTTCATAACGTAAAGGGTTAGAAGTGGACTTCCTTGTGAATGTGTTACACACACAACATTGTTTCTGAGTTTGTTTAACAGAACTCGCAATGCATTGATGTTTCATGATTATAGCCTGGAAATTATTCTGTGCGATATCATCTGAGCACTTAAAATGTTCTGATCAAATTTCTGTGCTATTTTAATGGAGCCATTCATCTATTCATTTTTATTGCACAGCATAGTTTCCATGCATAGTTTCCAAATTGCACCCATAATATATTCAATAGTAAGCAAAGAAAGCAAAAATAAAAAACCGCAGAACCTGGAAACCTGAAATAAAATCAGAAAATCCTGGAGATGCTCAGCAGTAGAGGCAGCACTTGCAGAGAGAACAGAGGGATTGACAAAGCAGCTCCACCCAAACCATCAAATTCTCAGCTTTCCCCACAGATGTGATCGAGTTGCAGAGTTCTGCCAGCAATTTCTGGTTTTGTTATAAATTCACTAGTACCCAGTTATGGGAAAATTGACCCCTGTGCCATGAGTTGTTACGGTGGAGAGATAAGACGCAGAGCGGGTATAAAGAGCATCTTTTTTATTCGTTCTGAGGATGTGGGCATCATTGGCAAAGCCAGAATTTGCAGCCCATTCAGGACTACTCTTGAGAAGGTGGTGGTAAACTGTTTTCTTGAACCACTGTGGTCTATGTGGTTAAGGTACTTCGACAGTGTTGTTAGAGAGGGAGTTCCAAGATTTAAGCTCAGAAAAGATAAACAACAATCTGTTTCTATGTCTGCACAGTGTTTGACTTCGAGGAGAACTTGTAGTTGGAGGGCGTTCCCATGCTGTCCTTGTCCTTCGGGGTAGTGCAGCTTTGGGAAGTGTGTCCGAGGAAGTCTTGGCAAGTTGCTGCAGTGCCTCCTGTAGGGAGTACAGTCTGCAGACACAGGAACCTTCCCGGCTCCACAGAGGCAGGACTGGGAACAAACGTAGAAAATAGCACGTCGGGTTGGCTACCTGACGCATTCCCGCCTCCGAGCGACCTGGCCTGAAGCAGGGTCAGTGTGGCCGCAGTTACCTGCCTGGCAGTGACAATTAGCCATTTAGGCCAATTAAGGAGCCAATTGGGGATCTTCCTGACATTGAACCCCGCTAAGTCCAGAACCTAGCAGCTAACTGGAGGTGGCCTCCCAGTGCCAGGCCCGGGGCCTATCAATGCCTCCTGAATACCCCCAACACTCTCCCACAGGGATGCGATGGCCATAGCTGCCACCACAATCCATCCTGTTAAATTTTCAGAATGCTGCAGAGAGAGCCTCCATTTTGAGGTGCCCCCGGTGTCTCCTACCTGCTTCAGCAGTATCCACCCCTCCTGCTGGGGCTGCTCTCCATCCAGAATTTAGGGGCCTCCGATTGGGCCTACCGCCTCAGGCAGCCACCCGCCATCCTCCGTTGGAGGGCAAATGCAGAGGCGGCAACTTAATTGGCCAAGAACACTGCCCGTAGGAACACCTGCAGCAATGTCCTGCTCTATGATCGGCCTCCAACAACTAAAGAGTTTACTACTTGACTCAGGGAGAGAAACGATTTGAAAATATTTAATGTAATTGCTTGTATTTTAGAGAATGAAAGGTACAAATTGTCAGCTCGGTGTTCTGCTGTTTCTAGGTACGGTGGGATCTCAATCGGGGGAAAGCTTCCGGTTTTACACCTCGACATTAAACAGATCGATATCTTTTTCACTCAGTTGGGCCGGATGTTCAATGTCACTGGGGTAGGTCACAGATGCATTAGTTTCCTATCATTTGCAAACTAGGTTTCCTTTCAAACTGACCTGATTGTTTAATTGTGTCCTACTTTACTGCTTTACCTAAATGAGGAAACTTGTGACTGAACAAGGGTTAGCAGCACAGAATGACACCATTCAGCCCATCATGTTTGCCAGCTCAGTTGCTGGAGCAACCTGCCCTGCTTCCTTCCCATAGCCCTACGTCTTCCTCTGCTTCAAGTGTTTATGCAACTTCCCTTTTACTTGAAGCAGTTGTGTCAGCCTCAACCATTCTCTGTGGTAAAGCACTCACACTCCAACAACCCTTCTTCACACATAAGCATGAAGAAGGCTCTGACTGGGGAATAAATAAAGGAACCTTTAATTGTAAAGGAACTCAACAAGCCCCTGAATGCCTAACTGAGCAACTGCCGGACAATCTAATGTCCGTGTCTCAGCATTATCAGATGCATCAATCGATGACCTGGTGTGCATTAAGTGGTCCAAATTATATAAACTGATACAGGAAGCAATCTGTCCCATCCACAGGCCGGGAGAGAGGGTACGTTACTGAGTGAATAAGTTAACCATTCTTGCCCACAACATCAAAGCTATTAGAAGTCAAAATCATGAACTGATATTTATTTATTGGTACCTATAGTACTCAATGAGCAACAGTTTAATGCTAAATACTAAGGACTGAATTTTTGGCTCCCCACTCCCGCCGAGGCTCAGGAACGTAGGTGGACAGGGGGCCAAAACACCAGTGCCAGCCTGCATGCCAGCTTTGCGATGTTGTTCCCAGTGGCAGCGAGTTTCACCAGGGGCAGAATATTTCGCTCGGCGTGGAGGTGCACGCCCAAAACGCCCGAGCGTAAAATGACACGCGATGATGTCGGGCGTTCATCCTGACGTCATGGCGCAGTCTTGCAGTATTTCATTCGGCGGGCACACGCCAGAGTCGGCTGGGCACCTGCTGATATTAAGGCCATTAACAATTTAATAAATTCAAATTTACGCTGCCCGTCCAGCCTGACGGTTGGCGGGCCGGCAAAAAGGCCAAGCGGCCTTTACATTTTTTAGGAAACCTCATCCACGAGCGGGATGAGGTTTCCTTAAAGAGAATAAACATTAAATCAAAACTTTATTTTGGAATTAAAAACATGTCACAGCTCAGGTGACAGAGTCTGTGCCTCAGGGAGATTGAAACGCTCTTGCGCGCAAACTGAGCACCAGGTCCAGCTCTCCCTCCTCCCCCTCCCCCCCGCCAGCGCTCAGCGCTGCCGCTCACCATCCACGCAGGGTGGACCTTCATTGGCCCGCCAGTGTGAAATCGCGGTGTGGAGCCGATCGCGGGCAGAGGTCGGCTTCCCGACCACCCCCACCCACCTCCACTGAGCCCACCCGCCAAGGGCAAAGTCCTGCCCCAGGGCAAGGGGGGGGGAGGGCAGCCCTGAGGTCCTGCCCAATTCATTAAGAAGGCCAATTAACATTGTTAAAGAGCTTATTGTGAGCTTGCTGAGCGGCATGTTCATGCCCTGATTTTGATTGGAGCGCGTGGGCTGTACCCATTCCACCCGCTGTCTGAGTCAAGACCACCTGGATGGGGGCAGACACACCGCAGGGAAACCAGTCCTGGCCTCCCTGTGTAATGCAGTGGATCCCATGAGAGGGTGAACACCACGGAGGGGGGGGGCACTTGGCCATTGGCAAATAGGTGCCAAGTGCTCAGTCCAGGTGGTGGGGTGAGTGGGCAGTAAGTGTTCAGGTACTGCAGGGGGTCGTCACTCTCCTGACATCATCGGGGGGGAATAACAAGAGGGGGAAAGGCTGCCAAGCAGGATTGGGAGGGGTCACCTGAGAGCAAGGAAGGCAGTCCCTGCCCCCCGAGACAAGTAATTCAATGAAATGGCAGCTACAGCAATGGTTGCCATGGGCTGCTTAAATCTGGCCTACACTTGCACAATCTCACCTCCATTCTCACCCCCGTGGCCATCAATTAGACACAAAACCCACCTCCATGCCAATTAAGGAAGGGTGCCCCTGTGAAACCTGATGCCCTATTTGCTCCCCACTCATGAAAATCCTGCCCCAAAAAGTCTGCAAAGTACTTAGGTCGATGTAACTGAAGGAATGAGTAAACTTAAGGTTACAAAGGCAGTTGAAGCAGATGCGAGTAACATCAGCCGGACATCACAAAATAAAATGGCACAGTACGTATAACTGATAAAGTCAGCAAGGCTCGTTTACGGTTGAACTCTTTGTATAGCTGACAAGTTGACAGCTTTGAATAGCCAGTACATCAACGGTAATAGTAGTAATTAACACTAATAGCATTAGCACCTAGTTCAGCATTTTGCCAGTAATCGCATAGGCTTAACAATTTGACTCTTGGATCGTGCACAAGCTCAACCCTCTGAATCACTGGGGCAGAGCCGCCTCTCTCGCCTTCTCTGCTCTCTCGTGTTCTGCTTCCTGGGATGCCAGCGCGGTGAATCCCCATCCAAAGGTGTGGCATCTGTTCTCTCCTGGGTTGTCTGACTCTCCAGGGTAGATCTGTTCTGACCTCTGCTCTCAGGGGGAATTTAACTCTTATTTAAAAGCAATATAAAGATTTGTCAGCGTTGACAATACCCAAACGAACAGGTAAAACACTGACAATTCAGTGCTAAATAAGCAAGTACACCTGAGCGAATTGTGCAGGCAAGGTGCCTCAATCACAGACCATGTGTTCATTGCTCCCCCTAGTGATGGGAAAATATACTGCTCCTTCCATTATATTACTTTTATCGCATTCATGTTGCATTATTCTCAGTCATTGCCTGTGTAGTTTAATTTAGTTATTTTTGCAATAGGGCAACAATACACAGATGGCGTTCAGAAGCTTAGATGCTTTCCTGAAGCATTTTGAGACTGAAGAGAATATCAAGGTGGGTTTCTGAACAACTGACATTCTCCATTAAACATAAATTATTATAAAGAATTAACTGATTCCTGAAGCTGTAACACATGTTAGTGCAAAGATGAAATGTCTAACATTATTATTTCAGAAATATTTATATTTCTTAGATATTATTTTCATATACAGTTTTGTATTTTCATTTTTAAGTGTGGTCATTTTTTTCACATGTTAACCAACAGTTGCACAGGTACCTTATGAAAGTTCAAAGGTTATGAATTATAACCCATTCCTGAGCTACCTAATAACTTTTGACTGATTATGATGAATTGATCTATGATCAGCACTGACTGGAATTTAAATCAGACCCCCACCATGGGTGTAGTGCCTCCCATTATTATGGTTCATTGAAAAAAAGGTCCTTGCTTGACACTAACACTAAGTGACAAAGTAAGAAAAAGTGCCCCATCTCCCAACATTAATGCTTTTCACCTTGATGCCCACAAAAAAATCATGGACTTGAAGTTCTTTTTTAAGAAGAAAACAATGACTGAAGTCAATGGTGGGTTTATTGGTACATTACATTGATTAGAAATGGCTGAGCTGGTATGAACTCAATGGGGCTGAATGGCCTCCTTCTATACCATAACAACTCTGACTGATTGTTTTGTAACATGGGCAACATTTACTCCAAGTGGAATTTTACAAAAATAGTTCCAGTAATTAGACTGTCAGGCACTGCCTCCCTGGTGTATGTAAAACAGTTCTTAGACAATATCACACGTGATTTTAAAAATAGTCTTTTGCCAGTGTCTCTCTGTAACCTGTTGCTAGGAGATGTGCCACTTTGGTCTTTTGGAACTCATGTATTTCCAGTGTCTGGATGCACCCAGTCTTTACTTGGCACTGTTCTCAATGACCCGAGATTGGGAACTCAATGTGAGCTAGTCGGGGCACGAACCTGTGGTGTATAACTCTCACTGTGGCACACCAATTTATGATGCCACGCTTTTTAAAGGTACTTTAACGAATCAGAGTGCGAAGTTGGTTGGGTAGCTGTTGAACCCCAATGTAAACTTGCACCTAAAACTCTGCTTGTTTTGGCACTCTTTGTTAGCCACCCGAGCTCTGTAAGATTTAGTGTTGAAGGGCCTGGCTTCCTGTATTAGTGTTTCAATATACCACTCTGTTCCAGGTGTGGTTCAACAACAAGGGCTGGCATGCCATAGTTGGATTCATGAACGTTGCCAACAACGCGATTCTCCGAGCAAACTTACCTGACCAGCAACATGCAGAGGACTACGGCATAACCGTTATAAGCCACCCACTCAACCTGACAAAGGAGCAGCTATCGGAGGTTACTGTGTAAGTTCACGAGAGCTCGGGGCACATCTAATAACCAGTGGTTTACCACCATGATGAGTTTTATTGCTTGCAATCAATTAGCATTTCCAATATTTGGAAAGCAATCTCTGAAAGCATCATCAGCACGCTGTGACAATCGAATTTAAGTATGTGAGCGCCTCTTGTACTTTGGTCAGATTTACTGATGCTCCTTACCTTTCAGTCTTACTACCTCAGTGGATGCAGTGATTTCAATCAGTGTGGTCTTCGCCATGTCATTTGTCCCAGCCAGCTTTGTGCTCTACCTGATTCAAGAGAGGGTTTCGAACGCTAAGCACCTGCAATTTGTCAGTGGAATGAGCCCAACCACTTACTGGGTGTCCAACTTTCTCTGGGACATGGTATGTTCGCAATCTGTCATACAACTGAAACTGTAGTTAAACAGAACAGAATAATAAAAACTGTTAACAATGTCCTGTACCCTGTTATCGAACATCTTGAGATGTTTGGCATTACAGTTTTACCGTGAAACAATTCACCAGCACAATGAAATTCAAAATCTGTGACGCCCAAAGATTTAAATAAAAGGTTATAATTTTTAGAACTGTTTAAAGGATTCAGTGATGCAGATATAAAACCTAGACCTGAACTAATCCCAAGGAAGAGATGAACACATATTTGTCAAAGTCCTATTTGTCTAATATTTATGGAATTTGTTCAGTGCCTCTCCTTAGATTGAGTCAGTGAAATAAATGGACTGGGAATATCTTTTCAATTCCACACTATATGCTAATTTAGGAATAAAATGCCGATAGCTGTGTGAAGGTGCCTTTTTCATGCAAGCTGTTAATTGATGAAATGATTGGAGTTTCAGCATTCTCCACCAGTTTCACTGCAGAGATCCACTGTTTGAAATGAAAACAGGAAATGCTGGAAAAACTCAGCATGCCTGGCGGTACCTGTGGAGAGAGAAACAGAGTTAAACATTTCGATTCCGTATGAATCTTCTTCACTGTTTGAAATTGCTGTTTATCTCAGGCCTCATATTGGTGGGTCGCAGTCATGTTATGCGGTTGCATTTCCAACTTACAGTACAGGTTGATATAGAAGAAAGGGTAATGAAAGGGATTGTAAAGTGGATGTGTGTTGCGTCATATTCTCCTGGGGTCTTCCTGGATAGGTTGAGCCCTCCTCAGTATATCTCGGTAGATGGTCAGAGCAATGAATCTCAAAGTGAGCCAACTACGAGCTAGAGTGATTGCATCATCGCTTTCATTAGATGTGTTATCTGCCAGCATTTGTAACACTGTCCTGAGAATGAAGTGTGAATGTTTTTTTATTTCTCAGTGTAACTATTCGGTAACCACAGTAATGGTGGTCTTAATCTTCATCGGCTTCAATAAGAAAGCTTACACTTCTCCAAAAAACCTGCCGGCTTTCATAGCTTTGTTGCTGCTCTACGGGTAAGACATATTCTCAGAATTCTGCTTCTTTTGTTTTTTGCTGCCTTTTCTACACCACATTCATTTTTCTGATGTTGACGCCAGCATTATAACTCATCTTTCTCTCCTTTCACTAGCTGGGCCGTGACCCCCCTGATGTACCCAGCATCTTTTGTGTTCAGTGTTCCTAGCACGGCCTACGTGGCTCTGTCCTGCATCAATCTCTTCATTGGTATCAATGGCAGTGCCGCCACTTTTGTACTCGAGTTGTTTGAAAATGACAGGGTAGGTTCTCTTTGGTGTTTGTAGGTCCACCACTCACACATCACTTTTGACCATCTTTGTGACAAGCAAGTAACTGATTCGGTATCTTATCTGGTGACCACGTTTGTTGATAGGGCAAAAAGACCCAACGATTAAAAAAACTCCAACCAATGCGCTGTCACCATAAAATCATTAAATGGTTGTAGCACAGAAGGAGACCATTCAGCCTGGCCTGTTGTGCTGGCTCTCTGCAATAGCAACTTGGCCAGTCCCACCCTCCCACCTTTTCCCCATAGCTCTGCAAATCTTTTCTCTTTGGATAACCATCCCATTGCCTTTTGAAATCTGCGATTGAACCTGCCCCCACTGCACTCGCAGGCACTGAATTCCAGACCCTAACCACTCACTGCACAAGGAAGCTTCTCCTCCTGTTGCTTCTGGTTCTTTTGCCAGTCACTTTTAAATGTGCAGCAGTTCCACCCAATGTCAACATTTTATCGGTTCTGCAAATGCAAACCTGTGGCTCTTAAACAATTTTAAGACCAGTTACAATTCTGTTGCCCTATTGTTGTTCAAAAGTGATTCAGAGCAATAATTGGCCAATTGTGGTACGGGGTAATAGATGACTAGCAATACTTTGACTAATAGGCCACTGGCAGTGGCATAGGCTTACAGATGGATGGCAGTGATAAAAAGCAATACATGCCATTAAAGAGCAGTCAAAATTACAGAGTAATAGTTGGCTGGCAGTGATACAGCATGAATAATGACTGGCAGTAATGCAATATGTTAAATAGTTGGCAATGATACAAGGTAATGAATGGTTGGAACGGATACAGGGTGATAATGGCTGGTATTGATACAGCATAGGGTAATAGTTGGCTGGCACAAATGCAGGTTGATAAATGATACAGTGATATGCAGTAGACTTTTATATTATTCTTTGGTTCAGTAGCATTTGGCCCGTAGCCAGTGTCTAGTGCTCATAAACATGTTTTTTTTTCTCTGTTCCAGGCATTACAGATGTTCAATAAAATGTTGAAAAATATTCTGATAATATTTCCACATTTCTGCCTGGGAAGGGGTCTAATTGATATGGCCATGAATCAAGCAGTGACTGACGTATATGCAAGGTTTGGTAAGTCTTCAGTGTGTAGATTATACAATAAAGCAGAGAGCAAATGTGTTTAAATTCGCAAACTCTTATGTTGTGTGAGCATAAGTGATACAATGATGAGAAATTTTCAAGATATTGGCAGAGAGCGGGGGACTTATTGCAAAAAAATTAAGTCACCTCGCCAAGGTAAATTTCTACCTCCATTCAATGCTCCATTTCCCAACATGGAATTTGCAGGCAGAAAGCTTGTTGCTAGGAAACTGCTGGTCACACTTTAGAATCAGAGGATGTAATTATGGCAAACAAAAACAAAAATAGCTGGAAAAACTCAGCAGGTCTGCAGCATCTGCGGAGAGGGATAGAGTTAAAGTTTCGAGTCCATATGACTCTTCATCAGAACTAGAGAAAAATAGAAATGAGGTGAAATATAAGCTGGTTGAGGGGGGTGGGACAGGTAGAGCTGAATAGAGGGCCAGTGATAGGTGGAGGCAAAGAAGAGATTGCCAAAGGTGTCATAGACAAAACGACAAAGAGGTGTTGACGGTGGTGATATTATCTAAGGAATGTGCTAATGGTGACATTAAGGGTAGAAAGCAGGACGAGCAAGGTACAGATAGCCCTAGTGGGGGTGGGGTAGGGGGAAGGGATCGAAATGGGCTAAAAGGTGGAGATAAAACAATGGATGGAAATAACTTTAAAAATAATAGAAATAGGTGGGGAAAGAAAAATATATATTAAAAAAATTATAAATTATTGGAAAAAAGAGGGATCGGAAAGGGGATCGGGTTGGAGGAGAGAGTTCATGATCTGAAGTTGTTAAACTCAATGTTAAGCCCGGAAAGCTGTAAAGTGCTTAATCGGAAGATGAGGTGCTGTTCCTCCAGTTTGCGTTGAGCTTCACTGGAACATTGCAGCAGGCCAAGGACGGACATGTGGGCATGAGAGCAGGGTGGAGTGTTGAAATAGCAAGCGACAGGGAGGTCTGGGTCATGCTTGCGGACAGACCGAAGGTGTTCCGCAAAGCAGTCACCCAGTCTGCGTTTGGTCTCTCCAATGTAGAGGAAACCGCATTGGGAGCAACGAATGCAGTAGACTAAACTGAGGGAAATGCAAGTGAAATGCTGCTTCACTTGGAAACAGTGTTTGGGCCCTTCGACGGTGAGGAGAGAGGAAGTAAAGGGGCAGGTGTTGCACCTTTTGCGTTTGCATGGGAAGGTGCCGTGGGACGGGGTTGAGGTGCAGGGGGTGATGGAGGAGTGGACCAGGGTGTCCCAGAGGGAATGATCCCTGCTGAATGCCGCCGGGGGGGGTGAAGGGAAGATGTGTTTGGTGGTGGCATCATGCTGGAGTTGGCGGAAATGGCGGAGGATGATCTTTTGAATGCGGAGGCTGGTGGGGTGATAAGTGAGGACAAGGGGGACCCTATCATGGTTCTGGGAGGGAGAGGAAGGTGTGAGGGCGGATGCGCGGGAGATGGGCCAGACACGGTTGAGGGCCCTCTCAACCACTGTGGGTGGAAAACCTCGGTTAAGGAAGAAGGAAGACATGTCAGAGGAACTGTTTTTGAAGGTAGCATCATCAGAACAGATGCGACGGAGGCGAAGGAACTGAGAGAATGGGATGGAGTCCTTACAGGAAGCGGGGTGTGAGGAGCTGTAGTCGAGGTAGCTGCGGGAGTCGGTAGGCTTGTAATGGATATTGGTGGACAGTCTATCACCAGAAATTGAGACAGAGAGGTCAAGGAAGGGAAGGGAAGTGTCAGAGATGGACCATGTGAAAATGATGGAGGAGTGGAAATTGGAAGCAAAATTAATAAATTTTTCCAGGTCCAGATGAGAGTATGCAGTGGCACCGAAACAGTCATCGATGTACCGGAGAAAGAGTTGTGGGAGGGGACCGGAGTAGGACTGGAACAAGGAATGTTCCACATACCCCATAAAGAGACAGGCATAACTGGGGCCCATGCGGGTACCCATAGCCACACCTTTTATTTGGAGGAAGTGAGATGAGTTTAAGGAGAAATTGTTCAGTGTGAGAACAAGTTCAGCCAGACGGAGGAGAGTAGTGGTGGATGGGGATTGTTCAGGCCTCTGTTCAAGGAAGAATCGGAGAGCCCTCAGACCATCCCAGTGGGGGATGGAGGTGTACAGGGATTGGACGTCCATGGTGAAGAGGAGGTGGTTGGGGCCAGGGAACTGGAAATTGTTGATGTGATGTAGGGTGTCAGAGGAATCACGGATGTAGGTGGGAAGAGACTGGACAAGGGGAGAGAGAATGGAGTCAAGATAGCAAGAATTGAGTTCCATGGGGCAGGAACAGGCTGACACAATCGGTCTGCTGGGACAATTCTGTTTGTGGATTTTGGGTAGGAGGTAGAAGCGGGCCGTCCGAGGTTGAGAGACTATGAGGTTGGGAGCTGTGGAGGGAAGATCTCCAGAGGAGATGAGGTCAGTGACAGTCCTGAAAACAATGGCTTGATGTTCAGTGGTGGGGTCATGGTCCAGGGGGAGGTAGGAGGAAGTGTCTGCGAATTGACGCTCAGCCTCTACGAGGTAGAGGTCCGTGCGCCAGACAACAACAGCACCACCCTTGTCAGCAGGTTTGATGACAAAGTCAGCATTGGACCTGAGAGAACAGAGTGCAGCAAGTTCAGAGAGAGACAGGTTAGAGTGGGTGAGAGGAGCAGAGAAATTAAGATGACTAATGTCATGCCGACAGTTCTCAATGAAAAGATCAAGAGAAGGTAAGAATCCAGAGGGAGGGGTCCAGGTGGAGGGAGAATATTGGAGGTGGATAAGAGGATCTGTTGAACAGGGAGAGGACTCCTGCCCAAAGAAGTGAGCACGGAGACGAAGGCAGCGGAAGAAGAGTTCAGCATTGTGCCGAGCCCTAAATTCGTTGAGGTGAAGGCGTAAGGATATGAAACTAAGTCCTTTGCTGAGCACTGAACGTTCAGCATCGGAGAGGGGAAGGTCCGGGGGTATGGTGAATACACGGCCGGGGCTGGGATTGGGAGACGGGATGGGGACAGAGGGACGGGCAGGGGTGGAGGGTCCTGGATGGGTGTTGGTGTCGATGAGTTGTTGGAGCTTGCGTTCCTTTGCACCTGAAAGAAAGAGACAAAATTTCTTGTTAAGACGTCGGATGAGATGAAGAATAAAATGAAACTGGGGGCAAGGACAGCTTACAGATAGGGTGAGTCGGTGCTGCTGGAGGGAGAGGTCGAGTGTGTTCATATGGTGGCGCATGGCACTGAGTGTGGATCTCAGGGTGTGATGAGAACAGCAGTCCGAGAAACGTTGTTTGTCCCGGAGATACCTGTAATCCTGGGTGGGTTCGAAACATGAGGGATGGACCTTCAGTTGGAATCCACATGGGGTAAGTCGGAGACAGAGACAGTCACTAAGGAAGGAAATATGGCTGTGAAAGCAAGTTTTAGTAAACACCTTGTCGAACACCAGGAGAGAAATGGAAAGCAATGAAGGTGAACAGGGCAAAAGAGACAAGTGGAAATCCTGTCGGAGAGAGGAGCAGTACTTCTTCAAGGTAGGCATTCTTGGAAGAGAAGTGGCAGTCAATTAAACACTAAGATAAAAGCAAAATACTGCGGACGCTGGAAATCTGAAACAAAAACAAAAATAGCTGGAAAAACTCAGCAGGTCTGACAGCATCTGTGGAGAGGAACACAGTTAACGTTTCGAGTCCATATGACTCTTCATCAGAACTAAAGAAAAATAGAAATGAGGTGAAATATAAGCTGTTTGAGGGGGGTGGGACAGGTAGAGCTTGATAGAGGGTCAGTGATAGGTGGAGGTAAAGAAGAGTTTGCCAAAGATGTCATAGACAAAAGGTCAAAGAGGTGTTGACGGTGGTGATATTATCTAAGGAATGTGCTAATGGTGACATTAAGGGTAGAAAGCAGGACGAGCAAGGTACAGATAGCCCTAGTGGGGGTGGGGTAGGGGGAAGGGATCGATGTAATTCTGGCGATGGTTAACATCCTCTCAATTTTGCCTTCCTCCCATCTTGCTTCTGCCCGACAGTGTAGCTGAGATTGAGGTCTCCTCGAGCTGAACTTTGCCAGCGGTTTTGATCAGAACGCTGATATCAGGCCAAAAAGTGGGCCCCAAGCCTGCACTTATCGGCAACGGGACTGGCTCTGCAATTTTACCATTTAAGAATGGTGGGCGGGCCACCTGTCAGAGCCGACAGCTCTGAACTCATAGCAGCCCCACCAAGAGAGGTAGGTGCTGCTGAGGCAGGTAAGAGGGCTTAGAGCACCACAAAATGGAGATGCCCTCGGACTGGTGTTTAAATAAAATCGAGGAGGGCCCTGGGCTGCTGCAGGGGGGCCATCCCACTTGGCGGGTGGGGGGGGGTGCTGTGCCGCCGTGGAAAAACTGCCAGCGGCCCCCTAACATGGCCCTAAATTTGGGGCCTTAACTATGAAAATTGACCGCCTGCCTCTGTGGCCCGAAGGCGATCTGGGTGCAGCAACCACACTGTAGATGCCTAAAGAGGCCAAAAGCTGATCCGCTTGGCTCACTTGTACACTACCAGCAAGTTGTGGGCAGCAGCCATGGCCCCAGAGGCAGCTCACCGGTTGCGACCGGCCTGAGGAACTGGCCAAGGGCGGCCCCATGGGGTGTGTGAAGCAATCGAGAGCACACCTACTCATCCTGACCCCATAGGTGAAGTATAACATTTTGTACCCTGCTTTTTGGTGGCAGCTGCCAACTGTTCCGCCATTGGCCACTGATTTACGATAAAGAGAGGCTGACTGCAGCGTACTGCACCGTCCAATTTGCTAAAAGGAGCCTGGGACAGGCGTTAACCCTCCCACTACTTGGTAGTGGGGCCTAACCCCTGTTTCAGGTGAGTGCCCAGGACACCTTAACCCTAACCAACACCTTAACCAGCACCCCACTTCTGGCATGGATTGGGCACATGGACACCAACATGTCAGACTGGAGGCTTCAGTGCCCATTTCCTGCCGCACAAAACGTGCACTGAGCAATCCGTTTCTAGCCCTGAGAGTTGCACGGGCAGGATGAGCACAATATAACTTAATATTGAGATTGTACTTGGATAGAGACGAAGGGGCCAACTCCATGACTGCAAGGGTTACAGAAGCAGGAGGAGGCCCACTGTCACCACCATGGACCAATCAGGGACAGTCAATAAATGTCTTTTTGACACAATTACAGTGAGTTTTTTTTTATTCTTTCATGGGATGTGCGCATCACTGGCTGGGCCAGCAATTGCCCATCCCTAATTGCCCTGGAGAAGGTAGTGGTGAGCCATTTTCTTGAACCGCTGCAGCCCTTGTGGTGTTGGTACATCCACAGTGCTGTTAGGGAGGGAGTTCTAGGATTTTGACCCAGCGACAGCGAAGGGATGATGATATATTTCCAAGTCAGGATAGTGAGTGGCTTGGAGGGGAACTTGCAGGTGGTGGTGTTCCCATGCATTTGCTGCCCTCGTCCTTCTAGGTGGTAGAGGTTGTGGGTTTGGAAGATGCTGTTAAAGGAGCCTTGGTGAGTTGCTGCAGTGCATCTTGTAGATGGTACACACTGCTGCTACTGTGCACCGGTGGTGGAGGGAGTGAATGTTTAAGGTGGTGGATGGGATGCCAATCAAGTGGGCTGCTTTGTCCTGGATGATGTCAAGCTTCATGAGTGTTGTGGGAGCTGCACTCATCCAGGCAAGTGGGGAGTATTTCATCATATTCCTGACTTGAGCCTTGTAGATGGTGGACAGTGTACAGCATAGAAACTGGCCATTCAACCTCATTGGGCTTTGCGATGTCTAAGCTTCACATGTGCCTCCTCCCATCCCTCATCTAACTTTAACAGCATACCCTTCTATTCCTCCCTCGTGCTTATTTGGATTTCTCTTAAGTGCATCTATGTTATTTGCCTCAACTGTTCCACATTCTAACCACTTTTTGGGTTGCCTGCATCCTGGAGACAAAGATATATTAAAAAAAATAATTAAAAGATGAGTTGCCACTCATCCCTGCTTTCGTGCACACCCAGGACTACCTTGGCTGAATCCACTGGTTTTGTTGAGCTCCTGTCTATCCTGGTCCATTGCAAATCGACCGGCCTGCATCAGATTGGAAGAAGGGACATTTGTATTTCTATACGTTCACAGTAGTTGCCTTGGCAGTGCTGAGAAATAGCAGCTTAGTCAGGCCCCACACACTGTGCCACCGTACCACATTGTACAATTCATAAAAATATTTTCCAGACATCCCATGAGATTCTTGACTGACGCCTTAAGGATCCTCCAACCTGAACAAAGCATTGAACATCCTGTGTGCAGGGCTCTCCATGACAGGACTGCCTTCGAAAATCTTTGCCAAGTGCAGAGCTGGGGAGACTCGGCCTTGTGGTTTTTGACCCCAATATCCTCTGCCTGTTGCCTGGCATTGGCGGCATGATGCAGAGGGAAAATGAGCCCGTCGTGGATGTCGATTCAATAGCAGTCTCCTGAAGGGAATTGGTTAAATGCTTGAGGGAGAAAAATATTGCAGGGATATGAGGAAGGAGCGGGGGAGTGGGACCAACTGTATTGCCCTTCCATAGAACTGGCAGACCTCAATAGGCTGAATGGCCTCTGGAGTGTATTGAAAATTGTAATGTGCATTTTGTCTACTTAAGGCCACCATATGTACTGACAGAGGATGTCTAGAAGGAGAATAAAGGAATCCATGTTTCAACAGCACACGTAGTTCTGATTCTTAATACTTCTTACTGTTTCTTCCCAAGAACTTAACAGCCCCCTACTGTGCTACTACTATTCTATGACTGCTGAAGTGCAGAGGCAGCAGCTGTTTATTTTTCTTTTAATTGTTTTCTCTCTTACTTTACATCTGTCCCCTGACTTAGGTTTGAAAACAATTGTATAAAGCACCTCATTCTGTACAAGTGAATGCCATCAGACTTTTCACTGGAATGTTGTGGGGACAACTCTGTTGAGCCTAATTGTGTCCTGATCCAATTGTCCCGACACTTGTTTTTTTTTGGAAAATATACATTATTCATAAAATATCTGAAAGAACATTACAAAACATTTCAAAATGGCCATCACAAAAAGTGCAATCATATTCAACTTTTCCACTTGGATCATGAGGTGCTTCAATACAATCAATAAACATTACAGACATTTCAATATGGTCATTACAGACAGTCAGACAGTGCAATGGTATTCAAGTTATCAACATAGATCATGTTGCACTCTGAGGTGCTTCAATACAATTATGATACATGTAGTATTCACTGTATACATTCAATGTGAGTCATACAGCCCAAGGGGTCTATACAATTCCCAGACCATCGGTGCACTGTGGCAAAAAGGTCTTAGACAGCAAACTTTCCCCATTGCGCCTTTGTGGTGGCTGCCCCAAGCTTTAGTGCGTCCCTCAGCACGTAGTCCTGGACCTTGGAATGTGCCAGTCTGCAACACTCAGTCAGGGACAACTCTTTGCACTGGAAGACCAACAAGTTTCGGGCAGGCCAAAGAGCGTCTTACACCGAGTTGATGATCCTCCAGCTGCAGCTGATGTTTGTCTCGGTGCGTGTCCCTGGGAACAGCCCGTAGAGCACAGAGTCCTGTGTCAAGGAACTGCTCAGGATGAACTTCGACAAACACCACTTCATCTCTCTCCAGACCTTCTTTGCAAAGGTGCATTCCACAAGGAGGTGAACAATGGTCTCTTCCCCACCACAGCCACCTCGAGGGCAACGTGCGGAGGGGGTGAGACTCCTGGTGTGTAGGAAGGATCTGATGGGGAGGGCCTTTCTCACCACCTACTTGTACTTTCAAAAAGGGGACACTGGATGACATTCCAGAACAGGAACTCTGGATGAATTTCCCCTTGCTAGAGGTCAATTGTAATGCCCTTAGCATCATCCTAACTGAGTTATACTGACTCAGCATAGACCAGGATTACAATCTTTGTACACTAACACATCAGCATTGAAAATCAGTCGATATTTGTGGAAATTAGTTCAGAATGGTTTTCAAGGTATACAAGCTTATTTGTTAATATGCTGAATCTTGCTTTGCAGGTGAAGATTTTTATTTTAACCCATTCCATTGGGAGTTCATTGGCAAGAACCTTACAGCCATGGCAATCGAAGGAGTCGTCTACTTCCTTTTGAATCTCATTTTCCAGCATCGCTTTTTCCTCAACCATTTGTACGTATACACTTTTCTCCAGCTTATAACATTTCCTTCCTCTATCACATGTTGCCACTAGTGTAGTTTATCCATGCTCACTCACCAGTGCCTTTAATATTCCTCTTTTTCAAGCAACAAATTTGCCTTGGAAAAACAACTTATGAATCCCGTTTCAACAACAATTTGTAGTTGAAAATTCCACATCTAACCACCTCCATGGATAGAAATCATCTGTAACCCTTCCTTTCATTTCTTTGTGTTTAACTTAATGTGTGTGCCCCATGTTAACATCTCCCAGTTCAATGGAAATAACTGTTTACTTAATCAGGACCATCCATAATTATGAAGACCTCTATCAGATCACTCCCTAACTTTCTCAACCCTAGTGAGAAAAGTCCTAACTTCTCAAGTTCCATTTCATACTTGGAACTATTCATAAAGTATTCTAATGAATCTGTGTTTGTACCTGTAAATTTATTTTTATGTTCTTCCTTTCATGTGGTTATCAAAACTGAGGGATATTGATTAAGGGACTTTAAGGTAGCACAGGTCTTGTGGGACAGTGGGTAGTGTCCATACCCCTGATTCAGAAGCTCTGGGTTCCACACTCCCTTGGACTTGATGGCCAAGGTAGGCACATTCATAAAGCGGACAAACAGGTTGATTATCAACCTGCAAATCCTCCGAACACATGCTAATGGCAGGTGGTAAGAGTGGCAGAGATCCCTGGTCAGCTGCCATGTGATGGAAAGAACATTGAAGCCCCTACCATCACTATCCATAGCTCCAGACTACAGCCTGCATTTAAAAGTGCATGTTGCTCAGTAACTCAGACTCCCAGAGTGATCTGTAACACACCACCACCAAAGTGCAACACTTCAACATTAAGAACTTGCATTTAACAGCCTCCCCAGGTGCTCCAGAGCATAATCAGAGAGAAAATTAATGTTCAGTTAAGAAAGGAAATATTGGAAGGGGAGGATATGGGTTTACAGGAACGGCCTTAATGCTAAAAGGTTAGTTAAGGAAAAAGAGGGACCTATCAGAGATGAAGATGGAAACTTGTGTGTAGATGTAGAGGCTGTGGGAAGGGTTTTGAATGAATATTTTGTCTCCGTGTTTACAAAGGAAAGGGAGGATGTAGATATAGTAGTCCAGGAGGAACACTGCGAGATATTGGATGGGATAGTCATAAAGAGAGAGGAAGTACTCGAAGGGTTGAAACCCTTGAAAGTTGATAAGTCACCAGGGCCAGATGGATTGTTTCCGAGGCTGCTGAAGGAAGTCAGGGAGGAGATAGCAGATGCTCTGAGGATGATTTTCCAATCTTCACTAGATACAGGGGAGGTACCGGAGGACTGGAGAAATGCAAACGTAGTTCCATTGTTTAAAAAGGGATCAAAGGAAATGCCAAACAATTATAAGCCAGTTAGTCTTACATCGGTGGTGAGCAAATTAGTAGAATCAATCCTGAGAGATAGGATTAACTGTCAAGTGGAAAGGCATGGACTAATCAGGGATGGTCAGCATGGATTTGTTAAAGGAAGGTCTTGCCTCACAAATTTGATTGAATTCTTTGAGGAAGTGACAAGAAGGGTTGATGAAGGTAATGCAGTGGATGTTGTGTACATGGATTTTAGCAAGGCATTTGACAAGGTCCCACATGGCAAATTGGTCAGGAAAGTAAAAGTCCATGGGATTCAGGGTAATGTAGCAAACTGGATAAAAGGTTGGCTTTGTAACAGGAAACCAAGGGTAATGGTTGATGGATGCCCTTGCGAATGGAAAGTTGTCTCAAGTGGTGTTCCACAGGGCTCGGTGTTGGGACCCTTGCTGTTTGTGTGAAATATTAACGATTTGGATGTGAACGTGGGGGGCACGATTGGGAAATTTGCAGATGACACAAAGATTGGCCGAGTAGTGGATAGTGTAGAAGATAGCCATAATCTCCAAAACGATATAGATGGGTTGGTGGAGTGGGCGGTAAAGTGGCAGATGGATTTTAACATAGAGAAGTGTGAGGTCATACATTTAGGGAGGTCAAACAGTTAAAGGGATTACAAAGTAATTGAGAATATACTAAGAGGGGTAGATGAATTGAGAGATCTTGGCGTACAAGTACACAGGTCCCTGAAGGCAGCAGTTCACGTAGACAAGGTTGTAAAGAAGGCATATGGAATGCTCTCCTTCATTGGCAGAGGTATAGAATATAGAATATAGAATAAAATAAGGATATAATGTTGGAATTGTATAAAACACTGGTGAGGCCACAACTGGAGTATTGTGTGCAGTTCTGGTCACCACATTACAGGAAGGACGTAATAGCTCTGGAGAGAGTGCAGAGGAGGTTTACAAGAATGTTGCCAGGGTTAGAAAAGTGTAGCTATGAGGAGAGATTGGATAGGTTGGGGTTATTTTCCTTAGAACAAAGAAGGCTGAGAGGTGACTTGATTGAGGTGTACAAAATTTTGAGGGGAATAGATAGAGTGGACAGGATAAAATTGTTTCCCTTGGTAGAGAATTCTAGAACCAGGGGACATAGATTTCAAGATAAGTGGCAGAAGGCATAGGGGGGACATGAGGAAGAATTTTTTTACGCAGAGGGTAGTGGATGTCTGGAATTCGCTGCCCAAGTTGGTGGTAGAGGCAGAAACTCTAAACTCTTTTAAAAAGTATCTGGATCTGCACCTTAAGTGCTGTAAGATGCAGGACTATGGGCCGGGTGCAGGAAGGTGGGATTAGAAAGGGCACCTGGGTGTCCTCAGGCTGGCATGGACAAGATGGGCCAAATGGCCTCCTTCTGTGCTATAACTTTTCTATGGTTCTATGGAAGAGAGGGAAGTGAGTGGAGGAAGTGTTTAGAATGGAAATCCTAGAGCATAGAGTCTAGGTGAGTGCAGGCACATTCATCAATAATGGGGGCAGAGGAACTAGAAGATGCACAAGAGGCTGGAACTGGAGAAACTGGACTTTTGTAGGGCTGGAGGTGGCTACAGAGATAGGGAGAGAATGGGCCACGAAGGGATTTAAACACAAGGATTAAAAATTTAAATTGGAGTTGCAGGGGAACCAGGTGACAACGTAGGGTAGAAGAGATGGATGAGCAGGATATAGTGGCAGGATTGGATGTGAAAACGTAAAGGATAAAACTGGTCTACACCATTGGTAATACAGAAACTGGCTTCAACTGAGGGAGAGAAACTAAAAATTCGCAGCCAATTTGCCATGAATCTTTTTTTCTATTATTGGCCCTTAGTAAACTATTTGATTTTAAGTGTAAATCTTTAAATAGCTATGTGCCTTCATCGTCTTGAGAACTTGGAGTAAGCTGACAAGTTGACATAGTGAACATTCATGTCTTCTGATTAGCAAAACATCACAGATGTTCTTTTCCTATTGGTTCACTAGTAAATTTATCCAGCAGCTGATGGAATCTACAGACTGGAGGGTTCATTTTACAAGTGAACGCTGGTGGCATAAGCTGCACCCACTCGCTGCACATGTCACGATTTCTGGCTCATTCGAACTTTAATTAGCCTTTAGCCATTGTATCAGCATGTACGCTGACTGTCTTTCTGTTCGATACAGGCCACCAAGTCTCAACAACTTGCCTGCCATTGAAGAAGATGACGATGTAGCTAAGGAACGCGAAAGGATTCGGGGTGCGGGCAAGCACGACATTTTGAGAATAAAGGAACTGAGCAAAGTGAGTGGAACCTGGCCAGCCTATTAATGTGGGTGTATGTGAGGCGGGTTAATATGTTGAACTAATGTTGAATTCTGTTCCTACAGTATTACATGGGGAGAAACAGGCCAGCTGTGAATAGAATCAGTGTAGGCATTCGACCAGGAGAGGTATGTTTCATCTTTCAAATATATACATAGGCAACCATATATCTGCACCAGTATCCTCGGTAGACATGTTTCATTGAACAGGATCATAATGTCTTAATCGTGCATTTTTTGTCTGTACTTTAGTGCTTTGGGCTTCTGGGTGTCAATGGCGCTGGAAAAACAACTACATTCAAAATGCTGACAGGGGACATAGATCCCACCTCTGGCGAAGCTTCAATAGCGGGCTACAGGTATACTGCAGTGAAAGATGAACAGCATCCCTGCACGCTTGTAGGTGCCATTAGAAAGTACAGTTAGATATTTTAAGACAAAGTCCATCAGAAAATGAGTCCTCAAGTTTTTTGTTTGAGCTGTTTGGTAGAAATGAAGCAATCGGAAACAAATGTGCCATCTTTGCTCATGATGCTTTCTCCTAAAACTCAGTTGCTTTGTCTTGTGAATCTTCCCCAGTATTCTCACCCATATTGACGATGTTCACCAGAACATGGGATACTGCCCCCAGTTTGATGCTATCGATGACTTGCTCACGGGCCGTGAACACCTTTTACTGTACGCAAGGCTGCGTGGTGTCCCAGAAGATGAGATTGACCGGGTAATTCAGCCAATGATCACTTTTTTATGCAACTTATGGCACAAGTGTGACTGAGACCAGTGTATAAGGAGAAGAGGGGACTTGCTGTAATGTCTCATTGAATGAAATAAACTTTAATGCTTGTGACCTTTAAGTACTGAGAAGGATAAAGATCTCAGATAACTGCTGATAGCACTGTCAGGCAGCAACAATACAGAGCACCAACGTAGCCAAGAATCTTGACAGCAAGACACAAGTATGACCTGCTGAACTCTTCCCTAGTTACTATAAAGTGCCTTTAATGCCGTAAAACATCCCAAGGTGCTCCACAGGAATGTTATCAAACAAAATATGATACTCAGCCACATAATGAGTTCTTAGGATAGATGACCAAAGAGATACATTTTAAGGAGCGTCTTAGGAGAGAGATGTAGAGAAGCATAGACGTTTAGGTTGGGTATTCCAGAGCTCAGGGCCCAGGCAGCTGAAGGCGTAGCTGCCAATGGCGGAGCGATTAAAATCGAGGCCAGAATTAGGGGAGTGCAGATATGTTGGAGGGTTGTAGGGCTGGAGGAGGTTACAGAGATAGGGAGGGTTGCAGGGCAGGGGGAGATTACAGTGATAGGGAGGGTTGTAGGGGCAGGAGGAGGTTACAGAGATGGGGAGGGTTGCAGGGCCGGAGGAGGTTACAGAGATAGGGAGCATTGTAGGGGCTGGAGGAGGTTACAGAGAAATGAAGGGTTGTAGGGCTTGAGGAGGTTACAGAGATAGGAAGGGCCGAGGCCACGGAGAGATTTTAAATCTTGCCTCAAATTTTAAATGACATAATATAAAGTTAGTGAAAGTGATATTTTATGCTTTTAAAGTGATTTTGACAAAATCTGGCAGTTCCACACTAAAATTCAGTGTTAAGCATTTCAAAACGCTTAAACCTTATTGTCAAAACAATGCTTTGTTTCTGTCAAATCACCTACACTACCAGAGCATGGTGTGAACTGAAGAAACGCTGCTCAAAATAGAAGCAAAGCACAGCTTAGATTCCGGACATGGCACCATCAGTGACGCTGTCGAGTACTTTAACTCTAAGGACTGCAGAACTTTTTTTCTTATGCTATGATCATAGAATATTCTAGATTAGCATTGGGTCCTCCCTTTCCCCCCTTCTGCCTACCCTCTCAAGGCCTAATTAATCACCAGAAACCAAGACTATACAAATTGCCTTAATCCCCGACCCGCCTTGTTCCCAATATAATCATTAAACAAAGTCACTCAGGAAACCTGGATGTGCCATAGTAATTCCTGCAGACAGGTAATGGCTCCGTAAGATATATAGGTGAGGGAACGTTTTTGAGGATTCCATAAAAGGGAATTTGAAATACTAAGAAATAAGCTCTGGGTCCATAGATACTTCCATAGTTTTATTCTGTGTATTCACCATTGGACATCATTCTTGCGCTTTTCTGTTGGAGTTTATTATAACATTGATCCACCACCGCCAATTGGGATTTTATATACCTAGGTTTATATATAGGTGAGATGGCGGCATAGAGGCCTAGGCTAATGCTCTGGAGACTTGGGTCCAAATCCCATCACGGCAACTGATGGAATTTAGATTCAGTTAATAAAACCTGAATATCATATTGCCACGGAAACTATCATCAATTGTTGTAAAAACCCACTCATGTCCAATGTGGCTGACTCTTAACTGCCCTCTGAAAGCCACTCAGTTCAAGGACAATTGGGAATGGGCAACAAATGCTGGCCTTGCCAGCGATGCCCACATTCCATGAAGGAATAAATATATATATGTATATACCTACCTATCTACCAGAGTGCCAACTGGATTTAGTTTCACTGCACACAGATATTCATTGGGCTCCAGCAGGTTAGACTGAGCATTCACTGCCCAGAATGTGCCCTTGCTACTGCAGAATATTCAAGCCTGCGAGTCCATGGGTGTTCCCCAGAAAATGATCTCCTGACTGTTCCAGTGGTGTGTAAGGTGCTAAATTTCTATCAATCCCACTTGCAGGTTGCCGACTGGGGCATTGAGAAGCTGGATCTCACTGAGTATGCTAATCAGATAGCTGGCACGTACAGCGGAGGGAACAAACGCAAACTCTCCACAGCCATCGCCCTCATCGGCTGCCCTCCAGTTGTGTTACTGGTAGGTGGTGTTGCGCTTCTTTACTCCCATCCCAGCTACATCCCAGAAGTGGCTCGAGAGTGACCCCATGCCTGAATGCTCAGGAAGCATTACAAACTGTAGCTCTGGACATGACACCAGGATGTCCCTCTTTGAGTCATCATGCTATGTCAAAGACTAAAATCGCACCGCACCATTTCAGTAATGGAGGGGGCGGGGGGTGGTTTAATCAAGTAAATAAGGAAAAACTGTTTCCACTGGCAATAACCAGTGGATACAGATTTAAGGTGATTGGCAAAAAGGACCAGAGGAGAGTTGAAGAGAAATTATTTTTATATACTCTCTTATATCTGGTATACACTGACTGAAAAGGTGGTGGAAGAAGATTCTACTTTAACTTTCAAAAGGAAATTGGATATTTACTAGAAAAGAACATTTTTCAGGGCTTTGAGGAAAAAGCAAGGGAGAGGGACCAATTGGATCAGTATTTGAAAGAGCCAGCACAGACATGATGAGCTGAATGGCCTCCTCCTGTGATATAAATTCTACGATTGTAGTGATTTCCTTTATCTACAAAATATTAACAAAGGTGCTAACCCATTTATACTGAACTAGTTAATGTTTTCAGCTTTGTAGCAGAGGGAGGAATCCCACATTCGTTACAATCAGCCACCACAATTTCGACCTAATTATTCTGTATTTCTGGGGAAGGAATAATTCATTGCATAACTGCTTCAGGTTGTGCGTATTTTGTTTTCTGTTAGCTTTTCCAAATTTCTCCCTTCTCCTCCCAGAGAGACTGCTGAAGTACAGATCCATTTGTAGGGCTAGGTTCTGCATTAGGTGCTGTGTGTTCAGGAAATAGATATTACTGTAGCAACGAACCCCTCTATAGGATTGCATTGTGTCTTTCATTCACCACTGAAGCATCCTTAAGGGTCGCCCGTAGCATCAATGAAACTTTCCCAGCTTCAGAGCAAAGTTTTAAGACATTTGGGATCCCTCCAGTAGAAAGAATGGGAATATTCAGAATATAGACTCATAGACGTTTACAGCACAGAAGGAGGCCATTCAGCCCAAGTGGTCAACAAAGATCTGACTACACTAATCTCATTTTCAGCGCTTGGTCCATAGCCCAGGAGGAATATCTAAATACTTCTTAAATGTTACGAGAGTTTCTGACTTGACTACACTATCAGGCAGTGAGTTCCAGTCTCCCACCACCCTCTGGGTGAAAATATTTCTCCTCAACTCCCCTCTTAGCCTTCTACCTCTTACTTTAAATCTATGCCCCTTGGTTATTGACCCCTCTACTAAAGGAAAAATTGCCTTCCTATCCACCCTATCTATTCCCCTCATAATCTTATATACCAATATACTGTACATATATCTTATATATCAATACACTGTGGCAATAGCTGCCTAACATCTGTTGGATAAGTGCAGATGCGCTAAGGCCAAATACAAATGTGCTAAGGATCCTAACGTTGCTTTAAATTTCCCCTAAAAGCTCTACGACTGAGTAAGACAAGAGCAACCATGTCATTTGAAAAGTAACGTCTCAACATTCTGCTCTGTCTAATGGACAATCCTGAGTTGGTCATATTTCATTGTTCCCTTATCGTCGCTGGGACAATATTCTGGAATTCCCTGTACCGCCACCCCCCCCCCCCCCCCCCCCAGCCCCCCCACCTCCCCCATCACCACAAGGATGGCAGCGACTCGACAAGAAGCCTCACCATCAACCCCTTCTCAGGGCAAATAGGGATGGCAAGAAACCTGGCCATGCCAGCATCTGCCATATCCTGAGAGAGAAAAAAAACCAAAAAAAAACCTCTTCAGTTGCAAAAAAAAGTTAGTGTTATATTAGCAGCCATTTCTTTGAGAGAAAAAAATGGATAGTTTTAGCAACATTGACTGTAAGCCTGGTTTTTTTGCATGTCCAATGTTAATCAGATTTAATCATTAAATGGTGAGCCATTGCTTGTAGCATGGTTAATATTCATGTTTTAACATGTCACTGTGTTCTGTTAGGATGAACCAACTACAGGCATGGATCCAAAGTCTCGTCGGTTCCTCTGGAATTGTCTTCTCGGTATTATCCGGAAAGGAAGAGCTGTAGTGTTGACCTCACACAGGTGATTGCACCTTTTTAGTAACCTCTTGTTGAACATAAATAATTTCCTTGCACTAGACATCCAAAAGTGACCAGTTTTTCTGCTCCCTTACAGCATGGAAGAATGTGAAGCTCTCTGCACAAGACTGGCCATCATGGTGAATGGACAGTTCAAGTGTCTGGGTACCACGCAGCACCTGAAATACAAGTAGGTCCAAATTCATTGCCAGCCTTCCCAGTTGTGCTGCTACCTGTCAGAATTTACACGTTACAGGATGGGTTTCAACAGGGCGTAGGTTCTTAGCGCAAATTTGGACACAAACTGCTCTTGATTTTCCATCTGTTCATTTTAATGGGAGGCGATTCATGTGCAGTTTGTGCCCAAGTTTGAAATGGATACTCTCAAACTCTTCATCCCAAGCCCTGGGGAGGAAAATCCACCCATGTGGCTTTGAGCAACGAATGTTGTTGAAGCCTTCTTTATTTTTGACAGCTGCTAGAAAGCAATCTGTGCAGCTCCAGTCCTTCAATCATTTGTAGAGGAGGGTGAATGATGTTACAATAATGCTATTATAATCTGATGCATTGTTGACCTATTTCACAAGATCCCCAGATAAATATAATTAAGGAAGGTCATTCAGTCCATCCTAACTCATCAGTCTTAATTTGGAGCTGGAAAGACTAGCTATTACTTATTATGAATTATTAGACCATGTCCTTTCCTTAATGAGTTGTTTGCTACTCATTGATCAGGTGAATATCATACAGTGGGAAGGTGCTTTATAAACCGCTGACTCATTTTTCATTCATCAGGTTTGGCGATGGCTATGTGGTGACTTTGAAGATTCAAGGGACGCAGCCTGGAGCTTCACCTGACCTGAATCCAGCAGAAGCATTCTTCAAGAGCAACTTCCCCAACAGCTTGCAAATAGAGAAACATCACAACATGATCCAGTATCAGGTGTCTTCTTCATCATTATCCAAAATCTTCCAGTTACTGATCTCCAACAAAGAACAGCTGAGTTTAGATGAATACTCAGTTTCACAAACAACTTTAGACCAGGTAACGGAAACAATATGTGAAATATTCCCTATCCTCCCATCAAAACTCAACGTCTTTTTGTTTTTTCAAGCTTTCTCTCTGTAATGATTTTCAGTTTAGGTCTCCCTCCTTTCCAGGAGATCCAATGAGCAGCTCCCAATTCACTACCAACACCTAAGAAGGCCTTGTTATATCTAGGAAATACCAGCTGACCCTAAGGTGCCAGTCGCCTTCCACTAAACACTGTATCCTGGTTCAGGAAAGCAGCACATCACTATTTGCCCCTTTGAGTCTCTGACTGGGAGAGGAGGGGGTTCTCCATGGCTTCATTGTGCTTCTCTTTCACACAAGGAGCCAATAGAGAGCAAACACAAGCCACCAGCAACCCATGTTCACACAACTAAAACCAACCCCCATATCCCAACAACAGAATTGCTGTCCCACATTGTCAAGGGTCTGTGATACTCTCAGCTCTTAAACCTGAAGTTTGTTACACTACAATTGAGGGGGTCTGCAGTCAGCTGCAATCCTTTAGTATAAAGGTTTCTTTAATTGGACTTTTCATTCTCTTACATTTTGGTTATCTGCAGGAAATGAAAGCCCATTGCAGGACTGGATGACAATCTTACTATTGCAAATTGCTCTATTAGCCAGCAGTTTTCTATTTCACTGAGTAGAGAATGAATCAATGCCAAAGTATATGTGCATATTCATCAAATATTCAGAATATTCCTTGACTACATTCCATATCGCTTACACTCTTCCTTTCTGACTGATCAATACCTATCCCTCAATCAATATCACACAAAACAGATTATCTTATCATTATCACACTAATGTTTGTGGGAGCTTGCTGTCCGCAACTTGACTGCCGCGTTTCCTGCATTACAACAGTGACTACACTTCCAAAGTATTTCATTGGCTTTAAAGTGCTTAGGGACACGATTGATTGTGAAAAGCGTTTTATAAATGCAAGCCTTTCTTGTACTCCAGAGTTCCCTAACGATCCATCCTTGACTCCATTTCCCCTGTCTAAATGCTGTTCCTTGGTGCCATCATCCACAAGGGTGCTTCCATATGCACTACAATGACAGCCAGCTGTATCCCTCCCCTCTATATTTCTCAATCACTCCACTGCCTCTACTCAATCAGATTATTTTCCGGACAACCAGCGCTGGATGATCCTTAACTTTTTCTAGCTAAACATTAGGATGACCAAAGCCATCATCTTCAGGCCCCCACCACAAACTCCATGCTCTCACCACCAACTCTATCGCCCACTTCAGCCACTGTCTCCGGCCGAACCAGAATTTATATGACCTCAACATTCTTTTCAAATGGAGCTGAGTTTCCAAAACCCATTCCTCTCCATCACGAACTTCCAACTGCATAAGTACAGGTTTGAGAATCACACCTCAGCTTATCCATGACTGAAACCCTCATATATGCCTGGTCATTTCTAGGCATAAACTTCAGTTCATCCAAACTATATTGTCCATAGCCTGTCCTGCGCCAACTCCTGTTCTTCCCTCACCCTGTCCTTGCTGACCAACATTGGGTCCCAGCCCACCAAGGGCTCAAATTTAAAATTCGTGTGCATCACGTTGCCTATCCCTGTAACCTCCTCCAACCCAATAACTGCCCCTGAGCTCTCTCTTACTCTGCACCCTCTTCTCACTTTTACCTGCCATTATTGGCCAAATCTCCACTTTCCATCAATAAACTCCTCCATCCTTCCACTCCCTGCCTTCCTCTATGACCCTCCTTCAATCACCTCTTTGACCAAGTGTGGAACATCCCTCTTAATCGCTTACTCTTTGACTTGACACTCATGTTTCCTCATGCTTCTGTGATGCATCTTGGGACATTTTTCTGCATCAAAGATGCTCTATATAAATACAAGCTGTTGTTTCTTCAAATAAAGACTATGCAAACTCTTTTACACAGTTGGCTTGGTGGTGTTGTCGAGTTACCAGAGCTAATGCTTAATTTACCTTTGCGCAGGTATTTGTGAACTTTGCCAAACAACAGGTGACTGAGGATGAAAATCTTGCTCTCCATCCGCGTGCTGCTGGGGCTAGGAGGGAGGTAAAGGTAACACCAGCTCCAGTGGAACCCACTCAACCAAATACTACCAACACTTCCACTACTAAGGCAAATAAGGAGAAGCAATCTTGAGGAAGTGCCAACAAAACAGCAATAAACAGACTGCACTACATGGACTAAATCACAAGCATTCTGACTGTGACATCTCTCCTCAGAGTGATTACAATAACACAAACCCCACATGTGACAACTCTACAGTATCAATGTGACTACAATTACCGGGATCAGCAGACGGTAACATCAAGTTTTGTGACATACAGATTAATGAGCAGCCAATCTCAAAGATCATATATGTTTAACTCTAATGGCAAGCCTACTATCAAGGAGTATGATAGCTATAAATTGTGCATGGCTGAAATCATCTCTCAATGTCGTTACATAGATGCCTGCAGAGGAATTCATTTTAATGTTGTGCATTCCCCATAACCTACAGCATGCATATATATATGTAATATGGGTGTGTATATATATATATTATATATATATATTATATATATACACACATAGAAATTAAACCTTTATGTACTAAATGCCTGTTGCCTACATTCATTGTCATATAACATCTTCAAAAGTGGGTTTCTGTACATATTTAATATGAAATGGATTTGGAGACCTGTAATGACTGTGTAACATTCTCTAGATCCAAATAAATAAAATAAGGGGAAGATTTCCTCCGTGGGCTACATATTAAACCTTTTTATAAAGAATAGGCTTAGAATTTTACTGTAGCTAAGACAGATGAAATCTTCCCCCACAGTTCCACTTTGATAGTTCTCAGAAATTAGTTGTATAAAGCTTATTCCTGCAATGCCTGATCTGATGGCTGAAGCAATAGCAGTGACATATGTGCATGGTATATAGCCTGTGCTCTGAATTCTGAATTATAATAAAACTCTGACTGAGAGTGGCCTGAGATAAATCAGCACCAGCATGAGAATGTTCCTGGAGTCTCATCACGTATTAAAGGCGATTTTCAGTACATTTTCAATTTTTAATGGTACTTAGAATGGGTCAAAAACATTATAGATTTAAGATGACAGAATAATTGATGAAGTTCTAAATCCAGCCACAGTTTAATGTGATTACCTGACACTGTCAGCTACAGTTAGTAGACCTAAGAACCCTGCCCCTATCTTTCTACCCCTCCTAAACCATTTCTTCTCTCTCACACGGAAACACAGACACACACTTTTATATTTCAAAAACATCAGCTCGATACAACATTTTTCACTCTGAAAGACTCCTGTGAGAATAGCTGAAACAATAAGAGCTGGGAACTCTGGAGAAATGTTGTACATATAGACAGCATGCACTCTGCTGCACTCTTGACCATTGAATAGATAACTGTTAATATACCTTTGGCAAAAGAAATGAGAACAGATGTCATGCACATAAATAATAATAAATTGTCAGAGTTATTAAATACCTGAGAGTGTCTGAAATTGCAAAGTCAGGGCTTTAATAACATGGTTCTTCATGAAATCTTAGTCGGGGGATGCTGAAGTAATCAGAAATTTCCACTGCAATCAGCAATATTGGCAAATTTATTGTGATGATAAATAGCAAGTCCCACCAGCTTGACATGCAGCGTGCTTAATCTCCAATGAAGTCTTTCTGATGCATTCAGCACAAAAACCCATCCTAAAGCGCGGACTACACTCCATGTTCTTCAGTGTTCTATTGACACGTCCTACATGTTATGAATTCATAATGTGACTGAACTGCTACTTACTGTGGAAGGAATGGCAACACTAGAACTGGCAGTGAAAAGCATGGGAAAATGTTGGCTGAGCTGACCCTTTCACTAGCCTCTGGGTGAAAGTAGATGCAATTATCTCGACAGCAAGTAGTTTTTACCTGCCTATAATAAATCGGCTTTCTGCAAACTCTTTATACTCTTAAGTGTTAACAGCAAAAACACTGAGGGACTGGTTCCAAAATTTCTGACTGATCACCCCTCCCTGGCCTGCGAACACTGCAAAGTCCCCACTCGCCAAGGACATCCTTTAGGATGAATGGAATTCAAGTCTGAACTATAAATACCCCACCATCTGCACTACATACTCCTCCCAGTCTGTAATATATACACTGCACAATCTGCACCGTACGCAACTTAAAGTCTGCACTATATCTTCTCTAAGGGGAGAATTTTCTCTCTGTCGGGTGAGCCGGTCGGGAGCGGGCGCAGGCGGACGCGGAGCTGATCGCCGCCTGCCATCGGCTTCCTGCTGCCATTTTACGAAAGAGTGCAGAAATCTCCCTGAGGCACAGAGCTGCCTTAAAAATATTCAGTGACCCTGCCTCCACCACCTTCTGAGCCAGAGAGTTCCAAAAGTCACACAATCCCCTGAGAGAAAATAATTCTCCTTATCTCTGTCCTAAAAGGGCAACCTCCTAATTTTGAAACAGGGCCCCCTAGTTCTGGACTTATCCACAAGAGGAAACATTATTTTCTCTCAGAGGATTGTGTGACTTTTGGAACTCTCTGGCTCAGAAGGTGGTGGAGGCTGGATCACTGAATATTTTTAAGGTGGAGGTAGATAGATTCTTGTTAGGCGAGAGAATCAAAAGTTATCAGAGGTGGATGGAAATGTGGAATTCAAAACACAAACAGATCAGCCATGATCTTAATGAAAGGCGGAGCAGGCTCAAGGGGCCGAATGGCCTACTTCTGCTCCTATTTCGTACGTTTGTATGAAAGCATACACTACTCCATCATAAGGGAAGTTAGCTGAAAATGTGGATATCGTTAACAGAATTGCAGCCCCCTATTTGTATAAAGCCAAAGCCAGCACTGTCATCCCCTCCATTCATCACCCCCAGCCCATTCACAAACCACTGGCTGGATCTCCTGCAGACCTCACACTGAGAGTGTTGACATTCTTCCTCTTCCCCCCACTCTGTTAATGTAACCCCTTCTACCTGTGACCCAATGTTAACTGGTTTCTTCTGCCCCTCTCTCTATATCAGAAGTAATGGGAGCCTCCTGCTCTATCCTGGTAATAAAGGCAAAACCCTTTCCCCCAATCCCAGCCCTGATAAATCTTCCCAACATCGCTCACCTCCACCCCTACTGGAGAGAGCTTGTTTGTCTCTGTCCTCTTTCGTTGCTATAATTACTCCTTACCCCCTTCCCTGCCATCTCTTACCCTGTACCCATCCTCTTTCCTTCCCCTCTCCTATTCACACCATGTCCACCTTCTTCCCCCAATCCTCCTCCTCTCCCCTCCTCTCCTCACTGCCTCCCCTTGCTCCCTCCCCAACCTTTAGCCCTTCCTGGCCTGAATGCTTCACTTGGCCTTGATTCCTCATGGGTAAGGCCATGAGAGTCCAACCAGTGAAGTATTGGCACAAAATTCCTGCAACCAGTCGATAAATGATGCCCACTGTTCATTAGACGTGACCATGTCCATCTAACACTGACGATATTTTGCTTGCCGAATTACCAGGCGTGCAAGACAGGAAGAGAGCAACACCCTCCACGGGTCAACGTGCCAAGGATCCCCTTAACCAATCAGAATGAAGAATTCTGAAATTAACAACAGAGCCTCAACAAGGAATTGTAAGTTAAGAGTGGCGTCAAGTCAGGTACAGAAAGAGAAACAGAAAAGGGAAGAAAGATTAGATTAAGAGAGAAAATAGAAAGAAAAAGTAAAAACAAATCAATTCAATTTTTTAAAAATCTTCAATCAAAAGCTGAAGGCATGAGATTTCACACTTGTAATGGGTAATTTTCGGTGCCTGACTGTCTGGTTGGCAGCAATTAACATTCAACTCATCAGTAACAGGGTGCTTATACTTAAAGCGACTCCGTGACAACTTTACTTCACATCTACAGTGCAAACTCATGCCACTCAATGCATTTGGATTCCCTTTCACAAAGCTAACCATGAAATGGTGCACCTTGGACAGCAACTTTCCATCAATCCGCGCATTTGCCTTTCCCTGAAGTTGCTGAGGCATTTGCACTTAACTGCAAACATTTTTAACCTTGTTACTTTGACAGCAATATTGGGCTGCTACGTTAGGTATGTGGGGTACGTATTCTGTGGAAAACTACTGCGTGTGTGAGACAAATCCCAATCCAAAGTGTTCAGGTTGATATCTGTAGGTGGCACAGCGATCAGACTTTCAGTGTCGGAGGTGCCAACCTAGGGCGGAATTATCCCAGATTTACACTAAGTGCAGTAGCGGGCGGTTAAAGCCATGTTTTACCCGCCGGCCGCAATGGCGGCTTCTCACGCCGTATCTTCCCAAACCCACCGCAATAATTATGCGTTCCCAGGGAACACGCTGTTTCCATGGCGGTCGGACTCTCATTCGCCGGCCATGCCATCACCTCGCCGCTTCGTCACGCCAGGCACCGTATTTAAGGTGCAGCCGCACACACACCTCTCAGTGCTTCCGGCCCACGACTGCTGCACGAGAGACAGGATAGCCTCGAAAGGCAAACTGCGGCCTCCCATTTCAGTGACGTATTCCTCAAGCGCCTTTTGATCACTGTGGAAGCCGCCGTGATGTCTTCTACCCCCGCTCTGGCCGCAGGATTGGGCAGCTGCATCACCCGTCCAGCATAGGAGGCGGTGACAGCAGTGGTCAGCGCCAATGCCCTGCAAAAGAGGGCAGCCGCGACACGATGAATGGTCTCATCAATTCCGCCAGGGTAACTCGCTCCTCTCATCACTCTCAACTCACAAACTCCCAAACCCATCGCACATCCTCAGCGATCTCACACCTCAAGGAACAACACCACTAACTCTCACTCACGCCCTCACATCTCTATCAGGCTCATATCCTCTGGAGCTCATGTCCTCATCCTGTCCATGGCTCCGCTCACCACACAAGCATTCCACATAGTGCCATGTGTCCTGCTCACCCTCTCTCCTTCTGTTTCCACACAGGGGAAGCTGGCTCACAACAGCAGGGAGAGATCCCAGACCGGGAGTGGAGTGGCTCCATTCAGCCCCTCACTCACTTTGAGGAGTGTACCATCGCACTGACTGGTGAGGGCGTGGGCCATGCCTGTGGCAACGGTGATGTCTGCCAAGCGACCGACACCCTCAGCCAGCCAGTCCCTCCGCTCCACCCATGTCCTCACCTCCAGCCAAGAGGGCACCTCCTCCATTGAAGAGCTGGAAATAAGCAGCCTGGAAGACTTGTCACGCGCTTACCCACACCCTCCACCAGCGCAGAGACACACACCTCGGTGGAACCTAGATTTACAGCAGGCTTGAGTTCACAATCTGGTGGTCACCACATGGACGCGTGTCCGCAGCAGGAGGAGGCAGGTTTGGCCTAGCTCCCCGGCACTCGGAGGACTGCTGGGGAAGAGGCAGCTGTGAGGTCCGAGTTAGATGATGAACCTCTGCCTTCCAACTCATCCTGGAGAGTCTGCAGAAGGCGGGGGAATATCATGCAGAGCTGTTGGAAGCCCTCAACAGAGTGGCTTGAGAGTCAGAGAAGTGTGTCTGCCTGCTCTCTGATGAAGTGGTGCCCACGTGTGCGCGTATGGAGGTCTCCATGTGGAGGATGGCAAATGCCATGGAGACCCTGGTCCAGCAGAACGCAGAGATGTGTGCAGACCTGCACTCCATCACGGGAGCCATGGGTGAGTTCCTGCAGTGCTAACGTGAGAGGGAAACGGGGCACCTCAACGTCCCTCCAGGTGCTCCTTCCCCTCAAGGAGTCAAGCTGGGGCCCCCGCGCACTCGAAAGGAGGCAGAGTGGCAGCTGGACACCCCTTGGTCATCCACTCAGTAATCTGAGAGGCTGTCGTCTCCCTCTGAGTCCCCTTTGCCAGTGAGCCCCTCAACTTCGTCCTCTGTCACCACAGAGGGAGCAGCTGACAAACGAGTGATTCTGGAGGGAGAAGTGTATGTGGGATAGGGCCTTTTGGATGTGGGACAGGGCCTTTCGGAGCTCCGTGCAGGCCCTCTCCTAAACAAGCGGATCCTTCCCGTATTACACCACCTCAATGTCATGAGCATTTTCAATGCTGCCTGTTGGGGTTTGCTTTCAGTTGTCCACCTGAGCTGACCTGCATCACCACCCACCCAATGATCACACTCCCATGAAGCACCTGACCTCACCCACGACTCTTGTCTCACTTGCAATTTGGACAGTATGGTTTTGATTCGATTTTTAGTGCATTCCCCGTCCTTTGCCTTCCCCCATCACCCATTTCCTTTCCCCCATCACAGTCGACCCCTCACCGGTATCACCTTCCACCTCCCCACCATGACCTTCCAGCCACAATCCTTTTTCCTTCGGGGATGTCCAGGTGAATGTGCACATTCTCTTCCTTCTCAAAAATCCCACCCCATCCACATTAACCTCCCCAACCTCCTCCTTCGCACCTCCAGGGTCCGTGTCTGCCTCCTAGGCCCCACCAACCACCCTCGCCGTCCCTTCTACCACTAACATCGAACCCTCACCCTCCCACCTCACTCTGCCCTCGGTCATTCTCACCGTTCCCTCGTTCCACGCCCACCCTCAGTTCATTCCCCAGGAGGTAGTCATGGACTCATCAGAGCCCTCCCCTACATGTTCACCTGGACAACCTGCCCCTCTGGAACCCTTCCCTCCTTGGAACCTCTTCCCCCCCCTGGACTCCCCCCGCTCCCTGCCTTGGTTCCCCCTGGACTCCACACCCGCTTATTCCTTCCCCCTGCCTGACTCCTTCCTCCACCCTTACTCCCTCCCCTCTCTGCACTCCTTCCCCCGTCCGAACTCCTTCCCTGACACCTTCCACCCCCTACCCCTCCTTACGCCTACCCACCCAGTTGCCATCTTCTCCCCTGTTACCCCCTCCTCCCTCTGCACTCCCTCCACCCTCCCAACCTCACCCCATCCTGACACCTCTTCCTCTCAAAGCCGATCCTAGACTTTCCTCTCCCGCTCCCCAGCCCATCTTCCTCTCCCAAAAACAGCTGGACCTTCCTCTGCACCCCCTTGACCATCATCCGTTGCGAGCAGACCCTCAACGGTGACTTCCCAACTTCCGCGAGCTGCTTCGCAGTGGAGCCATGTCCGTGAGAATCCACCCAGCATGTCATGGACGTATCCCCCAGAGTCTCGTTGCTGTCGGGCTCCAGCACCTTCTGCTCCTCAGATGTCGATGATGTGAGCAAGGCCCTGGCGGTAATCCCGGCTTCTGCGCGTCACACTTGTCAAGACGTGTTCTGCACTGGCCGTGCAATCACTCCGACGTGGGCGGACAATCCATCAGGGGGCTGGGAGACGATTCCGACGAGCTGGCCTTAATAATGATGTGCTGATGTATTGCAATGAGGTTCCCAACACCCGATGGCAGGAAACACGGTCCCCCCCATCAACGGGCTGAGCAGACAATCGCAAGTTGGTTTCACCACCTCTCGCCATATTGTCCGCCCATGCCGCTGAGCACGCCCTATGCCAGCGGCCATGGAAGATTCCGCCAGTAGTCTGTCATACCTACAGGTCAACTGAACATCCTGATGTGAATAAAAAACTGCTTTGAATCTTTGTGAAGCTCCTCCTTTTCAGGCACGTTGTTTTTCCAAGTTTTGTAACTAAGTAAGTTCTGAGCTTTTGAAAAATTATAACAAAGTGTAATATATAGATATTTATTCTCTTTTTAAAATGTTTGTCCATTTGCAACTGATAGCTGATCTCACGTGCCTCCCTATCCCATGAGATTGGTATATAGCCACCCATATACCTAGCTTTCCCACTTAAACACATAGCGCTTCCCAATTTAACCCTCTTCTATTCCTGTGCCTCCTTTACCATGCTCAATTAGTAGCACATTCACCTCTGAGTTAGGAGGATGAGGATTTAAGTCCCACTCCAGAGACTCGCACACAAAAACCCAAGCTGACGCTCTAGTGCGTTGCTGAGGAAGTTTTGCACTGTTGGAATTGCAGCCTTATTAATTAAACCAATTAAACCAAACTGGCATTAAACCAAGGCCCTATCTGCCTGCTCAGTAGATGTAAAAGATCCCATGGTACTTATGTCAAAGAAGAGCAGGTGAGTTCTCCCCAGAGTACTGGTTAATATTTATCCTTCAATCAATATCACAAAAACAGTGAATCTGGTTATTATACATTCCTGTTTGGGAGAGTTTGCTGTGTGGACTTTGACTGCCAGGTTTTCTACATTACAACAGTGACTACACTTCCAAAAAAAGTATTTCATTGGCTGTAAAGCACTTTGAAACCGCCTGAATTTGTGTAAGGTGCTACATTTGCACGTTAAAATGCAATTATTTCTAAATGCTAAATGCAATTATTTCTCTTTTGTTTAGTTTTTTCTTCGCCAGTAACTGGTATATTCTCAGCAGCTGCTGCCCCCATCCCCCAGTATCCAAGAACTAAATTACTCATGGGTCAGATTTTATTCATAATACAATAAATATACTGGAAACCTTGAAATACTTCTGAATTTATTATTAGTATACCTATCAGAGGGGACAGGCCATTGATAGCAAGATGGGAACCTGAATGTTTAAGGAATCGTTACAAATGCAACAGAAATCAGAGATTTTCCAGAATTAGCTTATTGAACCTATTCATTACGTATATTTGTATATTTACTGGGTATCCAGCAACTGTGTAGTTTGTCCAGAGATGGGGTAACGCTGCCACGTTAGCTCTTGGCTTCTTCTTAAATAACATGGGGCAGGATTTTAAGTCTCGTGGGCAGGTGCATGTCCGACCTGATCGGGCGTAAAACAGCACACGGTGACATCGGGCGAGCGTCCCGGAGTCACTTCCCGGCGAAATCACACACACAATATTTCGGGGCACACGAGAGTTGTCAGCGTGCCCGCCGACAACTAAGAGGCCTAGGAAGGTCCTTAATCAATTAATTAAAAGCAAAATTTCGCTGCCCGTCCAACCTTACGGGGTTGGCGGGCAGGTGAGTCGGCCAGGCGGCCTTTGGATTTTTTATGAAACCTCATCAGCTTTCCAACAGGAATTAAAAAAAGAGTAAAAATTTTTAGACATCATTTTTAGTATGCCCCTGTTCACATGACCGAGTCATAGGCGGGGACATGTTTCTCTCATCTTCAAAATCTTTATTCCTGTTTGCACAAATCCTCAGCTCCCTGAGGCAGCTCCCTGCTTTCAGTGCACGCTTCCCCGCGCATGGGCAGACTTAGCGCTCCCCTTCCTCCAGCCCCCACCCCGGCAGCGCTGAATTTCTCAACGCACATTTCACGCAGACTGGCTGTTAATTGGCCAGCCCACGTGAAATCGCGGGCGGGGGCCAATCGCGGGCGGGGGCCAATCGCGGTCAGGGGCCAATCGCGGGCGGTGGGCCATTTCGCGGCTGCTCCCAGGCCCGCCCACCCGAGGACCGGAAGATCCTGCCCATGGGGCTCATTGTGTCGAGTCAGCTCTGACACCCTGCAAACTCCCTGTCGATTTCAGTCAGGTCTGAAGCTAGTTTGCCATCTGTTTCCTGAACTAATTTGACAGCTTTGCTCTGCATTTGTTTAACTTCACACTTCTCCAGCCAAGTTGGGTCCCATTTCTAATCGGCATCAAGTGACCTCTGCACATGTGCAGACAGTTTTGGTCTTATCTGTGGTACTGCCAGCTCCAGATGACTGAGCAACAATGATCAATACCATAGGTTGGCATCTTTTGGAAAGAAGGGAAGAGAGTTAAAGAGGGAAGAAGTGACCACGGTTTCCTCAACTGCTGATCTCCAGACGAAGACAAAAGTTGGGATCTTATGAGGCCCCCGAGGCAGGTTTGGAGACGGGGCTGGGAGGAAATAGAAAAGATCCTTGTCGGCTTGAAGCATTCCTGCCTTCAGTCGATCTTGCCAGATGCAGAGTCATACCGCGCCGCAGTGGTGGGTAACCAATACATTGTAATTGGGAGGCTAATGAAGGGAATGGGGAAGACTCTGTTGGGATCTTCCCAGCATCAGAGAGGCCTCCTGCTGATTGTTGAGCCTGGCAGCTCAGTGGAGGGAGCCACCCGATTGCAGCCAGAGTGGCCATCAGAGCTGGAGGTCCCGTGCTCCAGTGAGGGGGCCATGGGCAGGAAAGGCCGCACCCTTGGCCCAAACAAATCCACTCGGCTACAAGCGGCCAACTGGCATCAGCCCTCACCAGTTTTAAAGTTGACGCACGCCTCCAAGGCCACCTCCATGTTGAGGCGCCCTCGCACTCTCCTCGCTGCATGAACATCACCCACCTCTCCTGGTGGAGGTGGCGGCCTTCCAAAGCTGCAGGTCCTCTGATTGGCCAATTAATTGGCCACCTCTGGGAAGATTGCACAGGAGGGCTGACAGACCATCGAGGTCAGAACTCATGTTTATCCTCAATGGAAGAATATTTGCAAAGGCAGTAAGATTTCGCACAAAACGTTTTCTGATCAACTATGATGGCACCCCCTCCGCACACCCCATCCCTCAACTACTCATCTTAGATAACTAGGATATGGGCCATTTACACTCAGTCCATCTCCACGAGCCATACAAACTCTTTCTCTAAATTATAGCAAGTGTTCTTGAATATTTATATGCGGGTTGTGCAACATATGTTTGTGTTCTACCAGGGCCATTGAGCTCCTGACCTCATTACAGCCTTGGTTCGAACATGAACAAGAGATCTGAACTCCCGAGGTGAAGTGAGAGTGACTGCCCTTGATATCAAGGCAGCACGTGACCGAGTGTGGCATCAAGGGGCCCTGGCAAAACTGGAGCCAATGGGAATCGGTGGGGGGGATCTCGCTGCTGTTTGAAGTCATACCTAGCACAAAGGAAGATGGTTGTGGTTGTTGGAGGCCAATCATCACAGTCCCAGGACATTGTTGCTGGCATTTCTCAGGGTAGTGTCCTAGGCCCATCTTCAGCTCCTCCATTAATGACCTTCCTTCCATCATAAGGTCAGAAGGGATGTTCGCTGATGATTGCACAATGTTCAGTATCATTCACAACTCCTCAGATACTGAAGCAGCCCATGTACAAGTGCAGCAAGACATGGATAATATCCAAGTTTGGGCTGACAAGTGGCAAGTAACATTCACACCACACAAGTGCCAGACAATGACCATCTCCAACAAGAGAGAATCCAACCATTGCCCCTTGACATTCAATGGCATTACCATCGTTGAATCCCTTACTATCCAAAATCCTTGGGGGTGGGGGGGGGGTTACCATTGACCAGAAACTGAACTGGACATGCCATATAAATACTTTGGCTACAAGAAAGAGAGTGTAAACTCTGAGGCGAGTAACTCAACTCCTGACTCCCAAATCCTGTCCACCAGAGACAAAGCACAAGTCAGGAATGTGATGGAATACTCTCTACTTGCCTGGATGAGTGCAGCTCCAACAACACTCAAGCAGCTCGACAGCATCCAGGACAAACCAGCCCGCTTGTCCAGCACCCCATCCACCACCTTAAACATTCACTCCCTCCACCACTGATGCACAGTAACAGCAGTGTGTACTATATACAAGATGGATTGCAGCAACTCACCAAGGGTCCTTCGACAGCACCTTCCAAACCTGTGACCTCTACCACCTAGAAGGACAAGGGCAGCAGACACACAGGAACACCACCACCTGCAAGATCCCCCACAAGCCAAACACCATCCTAACTTGGAACTATATTGGCGTTCTTTCACTGTCACTGGATCAAAATCTTGGTACTCCCTTCTGAACAGCACTGTGGGTGTACCCACGCCAGATGGGCTGCAGAAGTTCAAGAAGGCAGCTCACCCCCACATTCTCAAAGGATGGGCAACAAATGCTGGCCTTGCCAGCAACATCCGTATCCCATGAAAGAATATAAAAAAATGTGACAGGTCTTCACTATTCAGTGTTACAAAGTTCTGTTGGAAGTATTTATTGTGCCTGTCTCCAACTGTGTCGTCAAGTGAGAGTCGGGAATGACAGGATAATACTATTCGCTCAAAATCCCACCTCAGTTGTCTGACACTATGCAGGAAATCCTTGCATTGTATAATGCCTTTCATGACCTCAGGAAGTCCCAGCGTGGCTTACAGGTTATGAAGTGCATTTAAAATATAGTCAATGTTGCTATATGTTGGCAATTTGTGCACCACAAGATCCCACAAACAGCAATGAGATAAATGTTCAGATAATCTGTTTTATCCAGTGTTATTGGTTGAGGGATTGATGTTGGCCGGAATATTGGAAGAACTACCCTTTTCTTCAAGCAACGCCCTGGATCAACTGGCCTCAGTTTAAAGTCTCATCTGAAAGATGGCACCTCCAACAATGCAGTACCCCCTCCGAGCCACACTGAAACCTCAGCTTAGATTCAGAACTCACTTTGCCGGAATGGGGCTTGAACTCATGACCTGGTGACTTGAGTGGTAAGGATGTTCCCACCAACACAAGCTTGACACCTGCAGGTGTAACACACGTGTCAGGATACGATCCTGGTGGGAGTGAAACAGTGTATTATTTAAAATACTTCTTTCTGTACAGCAATTGGTTGCAAAAACATTGGGAAGGTAGTAATTTTGACATGCCTTTGCTGCAATTACCTGTAAAAGATCTTCAGCCCCTTGCATTGCAGCAAGACCTGTGCAACCAGCCACCGTGGGGCCTGTAACAAAGGGGGCTGAGTGGTAGTTCTGCTCCTGCTTCTTCTTTTTCTGCTTTTAGCCTCTTCCATTTTACTTGGAGTTGTCACAATGCTGCCTGATCACCCTTCACCATCGCCTGTTAGTCATTCATTCCTCTTCCAATCCCACTGTGTTTGAGTCCCTCGCTATCACATCTTTCCATCTGCTGTTAGGCCTTCCTCTTCTACTTCTTCCTCGCAGTCCCATCTCCATCCCTCGCCTCACCATATTTCCTCTCTCTCTCCTTGGTCATCCTCCAGATGACCATACCATTTCTACTTGGCCACTTTCTTCGATGCTCCCACAATCTTCACTGACCCCCTGATGCGCTAATTCCTGATTTTGCCCATTCTCGTTACTCCGCGCATCCATCTCAGCATTCACATCCCATTAGTATTCAGTCACTCTTCCTCTTTCCTTGATGTTGTTCTAGTTTCTGCATTATTCTGCATTATATAACAAGACTGGTCTCAGAATGTCTTATACATGCTTCCTTTCAGTTTCAGCAATACTTTTCTATCACATAAAACTCCATTTTTTCCAATTACTCCAACTAGCGCTACTCAGTTGTTTCATTTCCATTTCCACACTTCCATCTTCTGCCACCACTGACCCCAGTTACTTGAACCTACTCACATTTTCCAAGTCTTCACGAATAATCTTTCCACCTTCACTCTGATCCTATTCCCTGGGCCAGTCCATAAATTGGGTCTTTGGTCTACTGATCTTTATACCCCCTGTCTTCCAGTGCTTTTCTCCAGTTCTCCATATACTCAGTCATGTTCTCATCATCCTCATCACATAGCTCAATGTCATCTGCAAACATTATTGTTCAGGGGACTGGTGCAGACAAGTCAGTTTGTATTGGTGATCCACGACATGATCTTATCAGGTGGCGTAGAAGGCTCAAGGGGCTAAATGGCCTACTCCTGCTTCTAATTTATATGTATGTTCAGTGCCAGTCTCAAGCCCGGATAAATAGGGAGGGCAAACAGCAGGCAGAGGTTTTTCAAAATTGCTACTTTCCCAATGCTTTTGCAACCAATTGTCCAACTGTTGTACAGAATGAAGTCTCTTAAAAAGTACACTACCTCACTCTCGCCAGGACATATCCTGACACATGTGTTACATCTGCAGGTGTCAACCTTGCGTTGGTGGGAACATCCTTACCACTCAGTCACCAGGTCATGGGTTCAAGTCCCACTCCAGCAAAGCGAGTTCCTGATCTAAGCTGAGGTTTCAGTGCGGTTCTGAGGGAGTTGGTGGTGCCGTCTTTTAGATGAGACATTAAACTGAGGCTATTTCATCTATGACATTATTGGAAGAAGAAAAGGGTAGTTCTTCCAACGTTCCGGCCAACATCAATCCCTCAACCGCCCACCAAATCCAAATGATGGTTGATAGGAATGGGCGAAGTTCTGCATCACTCCCAATTTGCCCTGATGAGGCCTGGAGAGAAATTTCTAGGGTTGGGTGTTCGCTAAAGTCCCTTCACATATAGCTACAAAGTGGACTAACTCCCTCCTGGATCATGGACCCAAGTACCCCTTGTACTCCACTAAGAACAAGATCTTGAGAGGTTTCTTCGATGGGCAAAAAGCATTAGGCACTGAGGGGGCTCCTCCCTAAGACAGGATTTATGTTTAACAAAATGACTCACCCAGCCAGCTTGCTTTCCAGCCGTCAAACCAGCAGAATTTGTCGGTACTACCAAAAAATATGATGCTCACAATGTTTGGTGTCGCAAATTTGAAACATTCACCATTAGCGCCCTCCCAGTTCAACTATAAAACTCTGCCACTTACCATCGGATGAGGTGTTAAACCAAGGTAGCATCTGCCCTCTCCGGTGGGTGTAAAGGGTCCTGTGGCCCTAATACGAGGAAGAGTTGAGGAGTTCTCCCTCCTGTGCAATATTTATCCCTCAACCAAGAATAAAGAGACTATCTGGCCATTATCAAAAAAATTGCCCTTGGTGAGAACTTGCCGTTTGCAAATTGGTTGCTGTATCTCCTACATTACAACAGTGATTACACTACAAAAGTAGTTGATTGGCTGTAAAGCACTTCCTGGATATCCTGAGGTTGTGAAAGGTGCTATATAAATGCAAGTCTTTCTTTATGTGCACATTTAACTGGATGGTATTGACTATACATGTATTACCAGGCCATAACTGCAGCAACTCACCAAGGTTCCTTCGACAGCCCCTTTCAAACCCGCGACCTCTACCACCTAGAAGGACAAGGTCAGCAGATGCCTGGAAACGCCGCCACCTGCAAATTCCCCTCCAAGCCCCACGGCACCCGGACGTGGAACTATATCGCCGTTCCTTCGCTGTCACTGGGTCAAAATCTTTGAATCCTTTTCCTAACAGCACTGTGGGTGTGCCTACACCACATGGACTGCAGCGGTTCGAGAAGACAGCTCACCACCACCTTCTGAAGGGCAATTAGGAATGGGCAATAAAAATGCCAGCCCAGCCAGCAACACCCACGCCCGCGAATAGAATAAATAAAGCGAGCACGAGAACATCTCATTTCTTCCTTTATTTGGCACTTATGGCTTTGAAAAGAGGAGAAAACATTTCAGCTAAACTTTTTATTCAGAGACAAACAGTGTTAGCAAAGGATCTGCAAAATAACACGCATAGGCTTGCCCTTAATTTGTTGTCAGCATCTGTGTATATAAAGTCTCAGTAACAGTGAAGTTCTCCATCTCTACACTCAGTCAACAGCAAACATGCTTAGCAGACAGTAAAGGATCAAAGGCTGTGATTGTGCAGCGTGAGAAGTGATTAAACATTTGAGCACCACCGCAAGGCAAAGTTAATGTAAGATAATGAGGGAGGTTCGAGCCTTGGATCGACCTGGTTTATAATGCAACGGTGAAGAATAATAAGATAACCAACCAACAATGTTCTTGAGTTGGGGGAGTGTGCTACAAGCAGAGACCTGAGTCAATAACACAGTCGTGAGCAGTTTAATTTGGCGGTCCCATGCTGAAGATTGACATGCATTGAAAGCCCTGGTACAGAATGTCAGTACGTCGAAAAGGTTCAGAATTTCTGCCAAGGAGGCTTTGTTCCTTTTGCTGCTCTATGGCTTCAAATTGTGCTACATTATAGCAAAAAAGGAATTATTGGCATGCGGAAGGTGGGGTAATCCTTAAACTCTTTCAGGTACATGTGGTGCTTGCCTTTAGCCCAAACGGTCATTTGGAAGAAACCTATCAGGGTAAAGAGACCAACTGAAAGGCAAAGTAAAGAAAAGGTTAAATGGCAATTGCGTACATGTATTTAGAAGCTCTTCTTCTGCGCGTGTGTTGAATTTTTTTTACAAGGAAATTCAAACTACTGCCATATAATGTCTTACCTGGAAGACACTGCGTCATTATAGTAAAACCAATCCAGGATCCCACCTGTAGATCAACAAGCAAAGGAAGATGATCATGATTTGAATCGTGACTATTAGCCAGTTTTAGGTCTTTGCTTTGAACTGCAATATAGCAGGTTGCATAGTCAAAAACATCATTGTAGTGTTCTTCCTTGTTAGGGCCAAATCCGTGTAAAATAACTAAAAGTGAATTAATCTGTTCCTCAGAGTTTTAGTTTGCATTAAGTGCGGCATCCATGGTTAAAGCAAGTGATTATTATTAGCGATCTGGTCATGGGATTCAGGTGTTGACATAACAAAGAAAATTCTTAAGGGAACATTTTCTCCCCTTCACTACACATAAGAGGGCAGACAAACAATTCCAGCCAGATTCCTGACCAGCTCACTCAGCTGCCAGCCCCAGTCTGATAGACGGATGTGATAGAAGCAACAAGTTTGAGGGCAGGATTTTCGAATCCTGCCGAGATCAGGGGCAGAGGCGGAACGGTGTCTGAAAATGCCGGCGACGGCTAGCGTGCCAGCTTCCCGACACTGTTCCCGGCACCAGCCGTTGTGGGGGGAAAGGCCGGCTCAGGGGGCACAACAAGACAGGCAGCCGATTGGGCTTATTAAACGCCTTGCTAGCTGAGGTTTAGAAAGGCCAACTGGAATTTCCCAGTTTCCTGACGTGACACGGAGGGGGTACGTTCAAATACCTGGGGGTGGTGGGGGGGCACCCAGTGGGAACATCCTTACCACTCAGCCAGTGCTGCACACAGACTTACAGACCCTCTCTGCCTGCCTGGGCACAAAGGCCATCCTGTTGAGGGAATCCACCCCTCCCTCTCCCCCCTGCAACACATGGTGGCCTAGCTGCTGGATCTTTTATTATTTAAAGTTTTTTTAAAAGTTGGTGCACAGCGCCACCCCCCCATGTTGAAGTGCTCTCTTAGTTACTTAGGGCGGAATTTTCGCCAGCAGGGTTTTAACACACCCGCCGAAGTCAGTGGGCCTCTGAACGGCTCGCCCCACCGCGGTGGGGGCCACATAATCCCACCCTTCATCTGCACAGCAGCCTGCTACTCCTCTCCAGATGGAAGGCCTCTGATTGGGCCTCCAGCTTTGACAACCCGCCTGCGACCCTTAACCGGACAGTGAACTGTCTTCATGCCAATCATGCCAATCCTAAAGAATGGCCGTTTGGGGCAGGGGGAGGGGCGGGGCCCGGAAAATCCCGGCTCCTGTTTTCCCACTCCCAAAGTAAACATTCAGCCCCAAGATTCAGGAAGGTGAACCCGTTTATGCGAATCACGCTTCAAACACCCGGGCATCGCTGGTATTTTTTTTTTAAATACAGCTTTTGAGGTATAATTACTTAAAGTCTTCACTATTTTCCGAAGAGAGGCTGAGAGGTGCAGTATCACCAGAAACCCACGGGGTTTCTGATATCATTGATGCAGTGTTACAGAGTTCTGCCCCGAATGCAGGCAAATTCTACATCCAGCATGTTAGATGATAAGGGGTGTTAAGAGGGAAATTAATACTGTCAAACCCTGCAGCAGTGCAGTCTAATGCAGGAATTGATGTAATTACTGAAAAAAGAGGTGTGACCAATTAGGGTCAAGCTGCCTAGTCTAAATTTCAAACAATGCTTGGCAGTTAACTTTCAGTCACCATCACTGGTGCATTCTCCAAGGCAACGTCTCTACCAATCAGAATCCACTTGCCAACCAATCGGCACTCTCTTCACATACAGTATAAATTGTTGTTTTCCCCTTATATTGGTGTTCTTGCAAAGGGTCTTGATGGGTGCAAGACAAAAAGCTTTGGCATGTCTCTTTTTTCAGCAATACTTAAGTTCTGTGCTACCAAACAGGAACTTAAGCAGGAACTTACATTCAATAAAGGTTATTTGAGAGGTGCGCTGTTAGTTTCATGCAACATCTGCGCAGGCTGTAAGTGTGTGAGCGCTCCCAACAGCAAACATACCTCGTAGGTGTAATTGGGGCAGGACACAAAGAAAAACAACCAAGTGAAAGGATTCTTCGTTGGGTAAGGAATCTTGCGAATCTTGGCTCCTGTGATGGGGTGGGGGGAGAAAAATAGGCACATGCTCATCATAAATAGGGATAATGTCCAAACATAAGGGATTGTCTCCTCGCCCTGAGACCTTGAACAGGCTCCCCGTGTGACGTACGCTCCACCCTCACATTAGGCTTAAGATTTTGATAAGCTGGCTTAGGTAACAATCTTTTTAAATCCCTGTAATGTGAATTAGAGAAAACAGGAGCCAGTGATTACAAGAATCTAAAAAAAGAAACAGAACAGGCTGTGAGGAGCAAGCAGACCCAGAAAGAGAATACAACAGGACAAATTAATATCAACTTAAGTAGTTAAGACTTCATTTTTGAAAATGTTCTACTCTTGACAGCTGGTCCCTACAACATTCTGTCAAAAGGTACAAGATACCTATTGACGACCTTTCTGAGCAAGGGGGATAATGGGAATTGGTCGTATGGTGTCGGTGTTGTCTATACTGTAAAGTGCACGTACAGGATCAGAAGATTATTTTTTTCCCTTTCTGGATTTTGAACCCGGTTGTCAGGATCAAATGGGTGTTTTCACTCAGTGATTTTCCCCCAAATTTCCCCCAATTAGCGGCCAGAGGGCAGGCTCGCCGTCCAAATAAGGATGGTGGGTGGGCTCTCGAAACTGAAGGGCCAATCAGAAGCGTTTCAGCTTGAAAGAGGACAGCAGGACGTCATGGAGGTAAGTGAGGGAGAGGGCACTTCAAAATGGAGGCGTCCTCTCTCCAACTCTTTAAAATTTGAACTTAGGTTTAAAATAATTTCAAATCTAAAATGGCCTTTACAGCCGGGCCACGAGGACCATCTCCACAGACCGGCCTGTGGCTGCTGCTGCTGCACCCAGGTAGGCTGGGGAAGGCAGTGGGGAGGACCTCTAAGCCTCAGTGAAGCTCCAATTCCCACCGGTCTGTCACCGAGACATCGCCTGCAGTCGGCTGAACTGATTCCCACTGCCTTTGGGAACGTGCAGGCTGACTTGAAAATCCCACTCCTTTAATTGGCCTTAAGGTGGCCTTTAAGTGTCTTAATGGAGCACCCTATCGGCCTCCCATACCCCCCCTTCATATTCCACATCTGGAAAAATGGCCTGGGGCAGGATGGAGCCAGTGGCGTGGCATTCTGTGTCCACCCACTTCAGTTCCTGCCCCTGGCTAGGGCTAAACGTCCAGCCCTATGAGGTCCATCCTAAATGTCAGCCATGTTTCAGTGGGGACGATCTTGCCTCTAAGCCAGAATGTTATGGGTTTAAGTGCTGGCTGGGTTTTCGGCAGTGGCTGAAAAACAGCCCCACCAGTCGGCCTGCTGCTTTCCCAGCAAAATGCTGCCTCCAGGCCATTTGTTCAGAAGGCGGGATTGGGGCCAGCAAGGATGGCCGACTAGGCTTGTTCAGAGCCTAAACAATTCCCATTAAAGGGACCACGAGTGGAATTTTCCAATCAGCTTCCAGTTTCCCACATTGGTTTAGGTACCTGTCGGTGGGACCCCAGCAGCAGACCTGGGAATCAATGTGGCAGGTCCAGAGGCCTTCCCTCCCTGCCTGGGTGTGAGTCCAGCCACAGGCCACCTTTACAGGGATTCCTGTCCCCACTCCCCACACCCTCCACAGTGGTGGCCTGGCTGCAAGATCCATTTTTTTTAATGAAATATTTCAAAATGTTAGAGGGGGTGCCTCCACCTTGAAGCACTTGCCATCCATTAAAGTTTGCTGCTCTTCTGAAGCTGGAAGGCATCTGATTGGCCCGTTGGCTTCAAGAGCCCACCCACTGTCTTTAACTGGACAGAGAAGCAGTCTTCGTGCCAATTAAGGGGATGCCCCCATGAAGATCTCAATGAGTGGCTGCTTCCACCCCACCCACCACCTTGTGTTTCCCACCCTCAGAGTGAAAATCCAGCCCTAGGTCTTGAGGACATAAACCAGGCTCATCCTTTGGAGCTGCCTTTTTGGTGGGATGATAAACCAAGCCCCATCTGCCTGCTCAGGTGGGCGCAAAGGGTTCAACATCAGTATTCCAAAACGAACAGGGGAGTTGCCCTAATGACCTGACCAACACTTGTTCCTCAACCACCAGCAGAAACTGGTGATTTATCTCACTACTGTCTGTGGGGCTTCGCTGTGTGAATATTGTCACATTTGGTATCTACAACAGTAATTAAATGGCTGTTAAGTGCACTGGGACATTCTAAGGATTTGAAAGGCACATTATACATCAAAATTATTTCACCCTAGTTGTTCTGTTTCTGCTGTTCCCATTCTTCTAGCAGAACATTGAACATACAAACCACTTCCTAATAGAATTGTGCAGAGAAGTTACATGTAGGGTGAGGTGGAGTGAACTTTGAAAAGGTGATATTTTCTAACTTAACCTCTTGACAGGAACACATTGTTGGAAATAGGTCACCACCAGAAAAGCAACAGGAGGTTAGAGAGGTGCTTACCCTCTGAGCGCAGGTTCCTCAAGGCTATATGGATCGAGAAATTTCCAACTTCACATACCTACAATGATGCATAAATCACCATGATATAGTCACTGTCTGATCATAGTCTACAAAACATACAATTTCAGAAGTTCTAACAGTCCATTAGCTGTACCAGAGTGACAGCTTCATTGTCCCGTTTGAAATGTGAATTTATTTTTAATTTCCAAGGGTTGTCTGTTTCTAAAGGTGATAAATACTGCCAGGCCATTGCATTCAGGCTAAGACCAGTCCAATTTATTAAAAGTAAATTAATTACACAGAAGCTAAAAACCACAGTAAAATACTAAGAGCTCAAATAATGATAAATGACAGTTGATGAATCAGTCCGTGGGCATTCAAATATCTTCTTTAGATTATATCTCTAACACAGTGCAATAATCTACTAGATTTTCTGAAGGGTAGACTTGCCCTAGACTCCCTTACATGATGCTTGGATGTGTGTGATGCTACATTCTCACTTACTGCATGGATTTGAACCGTCCACTTTAAAATTCATTAAAATTAGAGGAAAGGATGCTATATCTATTCCACAAATCAACAGATCCCTGAATACAGAACTGTTATTCAGACCTGTTGAAGGTATATTCATTATCCAGCATAATCTGATGAAATGACATTTACATTTTGCCCAGGCTTCGTATAACTATTGACGCCCTTACTACATGCAATCCAGTTATCTGTCAAACATAGCTTTTAGCATCTTTAGTTCCTTCACTGTCACTGGGTCAACATCCTGGAACTCCCTTCCTCACAGCGCTGTGAGTGTCCCTAAAACACATGGACTGCAATGTTTCAAGAAGGTACCACACACCAACTTCTCAAGGGAAATTAGGGATGAGCAATAAATGCTGGCCTAGCCAGCAACGCCCACATCCCATGAGTAAATATATAAAAAAAACAATCCTGGTTAATCTAACCACTTGCATCTGGCAGGTTTCTGGGCATCCAGCCCTTATGTGTATCATGGCAAGTGAAGACTCAATTTCTATCCCTTGGCTATTTATTAAAAAAATACTCACGCATTACTCTGAAACAATGGTTTTGTGTAATATATACACTACAGGTGATTTCTCTACTTAAGGTATGATGAGGCTCAGTTAACCTCCCTATATAGTAAAGTGTCTTCAGCACAGGAGAAGCAGCTCATTGGTGAGTAGCTGGTGAGTCTTTATCTATATATGTAGTAAGTTTATTAGTCTAAGAAATAGAGACATGGCAAGGCAACTCAGACACATGGATTGCACATCCTGTTCCATGTGGAATTCCAGGTCACTTCTCTGTCCTGGATAACCAGAGGCACAGGGAGTGTTGCCTGCTATGACAGCTTGAGGAGCTCATCCATGAAGCTGAGAGCTTCATGGAAAGCATGCTTAGAGATCTGATCACCCCACAGCAGAGAGGGAGTGGGTGACTGTCAGGAAATCGGTAAGGATCAGGCAGGTAGTGCAAGAGTCCCCCAGAATGCATCTCACTCTCCAACCAGTACTGGTGAGAGTGATGGTTCATCTAGGGAGTGCTTCAAGAGCCAAGTCTATGACACCAGCTGCACAGGGAGGCAGGAGGAAGGTTGGAAAAGCCCAAGTGATAGGGAATTTGATAGAATAGACAGCTGTTTCTTCAGCTGCAGACGTGAATTCAGTGTGTTATGTTGCCTCCTTGATGCCAGGGTCAAAGATGTCACTGAGCAGCTGCAGAGCACTCTGAGAACCGAGTGTAAACCGCTAGCCATATAGTCCATATCGGCACCAATAATAAAGATAGAAAGAGGGATGAGTTTAGGAAGCTAGGAAGGAAACTAGCAAGCAGGACATCAAAGGTAATAGTAATTTCCAGAACACTCTTGCTACCGCACAAAAAGGGGATTTATGTACGGAGGCAGAGGAATAGCTGAGGTATTAAATGAACACCTTTGCATCCATCTTTACCAAGAAAGAAGATGCTGCCCAAGTTGTGGTGAAAGAGGAAGTAGTTGAGACACTGGATGGGTGAAAAATTGATACGGAGGAGGCATTAGATATGTTGTCTGTATTTAAAGATGATAAGTCACCAGGACCAGATGAGATGCATCCAAGGATACTGAGGGAAGTAAGGGTGGAATTTGTGGAAGCATTGGCCTTAATTTTCCAGTTCTCCTTAGAGAGAGTGGCAGTGTCAAAGGACTGGAGAATTGCAAATGTTACACCTTTGTTCCAAAAACAGTGTAGGAATAAGTCCAACAACTATAGGCCAGTCAGTTTAACCTCAGTGGTGGGGAAGCTTTTAAAAATGATAATTCGGGACAAAGTCAACAGTCACTTGGACAAGCATGAATTAATTAAGCTAAGCCAGTACAGATTTGTTAAGGGCAAATTGTGTTTAGCTAACTTGCTTGAGTTTTCTGCTGAGGTAACAGGGAGGGTGAGTAAGGATAAAGTGGTTGATGTAGTACATGGATTTCCAAAAGGCACTTGATAAAGTGCCACATAACAGGCTTGTGAGTAAAATTAGAACTCATAGAATAAAAGGCATAGTAAGCAGCACAAAATTGGCTGAGCGACAGGAAACACAAAGTAGAGGTGAATGGTTGTTTTTTTCAAACTAGAGGAATGGGATTCCCCAGAGGTCACCATTAAGACCCCTGCTTTTCTTATTATATGTTAATTGGGTGTACAGGGCACAATTTCAAAATTTGCAGATGACACAAAACTTGGAAGTATTATGAAGTGTGAGGATGATAGCATTAAACTTCAAACTCCCTTCCTAACAGCACTGTGGGTGTATCTGCACCACAGGGACTGTAGCTGTTCAAGAAGACAACTCACCACCACCTTCTCAAGGGCAAGTAGGGATGGGCAATAAATGCTGGCCCAGCCAGTGACCCCCACATGCTGTAAGTTAATGAAAGAAAAGGTCACCAATAGGCTGATGGAATGGGTAGACAAGTGGCAGATGAAATTCAATGAAGAGAAGTGTGAAGCAATTCATTTTGGAAGGAAGAACGCAGAGAGACAATATGAAAATGAAGGATGCAACTCTAAAGAGGGTGCAGGAGAAGAGGAACCTGGGGGTATGCGTGCAGGTGACAGGGCAGATTGAGAAAGTGGTTAAAAAGGTATACAGGATCCTGGGCTTTATAAATAGAGGCATAGAGTACAAAAGCATGGAAGTCCTGATAAATCTGTATAAAACCCTGGTTTGGCCTCAGTTGGAGTATTGTGTCTAGTCCTAGACACCATGCTTTAGGAAAGATGTGAAGGCATTAGAGAGGGTACAGGAAAGATTCATGAAAATGGCTCCAAGGATGAGGAACTTCAGTTATGTGGATGAACTGGGGAACATAAGAACATAAGAACTAGGAGCAGGAGTAGGCAATTCAGCCCCTCGAGCCTGCCCCGCCATTCAATACAATCATGGCTGATCTCATTTTAGCCTCAACTCCAATTTCCCACCCTCTCCCCATAACCTTTCAACCCATTACTAATTAAAAACCTGTCTATCTCCTCCTTAAACTTATTCAGTGTCCCGGCATCCACTGCACTCTGAGGTAGTGAATACCGCAGATTCACGGCCCTTTGAGAAAAGTAATTCCTCCTCATCTCTGATTTAAGTCTACCACCCCTTAGCCTAAAACTATGGCCTCTCGTTCTAGAATGCCCCACAAGGGGAAACATCCGCTCCACGTCTACTTTGTCTATCCCCTTTAGCATCTTATATACCTCCATTAGATCTCCTCTCATCCTTCTAAACTCTAGCGAGTATAGGCCTAAACTACTCAATCTCTCCTCATAAGACAAGCCCCACATCTCTGGAATCAATCTAGTGAACCTCCTCTGAACCGCCTCCAATGCAACTACATCCTTCCTCAAGTAAGGGGACCAAAACTGTGCACAGTACACCAGGTGCGGTCTCACCAATGCCTTGTACAGTTGTACTCTATTCTTTTAGCAATAAATGCCAAAATTCCATTTGTCTTCCTTATTACCTGCTGTACCTGCATACTAGCTTTCAGCGATTCATGCACGAGGACATCCAGATCCCTCTGCACTGAAGCATTCTGAAGTTTCTCTCCATTTAAATAATAAGTCGCCATTTTATTCTTCTGACCAAAATGGATAACCTCACACTTATCCACGTTAAACTCCGTCTGCCAAATTTTGGCCCGTTCACCTAACCTGTCCATATCCATTTGTAAATTTCTTATTTCTTCATTGCAACTTCCTTTCCCACCTATTTATTTGGGGCAGCTGAGGCCGCTGTCCTCGGAGAAGACAAGGTTGAGCCAGAGGAGATTTGAGGTGTTCGTAAACATTAAGGGTTTGGGCAGAGTAGATAGGGAGAAACTGTCCCATGGGGGAAGAATTGAGAACTGGAGGACACTGATTGAAAGTGTTTGGCAGATGAAGCAATGGTGACATGAGGGAAAACATTTTTATGCAGCGAATAGTTAGGATCTGGAATGCCTGAGCGTGTGGTAGAGGCAGATTAAATCGTGGCTTTCAAAAGAGAATTGGATAATTTCCTGAGGAGAAAAGATTTGCAGGACTATGGGGATGAGGCGGGGGAGTGGGACTAAGGGTGGAATCATCCCAGATTTGCACAAAGTGCAGTAGCGGGCGGGAAAAAAGGACATTTTACCCAAGGCTGCAATGGCGGGTTTTCAGGCCATATCGTCCCATCCCTGGCGCATCCTGCCTCATTAATAATGCATTCCCAGATCCGCCTCTGATTCGCCCTCCCTGCCGTCTCCACAGGCCTTCAGTAATCCGGGCGCCATGTTTAAAGGGTGACCCTGCACAGAGCCAGCACTCTCTTAAGCATCAGAAGCTTCTGCAAAGTCATGGCTGCCAAAGGGAGGAGACATGCTGCCCCCATATTTAGTGAGGTCTCCCTCGGGCACCTACTGGAGGCAGTGGAGGTCCGCCATGAAGTCGTCTACCCCCGCTCTGGCCGAAGACCAGCAAGCAAGGTCACCAATCCAGCATGGGAAGCGGTGACAGCGGTGGTCAGCGCCAATGCCCTGCAGAAGAGGACAGCCATCCAGTGCCAAAAGAGGATGAATAGTCTCCTCTATTCCGCCAGGATAAGTCACTCTTCTCATCACTCTTAACTCACACACTCACAAACCCATCATCACTCACTGCCAGTTCAAGGGACATCAGCACTCACTCTCTCACACCCACCTTCATCTTCCCTGTGGATCGTGTCCTTATCATGTCCTTGGCACCACTCACCACCCACACATGCCAGCTATCCTTCTCATCTGGCCTGGCAGGCATCCCACTTACATTCTCCATCTGTATTCATGCAGGACAAGCTAGCACACAACAAAAAGGAGAGGTTGCAGACTGGTGGAGGAACGCCCGACATCAAGGTCCTCACAGACTTTGAAAATAGAGTCATCCAGTTGGCCGGTGATGATCTGGAACGTTCCTGTGCTGATGGTGAGGTCGGCGGTGCTCAACCAAGTGAGGATCCAGCAGTGCAGCATCCATCAGACAGCCAAACCGTGAATGATGTGTCCTCTTTCACAGGCCACTGCCATGCACTAATTATCTCTCCTTGCTTTCGCAGGCACATCTGGGAAACAGCAAAGGGGCCCAGGAGCCAGGTCCTCGACTCAAGCCCCGAAGACGCCTTGGAAAAAGAATCTGATGACACCCTAATTGAAGACCCATCACAGCGCTCACCCACACCCTCCACCAGCACAGAGACACACACCTTGGTGGGACCTAGTTCTAGGGTAGCCTCGGGGGTCACAATCTGCTGAGCACATTGCACTGTCTGATCCACAGCAGGCAGTGGCAGGGGCTTCCCAGTTTTCCAGCTCTCGGGGAACTGCTGGTGGCCAGAAATCTTATGAGTCTGAGGCAGGTGAGGAGCATCTGGACTCGGTCATGTTGCTGGAGCTGCAAAGGCAAGCTCGGGAACATCAGGAAGGGATGTCCGCTGCACTCCTCAGATTGCAAGGCACAATGGACGAGGCCACCCACCTTCTGTCTGTGGTGATAGCGCTGGCATGTCAATGCACCAAGGTCAACACTGGTAGGATGGTGACTACCATGGAGACCTTGATCCAGGGCATTGCTCCTGCACTGCTGCGTGGGTTGAGCTCCATCTCCTACACCATGGTTGGCCTTCAACAGTCTGTACGCGAGAGGGGTGCAGGGCAGCTCGATCTCACTCCAGCTACCCTTTCTCCTCAAGGAGTCAGCCAGGGGCCCTTGGGCACCCATAAGGAGGAGGATCAGCAGGTGCACACCCCGGGGCCATCTACCCAGGTGACTCTGGGACTGTCCAGCCCGTCCCAATCCCCTCTTCCTGTCACCTCAGCAGCTCCAGCTCCACCGGCTAAGGAGGGTGTCACTGCCACACAGCAGGACCCCGAAAGCAGGCTGGGGCCCTCCAGGTCTCAGCCCTCCAGAGGACGCCCACCAAGCTCATCACAGACAGGGCGCCGCAGTCAGCAGGCTGCCTCCACCTCTGCTGTGGATATCCAGGGAGCACCAAGACATAGCGGCAGGGTTAGGAAGGTTAAGAAGATGTAGTTGCACAGCTGGGGCATGGGTGTTAATCACTTGTACTCAATGTTCACTATTGTAAATAAACTCCCAAGAATGTCTCCCTGCCTATGGCTCCTTGTTATGATGAGCAGTGTTCATGTCACTCAAATGTGAAACCTTGATTCCTGCACAAGATAAAGGCAGGTGTCTCAGTCCAGGGCCACTTCCCTGTGCAGTGTGTAACCTTCAGACCAAAGAGATGATCCGGCTTCACACTCACTGGACACATTACTGACGCCTGCACCTCGATGGTGCTGGTCATTGCTGCCAGAATGTCGTGGGCAGGCGCCACAGAGTTCTCTCATTCTCTCTGTATGCTCTCAGCACTTTTAAGATGGGGCTGGCCCCCATCTCTTCAGCATCTGTGACCGGGGATGGTGTGTTCCTGAAGGGGACAGGTGCTAAAGGCTGGCAAAAGATCAGGTGCATTTAAAATTTCATGGGCTGGATCTCCATTATATGACTGATCACAGAGCACAAGTGAGATGACCTCGGCCAGACAGGAGTCAGACATTCACAGAGGCAATGTGAAGATCTATGGAGTGTCCTCACTGCATGTCACCATAGTCCTCTGGGAATCTAGTGACTATTAGGGCCTCTGCTGCATCTCCATGACATGAGCCTGAGCACTGATAGTATGTGCACTACCATCAACCACACAGGAGTCAAACATTTGCAGATGCAAGGGGAAGGTATCAGGACTGTCCTCACTGCATCTTGTCATGAACCCTTATGAAGTTTGCGGCTATGAGGGCCTCCCGAGTGCGTCTGTCTCTTCTGGCCAGTGCGATGGCCTCATCGCCGGCATTCTGGCCTTTGAGGACCTCATCACCACCATCCCCTTTGTTGTCCTCCTCATCAGAGGAGATGTGCAGCTCCTCCATCCCGTCTTGAGCCAGGTCCTAGCCCTTGTTCCAGCACCAGGTTATGGAGTGTGCAGCAAGCGACGATGAAGTGCGACACACTCTGGGGACTGTATTGCAGTGCTCCACTAGACCTGTCCAGACACTGGAATCTCATTTTCAAAATGTCTATTGTTTGCTCCACCCAAGTCCGGATCACGGCATAAGCCTCGTTATACCGTCGCTCTGCTGCAGTCTGAGGCCGCCGCACGAATGTTATCAGCCACACCCTCTGTGGGCAGCCCTTGTCCCCAAGGAACCAACCCTGCAGCCTCTCTGGACCCTGGAAGATGTCAGGGACCTGAGACCTGCTAAGGATGTAGGAGTCGTGGGCACTCCCTGGGATTCGTGCGCAGACCTGCAGGATGGGTTTGTGGTGGTCACACACCAGCTGAACATTCAGCGAGTGGAAGCCCTTGTGGTTGATGTAGCTGTCTGCTTGTTGCCATGGAGATCTAAGCACCACGTGAGTGCAGCCGATGGCAACCTGCACCTGTGGAAAACCTGAGATCTACCCAAATCCCAGTGCTCTTACTTCCTGATCCAAGGCAAAATGCACAAAGTTCTGTGTCTTCGCGAAGATGGTGTCCGTGATCTCCTGGATACATTTGTTCATGGAGGCTTGTGAGATCCCGCACGGATCACCTGTGGAACCCTGGAAGGAGCCACTGGTGTAGAAATTGAGCACCATGGTCACTTTCACGGCCACTGGCAATGGGTGCCCTCCATGTCCCCGTGGTGCCAAATCCTGCAGCAGGTGGCCTTTGTGACCAACCAGTTCCCTAGACATGTGCAGTCTTCAGCAACACTGGTTCTCAGTCATCTGCAGGAATGATAGGCGGTGTCTATAGACCCTGCGTCTAGCGAGGAGCCTACAAGCAACAGCACATTGTGGATCTTCAGCTGCGTGTGCAGCAGGCCCTGCCGCCCCTTCATCTTGACGGAGGTGCTCCTCCCTTTGCCGACCCAGGCACCTCCACCGCTCTCTTCTTCTTCCCTGCTCCCTGTAAGCCATGAGGCATATCCTAACTCACCAGGCTCCATGATCCTGATGTTCCCCTCCTGCAGGATCAAAGAGAGAGATGCATGGGTTAGCATATGTGCCCTAAGAACCTCTCTTGGTTAAGTCTGAAGGCCCCTTCATGCATGCAGTAGTGTGCTGGCCAGTGTGTAGTGCACTCATTGGCTGTCTGAAACCCCACCAACCTCCGCCCCACTCCACTTGACCGATTGGCAGCAGCTTCGGCCACTGGACTGTATGCTGTGCTCTCAGCTCAGACGCAGGCATTCTAACCTGCACTGCAAGGCTGCCCTGTTAGCTTGAACCATAATGGATAGTGGTCCAAACCTTAATAAAGACGTTGCAAGGGCCTGTGAGCGCTTCCACCAGTGACTGCGCCATGGTTATCTTCGCAAGGGGATTGTACAACTTTCCCAGTCGGTCAATTGTTCTGCTGTCCCCAAAAATGCACATTAATTTGCAGCCTGTGCCTGAGGGGTGAAAAGTTCTGGAGCATTTAGTGTCATTTTCATGCTTTTGCGCTGCTTGAGTGGGCAGAAAAGCTTCAGAGGCTCCAGGCATGTCAATGGAGCTGCAGCTGAACGGGTCTCAGCTGTGGAAGAATGCTCACTTTTGACAAGCTTTTCCAAGCGCACGGCCACTCCCCTCACCCCCAACCCCCAACATGTGCTTGTGTACTTCCTTCAGTCTGTGCTGCCTTATAATTAGATGCAAATGTATTAAAATGATGTTCCCGTCCTGTGGCAGTGGGCAACGCGGCCCACCATTGACGGGTGGAGCGGACGATCTCAGACTGGTTTCACGACAGCTTCTCGCCATACTGTCTCCCCCCCCTCCCCCACTCCCCACTCCCCACGCACCCCCCCCCCTGCCCCCCACTCCCCCCCCCCCCCCCCCCCCGCCCGCCATGACGCCCGACACTAACGGGGCCGGAAAATTCCGGCCTAAGTGCGTTGCTCCTGCAGAGAGCCAGCACAGAAACGGCAAGCCGAATGGCCTCTTTTTGTGCTGTAACCATTCTATGATTCTATAATTCTGTCACGTTTGGCCTCAGTGGAGGTTTTGGCTCAGGAGGTGAGAAAAAAAATCAGTCAAGGTGTTCACTCCCAATCACGAGCTTAGTGACGCCTGCCCGCCGGTTGCAACTTTGGCTGCGAGTCTGTGCAGACGGCTTGTTGACACTTCCTCACTATAAAGAGTGAGCACTGATGAATGTCAAGCAGACTACCTTTAGCCATGGAGAGAGCTCTCAGGAGAGGAAACTGATCTGCTTCTTCTGCCCTGACAAACTCCAACCACCGCTGCCCATGAGCAGAAAGATTTCCACAATAAAATCTTAAAACTTAAGAGTGAAGGAGACATGTTGAATTTCCTCATCCTGAGCAACAGAAAACTTCCCCCGCACTTTTGTACCCCTGTTACATGGGGATAAGTCTAATCACTCTGTATGATAATCATTACATGGCCTGTGTCAGTATAATTAACCATTGATTCCCCTTGCGTCTGACAGCTCAAATTAGGTAATAATTAACTGCGGATAACAAGGTCTCATCGCTTTACACATTGTTTAATTTCATTGCTAATGTGACATGTCCGATTTGAAACATATGGCAATGCAGGTAAGGTAAACGGTTCACAATAGAGGTTAACATGACCTACCAGGAAAGTATATAGAGCCAGATGGACTTGTTGGTCACCGTATACTGTAAAAGCCAGAAAACCAAATCAGGATAAAACACAACTGAAGAATGGATTATTGTCAGTTTGCAGCAGGCACAATATTCTGTTACTTACAGGGAGGTGTGTACAGTGGGTGGTTGATGAAATAAGCCAGCCACACCGTGAAACCCCAATAGTAGAAACAGTTCTGTGAAGGCAAAAGCAAACATTCAGACTAGTGGACAGCATCATCCTAAGCGAGTAAGATCAGTGTTTTTACAGTGTTATTCAGGCTGCAGTTTCTGAGGATCCAAAAGTCTTTTTGCACCAGCTCTACTGACAGGTAAGCTGAATCAGAAGCAACTTTGCCAACATAGTGAGAGAAATCTTGTTGGAAAGATTTCAAGTAACTTTACCAAGTGCCTCTCCGTGGTTATTCTAACAGGACTAGACAGGGTAGATGCGGGAAGGATGTTCCCGACGGTGGAGGAGTCATAGAAACATAGAAACTAGGAGCAGGAGTAGGCCATTCGGCCCTTCAAGCCTGCTCCGCCATTCATTATGATCATGGCTGATCATCCAGCTCAATAGCCTACTCCCGCTTTCTCCCCATACCCTTTGATCCCTTTCGCCCCTAGCTCCTTCTTGAAAACATACAATGTTTTGGTCTCAACTACTTTCTGTGATAACGAATTCCACAGGCTCACCACTCACTGGGTGAAGAAATTTCTCCTCATCTTAGTCCTAAATGGTCTACCCCATATCCTCAGACTGTGACCCCTGGTTCTGGACTCCCCCACCATTGGGAACATCCTTCCTGCATCTACCCTGTCTAGTCTTGTTAGAATTTTATAGGTTTCTATCTGAACTCCAGCGAATATAATCCTAATCAACTCAATCTCTCCTCATAAGTCAGTCCTGCCATCCCAGGAATCAGTCTGGTAAACCTTCGCTGCACTCCTTTTATAGCAAGTACATCCTTCCTCAGATAAGGAGACCAAAACTGCACACAATATTCCAGCTGTGGTCTCACCAAGGTCCTGTACAATTTCAGCAAGACATCCCTGTTCCTGTACTCGAATCCTCTGGCTATGAAGGCCAACATACCATTTGCCTTCTTTACCGCCTGCTGCACCTGCATGCTTATCTTCAGCGACCGGTGTACAAGGACACCCAGGTCTCGTTGCACATTCCCCTCTCTCAATTTATAGCCGTTCAGATAATAACCTGCCTTCCTGTTTTTGCTACCAAAATGGATAACCTCACATTTATCCACATTATACTGCATCTGCCATGTATTTGCCCACTCACTCAGCTTGTCCAAATCACACTGAAGCATCTCTGCATCCTCCTCACAGCTCACCCTCCCACCCAGCTTTGTGTTATCTGCAAATTCGGAGAAATTACATTTAATTCCCTCATCTAAATCATTAATATATATTGTGAATAACTGGGGTCCCAGCACCGATCCCTGCGGTACCCCACTAGTCACTGCCTGCCATTCGGAAAAAGACCCGTTTATTCCTACTCTTTGTTTCCTGCCTGCCAACCAGTTTTCTATCCATCTCAATACACTACCCCAATCCCACGCGCTTTAATCTTACACGCCAATCTCTTATGTGGGACTTTGTCAAAAGCCTTCTGAAAGTCCAAATAAACCACATCCACTGGCTCCCCCTCATCAACTCTACTAGTTACATCCTCGAAAAATTCCAGTAGATTTGTCAAGCACAATTTCACTTTCGTAAATCCATGCTGACTCTGTCCGATTCTGCCACTGTTTTCCACGTGCTCAGCTATTAAATCTTTTATAATGAACTCTAGAATTTTCCCCACTACCGCCCTCAGGCTGACTGGTCTATAATTCCCTGTTTTCTCTCTGCCTCCCTTTTTAAATAGTGGGGTTACATTAGCTACCCTCCAATCTGTAGGAACTGTTCCAGAGTCTATAGAATCTCGGAAGATGACCACCAATGCATCCACTATTTCTAGGGCCACTTCCTTAAATACTCTGGGATGTAGATTATCAGGCCCCGGGGATTTATCGGCCTTCAATCCCATCAATTTCCCCAACACCATTTCCCTACTGATACTGATTTCTTTCAGTTCCTCCCTCTCACTAAACCCTGTGTTCCCCAACATTCCTGGAATGTTATTAGTGTCCTCCTTTGTGAAGACAGAACCAAAGTATGTATTTAGTTGGTCAGCCATTTCTTTGTTCCCCATTACAAATTCCCCTGTTTCTGACTGTAAGGGACCTACATTTGTCTTCACCAATCTTTTTCTCTTCACACACCTATAGAAACTTTTACAGTCAGTTTTTATGTTCCCTGCAAGCTTACTCTCGTACTCTATTTTCCTCTTCTTAATCAATCCCTTGGTCCTCCTTTGCTGAATTCTAAAGTGCTCCCAATCCTCAGGTCTGTTGTTTTTTCTGGCCAATTTGTATGCCTCTTCCTTGCATCTAATACTATCTCTAATTTCCCTTGTAAGCCATGGTTTGGCCACCTTTCCTGTTTTACTTTTGCGCCAGACAGGAATAAACAATTGTTGCAGTTCACCCATGCGCACTTTGAATATTTACCATTGCCTATCCACCATCATCCCTTCAAGTAACATTTCCCAATCCATCATAGCCAAATCGTGCCTCATACCATCGTAGTTTCCTTTATTAAGATTCAGGGCCCAAGTCTCAGAATCAACTACGTCACTCTCCATCTTGATGAAGAATTCTATCATATTATGGGCACTCATCCCCAAGGGGCCTCGAACAACTAGATTGCCAATTATCCCTTTCTAATTACACAATACCCAGTCTAGGATGGCCTGTTCTCTCGTTGGTTCCTCAACGTATTGGTCCAGAAAAACATCCCGTATACACTCCAGGAATTCCTCCTCTATGGTATTGTTACTAATTTGATTTGCCCAATCTATATCCACATTAAAGTCACCCATAATTACAGATGTTCCTTTATTACATGTGTCTCTAATTTCCTGTTTAATGCCATTGCCAACATCACCACGACAGTTTGGGGGTCTATATACAACCCCCACTAATGTTTGTTGCCCCTTAGTGTTTCTCAGCACTACCCATACAGATTCCACATCGTCGGAGCTAATATCTTTCCTCACGATTGCGTTAATTTCCTCTTTAACCAGCAATGCAACTCCATCACCTTTTCCTTTTTGTCCGTCCTTCCTAAATACTGAATACCCCTGATATTCAGTTCCCATCCCTGGTCACCCTGCAGCCATGTCTCCGTAATCCCGACTATATCATGCCTGCTTACATCTATTTGCACGGTTAATTCATCTACTTTATTGCGAATGCTCCTCGCGTTAAGGCACAAAGCCTTAAGGCTTGTCTTTTTAACATTACTTGTCCCATTCCCACTATTTTTCACTGAGGCCCTGTTTGATTCTTGCCCTTGATTTCTCTGACTGTCACTTTTTTTATTCCACTTTCTGTCTTCTGTTCTTGTCTTTGATTCCCCTTCCTCTGACTCCTTGCATAGCTTCCCATCCCCCTGCCATTTTAGTTTAAACCCTCCCCAACCACTCTAGCAAATGTTCCCCCTAGGACATCAGTCCCGGTCCTGCCCAGGTGTAACCAGTTTGTACTGGTCCCACCTCCCCCAGAACCAGTCCCAATGCTCCAGGAGTCCAGAACCAGGGGGTCAGAGTCTGACGATACGGGGTAGACCATTTAGGACTGAGATGAGGAGAAATTTCTTCACTCAGAGAGTGGTGAGCCTGTTGAATTCGTTACCACAGAAAGTAGTTGAGGCCAAAACATTGTATGTTTTCAAGAAGGAGTTAGATATAGCTCTTGGGGCAAAAGGGATCACAGGATATGGGGAGAAAGTGAGAGCAGGCTATTGAGTTGGATGATCAGCCAAGATCATAATGAATGGCGGAGCAGGCTCGAAGGGCCGAATGGCCTACTCCTGCTCCTAGTTTCTATGTCTCTATGCTAAGAACGTCCAACAAAAACTGTCATTTCTAGATAGGTTTAAATTTATGATGTTGCTAATCTTCATTTATGATTCATAACCACACAGTCCCAGGGTATTACATTCTGAAAGTTTATTTCCATTAAAGCAAAAGTGGATCTAAGTGTTGTGTGTTTTAGTTGGCTCAGTTTCCCTTATAATAATGGCTATTCCGGTACTTATCTCGCTTGAACAGAATCGGGCTGTTTTCCATTTTGCCTTTGTCCTGCCATATCAGCAATGTAAGTGCTTGATGTTCGAGTTGATGACCTCATATTGGGTTATTTGAGACCCACAAGAACGGCTCAGCATCCCATCTCCTAAACCGCCTCCTCACTAAAACCAGTTTCTATTTAGGAGTCAGCTTTGCTTCAATTGGCAGCAAGCTTGCCTCCGAATCACAAAGTTCTAGGTTCATGCTCCTCTCCAGGAGTTGAGCAGAAAAGTTAAGGCTGACACTCCAGTGCAGCACTGAGGGAGGGCTGCACTGTTGGAGGTTCTGTCTTTCAGGTGAGACATTAAGCTGAGGGCCCATCCGCCTGCATGGGTGGGTGTAAAAGATCCCAAGGCACTATTTTGAAGTCGGAGTTGTCCCCAGTATCTGGGCCCAATAGTTATCCCTCAAAATGCATCACAAAAAGCAGATTGTCTGTTTGTGGGAGCTCGCTGAGCGCAAATTAGCTGCTGCAGATCCTGCATTACAGTAGGGACTGCACTTCAAGAAGGTCTCCACTGGCTGTGAAGCACTTTGAGACGTGCAGTGGTTGTGAGAAGCGCTATATAAATCCAAGTCATTTTTTTTAAACATGACTAGTTCTCTCGTAACTGAATGACCTAAAATTGTTCACTCACTCTCATCCGCTCGGAATATTACTCCAAAACTTTGCCCCAAAATTGTTTCCACGGAGAGAATGTTCCCCCGGTTGGGGGGGGTTGTGCGGGCAAGTGTGGGCGGGGCGCAGACCCGATCGGGTCCTCGCCGCCATTTTACATGGGCGGGCCAATTAAGGCCCGTCCAGTGTGACGCGCGCCTGGAAGCGCTGAGCATTCCCTGTGTAGGCCGGGGGGGCGGTGGGGGCGGGGGGGGGGGTCAGGATTGTGCTCTTTTGTGCATGCACACAAAAGAGCGCAGAAATCTCCCTGAGGCACAGCGCTGCCTCAGGGAGATAAGTTTTAAGTTTTAAAAATTTTAATAAAGAAGAAAAAAAACATTTAAGACATGTCCCCTCATGTGACAGTGTCACACGAGCTGGGACATGTCAATGAACTTTAATGAAAAAATTTATTTAATATATAAACCCTTCATGAAACCTCATCCCGCCCGTGGATGAGGTTTCATGATAAGTACGAAGGCCGCCTGGGCTCTTCGCCTGCCGCCAACCTTAAGGTTGGACGGGCAGCTTTCTCAATAGCCTTAATTAGCTCATTAATGGCCTTAACAGGCCTTTCACAGTTTGGCGGGCGTGCAGCCAACTCGGCTGCGCACCCACCGACCTGAAAATCTACATGGCGCGCGGTGATGTCGGGACGCACGCCCGATGTCACCCTGCGTCATTTTACACCTCGGCAACAGGGCCCCGCCTCCGCTCGCTGAGCCGAAAATTCTCCCCCGTGTAATATGGGAACGGGGGAGGCCGTTCTGCCCCTCGAACCTGTTTTCGCCATTCAGTGAGATCATGGCCAACCTGTATCTCAACTCCATCGATCGACCTTAGTTCCGTCACGTTTAGGACACTTGCGAAACTAAATTCTATCAATACCAGTTTGGAAATTTCCAATTGGCTCCCAGCCCCACCAGTTTTTTGGGTGCTGGGAATTTTCCGATTTCCACGAACATTTGTGTGAGGAAGTGATTACTGGCATCACCCCTGAAAGGTCCAGCTCCAATTTTATGATTATGCCCCCTTGCTCTGGACTCAATACCCAATCAATTCCTTCAATCATCTCGAACACTTTATAAAGGCCTCGTATCAATTCTATTCATTGAGTGAATGCAGACAATGGTCAGGAGTTTGTCGTGCTGGGGGGTGGGGGATCTTCACCACCGGTCAGAGAACCAGCAGGGAACCCCCATCAGTTCCATGGGAGACACCTGACGGAATCAAGTGCCCTTCAGGGCCTTAACTGACCATCATCGGGCCTTCCCCGGATTGTGGACCCTGGCAATGGGAAGCTCACCTCCCCCGCACCCTGTTGAGATCTGCCAGTCTTGCAATGGGTGCCAGGTCATTGTTGCCACCAGCGCCAAGCAGGAGCAGTGGCTGCTGCTGGCACTGCACCCACCCTAGGCGCAGGGTCACAGGGGAACCCCAGGCCACAGGTGAGTGAAGGAGAGATGGGGTTGCAGGAGGGTTGGGAGGTAGTGGGGGGAAGGGGTCGGAGGTAAGGCCTAGGGATCGTTGGTTGGTTTTCAGCAGCCATCACCCCCTCCCAGATATTGGTCCCTCAATCGGACACAGGTTGCCTGATAGTGAACGACCTCCTGCCCCACGCCAGGTGGCCACTGACACACCCAACAGGTTTTGTTGGGCCTTCCTAGGGCGTCTTCCATTTAATCCCTGAGTCATCACTAAATTGGGTTAGGCTCAGGGATAATGTGTATCAATTAGGCCCATTGATGAGCCTAACTGACATCCCGCCTCCAGCGGCCGGGAACCCCAGGTCAGTCCCTTCCCTTCTCCGACTTAATGATGGAAGGTTTACCCCACCGCTGGGAGACTGATACAGGGCCTCTCTCCCACGATTAAGTGGGCCCAGTCACCATGGTTCCCACCGTGATGAGTTGCATAAAATCCAGCCCATTGTAACTGACTCTGTCTATCTGCTTGAGTGATTCCAGCAACTTCTTTTCAGATTTAGGAAGACCCCCCCCGAGTGAGAAAGTAGAATATGGCGCTAATCTGGTTCTCAAAGGCCCTCGCATGTGACCCACGTAGTTCCCAACATTGGCTGCCATTACAGAGGTCCAAACTTACTTGATGACAATTTGGTCTACATGCAAATAGAATTCATGTTTTGTTTCCTTTAGACACAACAAAGCCAATGTAGTTATGCACAATTCTCTTTCATCTTCTGAAGTTGGCCTCATGAGGAAAGCTTGGACAGGCTGGGCCTGTATCCATTGGATTGAGGTCGAGAGGTGACCTTATTGAAACACATAATATCCTGAGGGGACTTGACAGGGGGGATGCTGAAAGGAGGTTTCCCCTAGTGGGAGAGACTGGAACTAGGGAACCCAGATTGAAAATAAGGGGTCTCCCATTTAAGACAGAGATGAGGAGAATTTTTTTCTCTTTCCCAGAGTTGTGAATCTTTGGAACTCTCTTCCCCAGAGAAGAGTGGAGGCAGGGTCATCGAATATTTTTAAGGCAGAGGTAGATAAATTCTTGACTAACAAAGGTGTCAAAGGATATCAAGGGGGTAGGTGGGATTGTGGGTTTGAGGCCACAATCAGATCAGCCATGATCTTAATAGATGGTGGAGCAGGTTCAGAGAGGGCAAATGGCCTACTCCTGCACCTAATTTGTATGTTCGTATTTTGAAGGTATTGCTTCCGCGCTCACGCTCCAATAAGGATGCCGTATTTCTAAATACACAGATTCATGGAGAAACGTTTTGAGTTTACGTTGTAGTAAGGGATCATTGCAGGTCAATAGCTTGGAGGCACTTACCTTAACAGTGTTGCGAAGAGGCATTGTACCATGAGAGAAGCGATGCACAAAGAGAGTTTCAATCAACCTTTTGACATAATGGAAAGAGTGGCAAAACCCTGCCAAGCTGGAAAAGACAAGGAACAAAGTTATCCAGCAACAGACAGAAAAACTCCAGTGACTGCCCGGCACCTCCTGCTATTGGCCCCTCCCAGCATGTGAGGAACTCCCTTGCCAGGTTATTATAGGTCTGGCTTTTACCAATTCTGACGAAAGGCCAATAATCAAGAACTTGAGGGGGAATTTTAACTCCCAAAAAACAGGGTGGGGGTTTGGGTCAGGTGTTAACATTAATAACATCTCCAAGCCATCTCGAACCCGCCCACTTCCAGGACGGGTAGCGGGTAACCAACCCACTCCCAGGAGGCAGGTTGGTCATTTAAATATTATAATGAGGCTGCGCGCCTCAAGCCTTCTCAAGGGTAATTAGGGAGGGACAATAAATGCCGGCCTTGTCAGCGGCACTGACATCCCACGAGCAAATCAAAGATAAATGTATTCACCATTGTAAACTTACCCCTGCCTGGCCAGCTTCCCTGACTGCAATATAACCCTCCTGCTCCCTCCCTCCCAGTCTCTGACCTAATGGCTGGGTCTTTAACCCTTTCTCTGTCCACATTGCCTTGACCTGTGGAGTGTTTCCAGCATTTTCTGTTTTCATTTCGGATTTCCTTTTCCTTTTCCTTTTCCTTTTGGTAGATATCGAAAGTAGTCTAATTAGAGCCAAAATACAAACTGACAGAAGGTTTCAGATGGAAGTGCTTACACTACTATCTTAAACGTAAGAATATGTAAATGTGGCGTGAAAGCTGACTTCACCCAAGACCATGTTGGTAAATTGCCTTTTTGCCCCGAAAGCTTCTTAAATTGGAACTCCTCACGATGGAGGATTCAGATTGGATTACCATCATCGGTGCTGACCCCTCCCCCACGATTCTTTAACCTCACCCGTGTGTGCAAATATCTGTTCCCTCGGCTGAGCTGGTCATTTTCACACAGGTTGGAGGCAGTCCCTTGTTGATCACTCCTGATCAACTCCGCAGCTCAGATGGCAGCACTTTTGCCTCTTGAGTCACCACCTTGTGGGCTCAGGCCACGCTCCGGAGACGTGAGGACAAAATCTGGCCGACACCCCAGTGCTGCACCTTTGGAGGTGCTACCTTTCCCACCACAGCATAAACCGAGGCCCTCTCTACTCCCTCGGTTGGATGTAAAGGATCCCATGGCACTATTCAAAGAACAGCAGGACAATTCTCCCTGTGTCCCAGTCTATGCAGACGTCTGGGAAAAACCACCACCCGCAAGTTCCCCTCCAAGCCATACATCATCCTGACTTGGAACGATGTCACCGTTCCTTCACCGTCGCTGGGTCAAAATGCTGCAAGTCCCTCTTCAACAGCACCATGGGTTGTACCTACACCACAGGGACTGCAACAAGCAAGAAGGCAGCTCACCTTCACCTTCTAAAGGGAGATTAGGAATGGACAATAAAGGCTGGCCTAGCTAGCGGCACTAACATCCCATGAATGAATATATATTTTAAAAATTTATCTCTCAGCCAACATTGCTAAGAAACAGGTGATCTGGTCATTATCACATTGCTGTTTGTGGGAGCTTGCTGTGCATAAATTGGTTCCTACATTACAGCAGTGATTAGATTCCAGACTACCTCATTGTCTATGGGATGTCCTGAGGTCATGGTCAACATTTTAACTGTAAGCCTTTCTTTTCTTCAGTAGTTTCAGTCAATTTTAAGGGTACCCCCAATTGTTGCTGTTTTTTTTAAAGGAGCCTGAGATCGACATCACCCACCGCGCAAACATCACCCGAATTCCACCAGGTGGGTTAAATCAGTGATACAGATACAGTTCCCGCAGCCTAAAATCCCAAAGGAGGCTCTTGAGTTGAATACCCTAGAAAGCTTTTACACACAGTCAGACATCACTCGTGACAAAGCAAGATGTGACAGGTTTGTGTGCTGTTGGTTCGAGGTCATAGCGTTAGCCAGGACATCACTGTTATGCAGTCATAGAGGCCAACAGCACAGAAAAAGGCCCTTCGGCCCATCAAGTCTGTGCCGGTCAAACAAGCACCCAACTATTCTAATTCCATTTTCCAACACTAGGCACATAGCCTTGTATGCCAAGGCATCGCAAGTTCACATCCAAATACTTCTTAAATGTTATGAGGGTTTCTGCCTCTACCACCCTTTCAGACAGTGAGTTCCAGATTCCCACCACCCTCTGGGTGAAAAAATTCTTCCTCACATCCCCTCTAAACCTCCAGCCCCTTACCTTAAATCTATGTCCCCTGGTTATTGATCCCTCCACCAAGGGGAAAAGCTCCTTCCTGTCTACCCTATCTATGCTCCTCATAATTTTATACACCTCAATCATGTCCCCTCTCAATCTCCTCTGCTCCAGGGAAAATAACCCCAGTCTATCCAATCGCTCCTCATAATTAAAACTCTCCAGCCCAGGCAACATCCTGGTAAATCTCCTCTGCACTCTCTCTAGTGCAACCACATCCTTCCAGAACTGCACGCAGTACTCTAACTGTGGCCTAACCAGCATTTTATACAGTTCCAGCATAACCTCCCTGCTGTTATATTCTATGCCTCAGCTAATAAAGGCAAGTATCCCATGTGCCTTCTTAACCACCTTATCTAACGGTCCCGCTACCTTAAGGGACCGGTGGACATGCACACCAAGGTCCTTCTGATCCTCAGTACTTCCCAGGGTCCTACCATTCATCGTGTATTCCCATGCCTTGTTTGTGCTGCCCAAGTGCATCACCTCACACTTATCCAGATTAACTTCCATTTGCCACTGATCAGCCCATCTGATCAGCCCATCTATATCCTCCTGTAATCTAAGGCTATCTTCCTCACTATTTACTACCCCACCAATTTTCGTGTCATCCACGAACTTACTGATCAACCCTCCTACATTCAAGTCTAAATTGTTTATATATACCACAAACAGCAAGGGACCCAACACTGATCCCTGTGGAACCCCACTGGACACAGGCATCCAGTCACAAAAACACCCCTCGACCATCACCCTCTGCTTCCTGCCACTCAGCCAATTCTGGATCCAATTTGCCAAATTGCCTTGGATCCCATGGGCTCTTATCTTCGTTATCAGTCTCCCATACGGGACCTTATCAAAAGCCTTGCTGAAGTCCAAGTAATCTACATCAAACGCATTGCCCTCATTCTTCAAAACCGCCCTGGGATGTTTCCTGTCCTGAACCCAGAACATATGGGGAGATTCGCAGTTTAACATTTCATCTCAAGAATTGCACCCCTGACAATGTGGCACCCTCTCAGTGTTGGACTGGAATACCAGTTTAGATTATGAGCTCAGCTGATGAACTCATACATGGCCCTGAATGGCAACTGGAGTATGTCCACCACTCGATGTCACAGAGAAACTTGCATTTATAATCGCTCCCTTAATGTAGTAAAACATCCCAAAACACTTCACAGGAGTGTAATGAGACAACAATAAACACTGAGCTGAAGGAGACAGGACAAAAACTAGGTCACAGGCATTTTAAGGAATATCTCCAGAGAGGAGAGAGTGGCTGAGAGGTTCAGGGAGGGAGTTCCAGAGCTTAGGGACTAGATGGTAAAAGGCACAGGCACCAACGTTGGGGTGAAGGAGCTTATGAAAGCCTATTAAATCCGCAGTCAAACTCAGGTGATTTGTAGGATTCCACTATGCTGGAGCTTGGTGTCGGTTAAGTTAATACCAAGCATCCAAAACTTGTTTACTTACTGCACCACAGTGTGAGGGCTGCTGGTAAATTCATCCTTTTCTTCATAGATAAATGGCAGGCGAGAATAGAAGAGCAGGTAGATAAAGAGCGGACCTGCGTATTCAGTCAGGAACACCTACAGTCAAAGGGCAACACACAGATACATACAGATGGCAGCTTAACATGATGATTGGATAAGATACAAAATAGACACAAGACAAGGGAGTCGAGGGTTAATGGAGGGGGGTGGGGGCAGACAGGTGAGTGGAGTTGAGACCACAATCAGATCAGCCATGATCTTATCAAATGGTGGAGCAGGCTCGAAGGGCTAAATAGCCTCCTCCTGCTCCAAAGTCCTATGTTCCTATGTTAAATTTTGCTTTTCCTTCAATTCCTGCCATGTGCCATTATTGATATGAGAGCCCAGACTGTGAGTATTATCTGACCTGTTGGCAAGGCATTATTAAAGCTGCATCCAATTCTATCCACTCCCGTCATTTACACACTGATATTACCCACTGATGATCATTGGATTGAAATCAGGAGTGAAACCTCAGGGAATATTCCCCCCTTCCTTAGTCAGATGGCACTGAAGTCAATGATAGTGCCTTTCAGTGCCCTGAGTTTGGCCAGGTTTTTGAGACCATAATATATGACAGAGTGAAATACTCATCTGGAAAGACTTGTGCTAATGAAAGCCAGCCAATGTGGATTGAAAGCCCCTACCTACCCTTGGTGAGAGCAAGGATTAGAGATTGGATCTGTTGTAATACGCCTTTAAGGGATTGCAGCATGACATCACTAGAAGGGAAGCATGTCATGTGATCCAGTCTTGGTTTCACTTTTGCCTGTGAGTAGAACACAGCACACACAGCTCAGCTGCTGGTGTCTTCAAGCTTTCTACTTTTGGATAAATGTTCCCATGTGCCCAGTCTCAATAAATGAACCCATTATGTGTTTACCCAATCCCTTATGAGTGATTGCTGCCTTTATACCATTATAAAAACATGACAAGATCAAGCCAGAATTCTCCACCCCCACTTGGGACAAGGATTCTGCTCCTAAACTGAGGAACTCCCCATTCCATTGAACAAGGATTTAGGGTCTGGGTGGGCACTAAACCCACAACAACCTCACCACCCCCACACATCCCTATCCGACCCATCACCACTCAGGTAGTTTCCTGCCCCTTCCACTTCTCTCCAATTCATCCTCAACCCTATTCCCATTCTCTGCTCTTTTCCAGCCTTCAGGCTGCCCAGTCTCATACAGAGGAACAGAAGGAGGCCATTCAGCCCTTGAGTCTGTCCTGCCATTTAATGGCATCATGGCTGATCAGTGACTTACATGCTCCATTGCTCCATATCCCTTAATATCTTTGGTTATCAAAGATCTAACAATCTTTGATTTAAAATTGACAATCGACCCAATATCAACTCACAGAAGAAAGTTCCAAACTTCTACCAACATTTGTGTGTACAAGTGTTTCTCAGTTTCACTCTTGACAGATCTGGCTCTAACTTTTAGGCTATACTCTCTAGACCTAGACTCCCCAACCGACAAAAATTATTTCTCTCTATCCTATCAATTCCTCTTAATATCTTAAACTCCGATCAAATTACCCTTTAATCTCCTAGACTCCAGGGAATACAACCCTAGTTTGTGTCATCACTCATCATAATCTAACCTTCGAAGTCCAGGTATCTTTCTAGTAAATCTGTGCTGCAATCCCTCCATGGCCAATATATCTTTCCTAAGGTGTAGTGCCCAGAACTGAACATAGTACTTCAGGTGATCTGCTGTGTACAGTGTGGGAACATGAGAATATGCGGTGTTTACTTGTCATTGCAGGGTCTGGCCACAGGGTGACACTCTCAACCACAAAACTGCCCTTCTGGGCTCCCACTCTCCACCATATTATTAAATGTAATTTATTAAATGTAATTTTCAGACACTTCCCAGACCTCCTCGCTCCAGGGGCCCTCACTCAGAACATGTCCATTCAAGGTGATTATTTTCATTATTTTTCACATGGTGGAATGTTACTTTTAAATAGACTTTCACATTTGCTTTAATTCACTGAGAATTGGCACCCCACTGCCTTTAACCCCAGTGATAAATAATTGTAGCCCCAAACTCCTCAGCAGAGCTATATCACACTCAGGTACTAAGTCTCAGCCCAATAACAAGAATTATGATAAAAGAAATACCCCTCTCATCCCTGGCATTGCGCTGCAGGTAAGCTGCACTGAGGTAAACTTTCTTCCTCATTCTCCCTTCCCATCCCACTATCCACCTCTTCCTTATTTCTTTTACCATTTCATCCCCTCACCTCTCTTCACTTGCATCCTCTTCTTCCCCCGTTCCCCACCTTCTCTTCCTTTCACCCTTGCCCCTTCACTCTATCTCCTGTCTTCTTCTCTATTCCTGTCTTTTTTCTTCTCCCCTTCCCCTTCCCTCTCCCTGTCCTCTGCTTCGTCCAGAACCTTGTAAGTTCCTTGTTTTCAAGTACCTGTCCCAATGCTTTTTTATATATTATTCGGAGAATCAACTTCCACCACCATTACAGCTCGAGATCTTCAGCCAATGAATTGTTTTTTTTGCTGTCACTCTGCCCAGATTCACATTCCCTGCCCAGATTCACATTCCCTGCCCACATTCACACTCCCTGCCCAGATTCACATTCCCTGCCCAGCTTCACATTCCCTGCCCAGCTTCACATTCCCTGCCCACATTCACACTCCCTGCCCACATTCACACTCCCTGCCCACATTCACACTCCCTGCCCAGATTCACATTCCCTGCCCACATTCACAGTCCCTGCCCAGCAGATGCAGATATTGAACATGGAGCCATCGATGTTCCTGCTGGATAAAGGAACCGCTCTAGTTCCTGCCATTGAACAGGAACAGAAACTCAGCAGCCACTCTGTCCGCTGGTGTGTGCGCAGTACCTCCTGCCTCTAACATAATTGTTGTACATCCATTGTTAACCTCCCGCATTGTCCACTTCTCATCGCTGCTCCCTCCCCCTCTTCATTCCTCCCCATCGCTGCTCCCTCCCGCTCTCCATTCCTCCCCATCGCTGCTCCCTCCCCCTCTCCATTCCTCCCCATCGCTGCTCCCTCCCCCTCTTCATTCCTCCCCATCGCTGCTCCCTCCCGCTCTCCATTCCTCCCCATCGCTGCTCCCTCCCGCTCTCCATTCCTCCCCATCGCTGCTCCCTCCCGCTCTCCATTCCTCCCCATCGCTGCTTCCTCCCAGTCTCCATTCCTCCCCATCGCTGCTCCCTCCCCCTCTCCATTCCTCCCCATCGCTGCTCCCTCCCACTCTCCATTCCTCCCCATCGCTGCTCCCTCCCGCTCTCCATTCCTCCCCATCACTGCTCCCTCCCACTCTCCATTCCTCCCCATCGCTGCTCCCTCCTCCTCTTCATTCCTCCCCATCGCTGCTCCCTCCCGCTCTCCATTCCTCCCCATCGCTGCTCCCTCCCCCTCTCCATTCCTCCCCATCGCTGCTCCCTCCTGCTCTCCATTCCTCCCCATCGCTGCTCCCTCCCCCTCTTCATTCCTCCCCATCGCTGCTCCCTCCCCCTCTCCATTCCTCCCCATCGCTCCTCCCTCCCGCTCTCCATTCCTCCCCATCGCTGCTTCCTCCCAGTCTCCATTCCTCCCCATCGCTGCTCCCTCCCGCTCTCCATTCCTCCCCATCGCTCCTCCCTCCCGCTCTCCATTCCTCCCCATCGCTGCTCCCTCCCGCTCTCCATTCCTCCCCATCGCTCCTCCCTTCCCCACTCCTTCCCTTTGTTGCTCCCTCACTCCTGCTCACCGCCCCCTTCTGCCCCCCCCAGCATTCCCTCCTGCCCTCCCAGTCCCCACCTGCCCCCACTCGCTTGGCTGCTCGCCACTCCCTCTCTCTTCCCGTTCCCGCTCCTGCTCGCCACTCCCATCCAGCGGTAGGGAGCAGGAGGGAGCAGTGAGGGGACCGGCCAGCAGGAGGCAGTGGTGAAGGGACTAGGACAGAGGGGTGAAGGCAGCGACAAGCAGGAGTGGTGGGGCTTGGGAGGGAGCAGTGAGCAGGGGCAGTCAAGAGCAGGAAGAATGTGGTGTACTCTCTTCTACCTTTGTTAGATCAGCCTAAAGGAATACTCACCGTGGTCCAGCCCACTTGTGGACCCAAATCTTTGAAGTAGAATGTCGCAGTTGTGCCAACTGGGAGGGTCTGTAGGATTTCTTCATCCCGCACACACTTTCCCTCTGTGGAATAAACCGACATCAGAGAGAGAGAGAGAGAGAGAGGTGTTCAGGCGCTATAGAAAAGCACTGAATGAGCAGAATGGGAATCAAACTGAAACTATTCAGAAAGTAAACTTCTAGCGACCTGGCTGGATCTGAACCCAGGTTCCAGAGGGGGGAAAGACCAGGGCTCAATGTCCCTTTACTACCCCAGTCCTGCTTAATTTGAGCATAAAAATAAGATTGAATATTTGAATATAAAAACAAGGGTATCTTCTTGGTATCTAAAGGCACTCTAGTTGTCTGAGAGAATGCGACGCTCGGCAGTACAGGAGGATTAATGTACACTCGGGCCCGTGGCTAGTAAAGAGATTTATGCCCATGGAGGCTGCCTGTCATGGCAAATTTAGCAGAAATAGCAAAAAAAATCCCAGGTCCTGTGCCCACACACGGCATTTCCTATTTTTTGTGGGGCAGGGCTGGGTTTGTGCATGTGTATTTTATGGAGGCATTTAAATCATCAGCAGCCTCCACTGAAGTGAGGTTTTGATAGGCCAGGAGTGTGAAACTGGTGTGTGCAGATTAGATCAGGTATGAGCTGGTCTGAACTTCATCGATTCATTTGGATAGCCAGGACAGCACTCCTTTAAGAGGTAAGGTACCCATTTGAATATGGTCCCGGCACATCTTTGGAAGAAGTAAGGCACCTTTTGGGAGAGGTAAGGCACCCTTTGGGAAGAGAAAGCACTCTTTTGTATTGTTAAAAGTGAACATAATTGCGTGTAAAAAGTGCATTAACTCATTGGAACTGTCAAAGCTGTCAAAGAAGTGTCAAGTTGTCAAAGAACTGTCAAAGTTATCAACGAACTGCCAAAGCTCATTGGAATGGTCAAAGCTGTCAATGGATTTAACTCTGCTGGGCTTTAAATTTAAAAAAAAATAAGGTCTGGAGTTTTAAAAAAGTCAGTGCTTAATATTTCAACCCGTCTGTTGACATAAGCCCGAGGGTTATCATTATAGGATTTGTGCTGCAATGACTGCTTTTACAAACTAACATTATCACATTAATTGAGCAGATTGATTGACATCTCCAAATGGTTATAGAATAGAAATGTTTGTTTTCATAGGAGATTAGTTGAAGGAATTTCTATGTATTGATTCTTTTTATCAATGAGTTTTTCTGTTTAAAATAGTGACATCATGAATAGACACGTAACTTTATTTTATGTCAGCATAGCTCCTGAGGTTTACCAATGGTGGATACTAGATGAGTTGGCATGGAGGGGGTAAGGGCAAAGGGTAGTGTGTGGGGGACATGGGTTGGTTTGAATTGGCACAAAGTTGTCATAGGGGCTACAAGGGGCCATAGGATGTGTGGTGCATAGGGGATATGAGGGCCATTGGGTTGGGTAGAGGGGCATAGGGAGTATGAGGGGCCATGGGGGGTGGCTGGGGGGGCATGAGATGGCATAGGTTGGCACGGATGGGGGCATGGGGAGTGTGTGGAGGAGATGAGAGGGTAAGGGGTGAGGGATAAAGGGCTGTTTTTTGTTTGAATCATTTTTTAAAAATTAAATACAACAAATTAAATTCAGCACAGAGGCAGGCCTTTCGCCCAGCCTGTCTTAGCAACCGGCTGCCTCCACACTCATTCTGGGGGTGGCCGACCCGACTTCTAATCCAGCCCACACCGTGCCCTACCACTGCCTCCCCCCCACCACCTCCATCACCCTCTCCACCCCCCCCTTCCACCCCCCCACCTCCATCCCCACCCCCCCACCCCCCTGCCGCCCCCCCCACGCCCCCCACCCCCCCCACCGTTCTCCCCCCACCACCCCCCAGCCCTGAATGAAGATTGGAACTGTGGGCTGCCATTTTTGCGAGCTGGGAATTCGCCTGTTTCTACGCGCCCAACCCAGGGGTGAAATTCTGGGCCTTTAAAGTGTATTCCAGCTCCACCCGAGGGTGAGCAAGTTTACCACATGAGGAGTTGGTTGTGGTCTGTATAGAGTTCACTACTCTCAGTGCTATGGTTAAGGATGTGGCATTCAGCTGGTGCTGCCACTCCTGGGGGCAAAATTTTACAACAGGGGGATTTCACGTTCCCACTGCAGCCAATGGGATTTAGAATGTCTCGCCGCATTTTACAGCCCCCTCCCCACCAAAACGTTCTGTCCTTGGTCACCATATAAAACCTGGTGCGTTTGGACGTTGGACATAAGAAAGGATCAGGTTTCCCTTCATGCCAGGATAGGCTGTCAACACTCACTGTCAAAGCTCACACTAAAAATGGTCATGCATACCTAACTCAGCTTGTCAAAGCATTGCAACATGCCTGTTATTGAGCTACTGAGGTAACACCCAATTTTCGGAGGAGATAGTGGCGTGGTGGCAATGTCACTGGACTAGTAACACTCTGGGGAATGTGGGTTCAAATCAAATTTAAACTCAATTAATAAATCTGGTATTATAAGGCTAGTCTCAGTAATGATGACCATGAAACGATCATCGGTTGTCGTAAAAACCCATCTGGTTCACTAATGTCTTGTAGGGAAGGAAATCTGCTGTCCTTACCCGGTCTGGCCTACATGTGACTCCAGACCCATAGCAATGTCCCTTAACTCTTAACTGCTCCCTGAAATGACCTAGCAAGGTCAGTTCAAGGGCAATTAGGGATGGGCAACAAATGCTGGCCTTGCCAGCGACACCCACATCCCATGAAAGAATAAAGAAATACTCACGGTGGAAACCTGGTAAAAACGCATCAGTGGAAAGAAATGAAATTCTGATTAAATTGCAGTATCTTCCCTGCTGGGCCGTCTTTGACACTAAATCAGAAAAGGGTAAAATAAGCCATTCTACATTTGTGGCCAGAAGGGGTTTCTAGTATAACTTTACTGCGTTCCTCTTTCCTGAGTCCTGGCTCAGCAGAGATGCAGTTAACACTCTGGAGAGTCACACAGACTCGAAACGTTAACTCTGTTCCTCTCTCTGCAGAGGCTGTCAGACCCGCTGTGTTTTTCCAGCATTTTCTGTTTTTATTACAGCTAACACAGTTTGGAACAGTGATAAACCCAGGCCTGAATGTTCACATAGGCATAGAGGATCCCCATCTCCATGAAAATGCCGGCAGACGCCCGAATCTGGAAGTCCCATTCCCTAAGCCGGCCTCTGCCATTTTTGCGGGTGGGAGAATGGGGGGTGGCAAGGGTTCTAAGTTGTACACCAGCTGCCCATAGAAACCAGCAGCTGCCTCCAATCGCGTGACTTCAGTGCAGTAGGTGTCTGGGGAGCGACCTGTGGGAGGAGGGCCGCAGGGCCAGCAGGAAGTCCAAGGAGTTAGGGGCTGCAGAAGACGCCACTATCCTGCTGCCAGGGTTCACAGGCGGCGAAGCAGCTACCTGAATATGTCCAAGGTGCAGTGTCGAAGGAGACTCTGCCTCCCAAGGGAGAGCCTGACCTCCATTTGTCAGATGATCGTCCCTGAGATCAGCTGTGAATGTGAGGGTGGACACCCCATGCCAGTGGCTCTGAAGGTCACAGTGGCCCTCAAATTCTATGTCTCCGGCTCTTTCCAGGGCTCAGTGGGGAATCTGTGTGGAGTCTCCCAATCAGCTGTCCACAGTTGTGTCAAGCTGGTGACAGATCCTCTGTTCAGGTGGGTATTGACTTTCATTCATTTCCATACGGACGAGGCCAGCCAGGCTGAGCAAACCAGAGGCTTTGCAGCTGCTTCCCCCGCGTCCAGGGTGCCATTGACTGCACACATGTGACCATCAAGGCGCCAGCGGGTCAACCGGGAACCTTCATCAACAGGAAGGGATTCCACTCCAGATAATGTGTGATCACAGGATGCAGATTCTGCAAGTCTGTGCAAGGTACCCTGGCACTCCCAGGTGCCGAGGCTCTTCAGTGCTCCAGCCCGACTGGATGGATGGCTGCTGGGTAACAGGGTCTACCCCTTGAAAAGGCGGCTCATGACACCTCTCCGCCATCCAAGAACAGAAGCAGAGCAGCGTTATAATAGGAGTCATGCCTCCACAAGGGCATGATAGAGAGAACCATAGGTCTTCTGAAGATTCGTTTCCAATGCCTGGACTGTTCAGAGGAGCACTACAATACCACCCCCCAAGCGGGTGTCACTGATAGCAGTTTCATGCTGCGCTCTGCACAATCTGGCACTAGCAAGGGGGGACCCACTGGAGGATGAGGATCTTGACGTAGCTCCACAGGCCACAGATGATGAATACACTAGTGAGTCCGAAGAGGAGCACAGTGAGGAGAATGCTGAGGGCGCGGAGGCAGATCTCTGTAACCTCCAGGGAGGCAGGGACACCTTGATCCAACGCTCCTTTAGCCAGGCTGCCAAATAAGTGCTACCACCTCATACCATGGCTGCCGCCTCCATTCCTGGATATCTGAAATGATCCTTTCCTTTGACCCCAAAGTCCACTCAGTGCCTGTGCAATTAGGTTTAGAGCCACCCACGTCCAGCATTACACACTGGCGTACCCTGCACCATATCAAATGATAAAGGTGAAACATACTCAGGCTGTTACGACAAAAGAAAATTTATCTAATTTTAACAGTCCAAACAAATTAACAGAACCTTCTCTGGTCTTCAACCCCAGACCAGTACAGATAAAACATTGCACAACAGGAGATCACCTGTCTTATGCTCATGGTGCCTTAAACTTATGTTTGCGAGTGTTACGTCTTGGTGCCCCCGCCTCACTGGCAGCAGCATTGGAGACAGGCTACTGACTCTACTGTCCTGTTGGCCTTATGACTTAGATGGTCGTCCTCTGGCCAGTGGAGCCTGGGAGGGAGCGACCAGTGCCATAGCTGGCATCTCCCCAGTCATCGCAGCCTCATCAGATTCCACGTTCACTGGCAGAGGGGCAGAGGAGCTGCTCCCATCATCCAGAGCGCCCTGAGAGGAGCCCACAGAGAGGACAGGCAGCTCGTGTGATAACATGAGGTCGCTCTGGACCTCCCTGCACAACATTGATGGATGGGCGCCTAGCTGGAATACTGGGTACCTCATCCTTCTCCTGCACTGGCACTGACCTACCTGAGGTCTGAGCGCAACCCCAGGCACCACTCATTCTGTCCCTGGAGCTGCCTCTCCAGGAGAGTCACACTCTCCCAATGGAGGAAGCAGTGCGCTCACCCAAGACATTCAAAGCACTGCTTATGCTCCTTATGGACTCCTCCATCATGGAGACCATGGAACACAGACCCTCATGGATCTCTGCCAGATCCTCCCACACATCTCACTGGACATGCAGCATCTGCCCCCTAATGGACGACTCCAGAGGCTCATCATCAGCCTTCGACTGAGCATCGTCCAGGTCCCCAGCAGCCTTCTGACTGCCGGCGCCCTGGGAATCTCCTCCATCTGCACCTCAAGCGATTGTGAAGTGCCCTCACAAATGTGCACCAAGACACTAGCCGCCACTCTAATGCCCACTGATGTGCTGGTATCTATATTGGTGCCTGCTTCAGAGAGCGGGTGTGGCACAGGTGCAAATGACACTCGGTGGTCCTCTGGTGTCAGGGGTGGCCCTTCGGGGTCTGGAGAGCGAACGGCTGCTGGCAAACCTAAAAGGGAGAAGAAGGACATGTCGTTAGTTACAATCATCAGACTGTCACTGAGCATGTCAGGCACCCTGGTGAGACAACGGAGATCTGCATCATGGCACCCTTGTCCTCCAATGATCAATGGGGACTCCAGATTCGAGGTTCCCATCAATGAAGAGACTACACTAGAATGGTTGCACAATCTGAAACTCTCATCTCTGTGCACTGCACTCTTACCTCTGTCTGGCACCCCGGCCTCTCCACGCCCGGATGCACACGGGGCCTGCTGGCTCTCAAGTTCCAAGGTATCTTGCTCATATCTCGAAAGGATTAGGAGGCTAGCGGGGCCTCCGCTGGTCCGTGACCTTTCTATATTGTTGTGGGCCGTCTTCTCCTGAAACAACAGAGGAGCATTGGTGAGTCCGCTCTGTACCTGCAGCGCCATTGCAGCCTGGCCAACCCCAGCTGAGGAACACCTGGCAGGGCACATCTGACTTGTGGACCTCGTGCCACAAGGGACTCGGTGCAAGCAGCCAGGGCTCACCCCCTTGGCCAGCTTCGGCATGACTGACAGTTTGGCACTCAGACTCCAGCACCCCTGAGGTCCATGGGGGGGGGTGGCCAGGCCTTAACACAACTGCGCACTGACCCGTGCCAACAGGGTATTCACCCTTCCTGCGCAGCAGGTCATTGAAGTGCTTATGGCACTGGAACCAGGAATGCTGCACCACGCCACAGCTGCTGACCAATGCTGCCACCTTCTCCCATGACCTCTTGATGAAGGAAGCGGTAGCTTCCTCCTCCCATCCCTGGGGACAAGGGTGTCCCTCCTGGCAGCCGCCTCCTCCAGCAGGACGGTGAGGCACTCAGAGAAGCAGGGGGCTAAATGCCCACCCAACCTGCCCTCCCGCCTGCCGTGTCCAGCAGCACTTGAGTCCATAGTGTCGGCTGAGGGGACGCCCTCTGTGGCAGTCTTCCAGGGCCTGCCTGGGCCACTTTTAAACTGGCCGCCGGGTTGCCATTGGACCCGGCGGCCGACAGGCCCCGAGCCCCCACTCAGCCCTTCCCGGCCAGTCCGGAGCCGTGTTTCACGCTGGGCAGGCCTGAATTGGCCCATCAGCAGGAAAGCGCAGTCGGGGCCCAATTGGAGAAGGAGGCCTGTTTCGCAGCCACTCCCAGGCTCACCCACTGCACCCGACGAAGGGGAAATCCTGCCCTGTATGTTTTTTCTTTCAATTTGATACTATCCTTAATTTCCTTGGTTAACCATGGTTGGTTTATCCCCTTCCCACAATCCTTCTTCCTCACTTTGACATATATTCGTTCTGAGTCATAAACTATTTTCTTAAACGTCTGCCTTTGTTCATCAACTATCTTTTCTGTTAAACTTCTTTCCCAGTCCACTCCAGCCAACTCTGCCTTCATTCCTTTGTAATTACCCTTATTTAAGTTCAGCACAGTTGTTTCCGGCCCAAGTTTCTCACTCTCAAACTGAATGCTAAATTCTACCATGTTATGGTCACTGTTTCCTAGGGGATCTTTTACTCTGAAATCATTTTTTAAACCTGCCTCATTACACATTACCAGATCCAAAATAGCCTGACCCCTGGTTGGATCCACAACATATTGTTCATAACTGTCCCGAATATATTCTATGAATTCGTGCTCATGGCTACCTCTGCCAATTTTATTTTTCCAATCTACATGAAGATTAACATCACCCATCATTAATGTACTGCCTTTTTTACATGCCCGCATTATTTCTGGATTTATTCTCTGTCCTACAGTATAGCTACTGTCAGGGGTCTATAGACTACTCCCACCAGTGTCTTCTTCCCTTTGTTATTTCTTACCTCCACCCATATGGATTCTACATCTTCCAATCCAAGATCATTTCTTGCTATCGTACTTATTCCATCTCGTACTAACAAAGCTACCCCACCACCCTTTCAAAAAGCCGCATACCCCTGAATATTTAGTCCCCTGCTTTGATCTCCTTGTAACCATGTCTCTGTAATGGCTTTAACAACATACCCATTAACCTCTATTTGTGCTCTTAATTCATTTATTTTGTTCCAAATACTATGTACATTTAAGTAAAGAGCCATTCATTTTGCCTTTTTACCATTTTTTTCCCCTTTGACCCTATTTGCTGCTGTTTTTTATGTCCCTGTCCCTTCCTATCACATTCTGGGTATCATTCCTAAATAGCTGCCCTGCATTGCTGCCATATCCTTTTCTTTGTAAGCCCACGTATCCCATCTCCAGAACCCTCCCCCACTTTATTTAGTTTAAAGCCCTCTCTACAGCCCTAGTTATTCGATTCGCCAAGACATTAGTCCCAGCATCGTTTAAGTGAAGCCTGTCCCACCGGAACGGCTCCCTTCTATCCCATTACTGGTGCTAGTGCCCCATGAACTGAAACCCATTCCTCCCACACCAATGTCTCAGCCACGCATTTAACTCCTTGACTTTATTTACCCTATGCCAGTGTGCCCATGGCTCAGGTAGAAATCCTGAGATTATTACCTTGGGGGTTCTGCTTTTTAATTTAGCTCCTAACTGTTCAAATTCTTTCAGCAGAACCTCCTTTCTTGTCCTATCGATGTCGTTGGTACCAACGTGGGCGACGACAACTGGATCCCTCCCCTCCTACTCCAAGTTTCTCTCCAGCCCTGAGGAGATGTCCTTAATCCTGGCACCGGGCAGGCAACACATCCTTTGGGATTCATGCTTACGGCTGCAGAGAACAGTATCTATCCCCCTAATTATACTGTCCCCTGCCACTACTACATCCCTATTTCCTCCCCTCAATTGAATGGCTCCCTGTACCATAGTGTCGTGGTCAGTTCGCTCATCCTCCCTGCAGCTCTAGTCCACACAGCTTACAAGAACCTCTTAACTGTTGGACAATTGCAGGGGCCAAGGCTCTTCAAACACTATTCCTTGGTCTCCATAGCTGCCTCACCTGTAGTCACCTTCCTGTCCCTGATCACAGACCAAATTTGAATTCCCTAATCTGAGGGGTGTGACCATCTCCTGGAGCAAAGTGTCCAGGTAACTTTCCCCCTCTCTGATGTGGTGCAATGTCTGCAGCTCGGACTCCAGTTCCTCAACTCGGATCCAAAGTTCCTCGAGCTGCAAACACTTTCTACAGATGTGCTCTGGGTCACCTTGGTGTCCAGCAGCTCCCACATGCTGCAGCAGCAACACCTCACCCATCCTGCCATCACTATCGTATTTAATTGAATTTATTAATTAATTACTCTAATATCCCTGCTCTTTACACTTGAAGAATCCCCTGCTTTTTACACTTTATTGATATTATTTTTTTACACACCAGTATCACTCTTATACTTAAGAAGCTATTTTTAAGAAAATGGGAGAAAAAAGACTAGAGACCTAAACACAAACTAAAGACCTTACTTTTACTTTAAAGACCAGAAATACTCACCAATCCTATTCACCAATCAGCTGCTTTTCCTGCACTAGCATCACGTTGTGGTTCGTGATGTCACTCCGCCGCTGGTCTGACTGCAGGTAGGCCTATCGATCCACGCCTTTTAACCTCTCCCACTCACGTCTCACTCAAAATATACTATTTTGAGCCTTAGGAATAGAATAAACCTTAACTACTTACCAGATACTCACCAATTAACCAGCTTCTTCTCCTGTAGCAGAGCAGGAATCAATTCCTGGAGGCTGAAAAGGTTTAGGCAGAAGCAATCAAACACGTCTTTCCCTTCCCCCGCTTAACCCCCCTGAAGTGCTCAACTCCGGCACTCTATTGTAAGTCGCACTAAGTTGGCTACTTATATATGCTCCTAACACAAAAGGCCTAGCTGAGTCACTTAATGAGGGTCCAGCTTCAGCTCCCTCTTAATTAAGCTGCTCTTTCACTGGAACCTTTGAAAAAACCCTGCTTAAGGCTGGCAACTACAGAGTTTAAACTGTAGATTTCAGTTTAATGCCAACTACAAACTAAATTAGGTTTGTACAAAATAAAAACTTAGACTTTCTTACCCAACAACTGCACGCAGTCTTCAGTCAGCATAGGGGTATGAATGGCCTTGGGGTGGGTAGAGGGGCATAGGGTGGCATAGGGGGTTTGAGAGGCCATGAGGGGATAGGTAGAGGGGCATAGGGTGGTACAGGGGTAGAGTCATGGGTGGGTGGGTGGGGGCATGAGGTGACATGGGTTAGCACGGATGGGGCATGGAGAGTGTGGGGGGAGCCTGGGGGGTGAGGGCTGGAATGCTGGTTTTTGTTTTGTTTATCTTTTTAAATAACTTCACCAAAGAGCAGGAGCACAGAGCAGGCAGTCCGACCAGACTGCCTCCACACCTGGCAGCCTCTGCACTTGTTCCGGGGGCGATGGACATGACTTCTAATCCAGCCCGAGCCCCTGGAATGAAAATCTGACCTTCCGAGTATCTTTTTCCCAGGTGAAGTGGAAAGATCCGGGAAATATCCCAATCTGTGTTTTCTGGTTTGTGTGACACAATGTTCTATGGTGTTAACCCATTGAACCAGTACAGGAGCCAGTTGACAAGCACTTTGAAGCACATGAACATTTTCTGAGGGTTGGTAGGACGTGGGAGGCCCAGCCAGAATGTGTGACAGAAGCAGAATGGCTTTTAAAAGGGCAATAGATAAATATTTGAAAATGCAAAACAAAAACGCAGAAGGGTTTGGAGAAAAGGCACACAAAAGGCAGTAAGTACACGCTCTCTGTGTGTGGTGTTAGTTGTAGCTTAGTTGCTAGAATTCTCACCTCCACGTCAGAAGGTTGTGGGTTCAAGTCCCACCCCAGAGCCTTGAACACAAAAATCTAAGTTGACTCTGCAGTACTGAGGGAGGGCTGCACTGTCAGAGTTGCCATCTTTCTGATAAGGTGTTAAATCAGGCTTGTCCAACCTTTTGCTTGAGGGGCCACATTTCAAAATTTTTCTCACTCAGGGAGCCAATGAACAAGTTTCAGAAAGATAAAGTTTGGCACAATATCAAACATGAATTTTTTTTTAAATGGAGATATGAAGAAACAAATTTCTGAGCAAAAAAACAGTGGGTAATAATTAAAGATGAGTATTAGAGCGTAATAGAGTGAGAGGCGTGTGTCCAGTTCACAACCTCAGGGTACTCACCCACTTGGCCTCACCACTGTGAGAGCGGATGAGAGAGCATGATGGTGTGTGTGGGTGAGGGTGAATGAGAACCGTGAGACTGGGAGCGAGCCAGACTTATGGACACACATACACACACTCCCTCTCCTCTTCTCACACCACCTCTCCCCTTTCCCCAACCACCACTCTCTCTACCCCCACTCTCTCTACCCCCTTACACTCACTCACCCCCCAACACACTCACCCCCCCCCACATGCTCTCAATCCCCCACACACTCTCTCACCGCCCCCCCCACACTCTCCCAAACTCCCCACAATCTCTCACCCCTCACACTCTCTCACACTACCCCCATACTCTGTCAACGCTCTCACAGTCTCTCACCACCCCCCACACTCTCCCAAACTCCCCACAATCTCTCACCCCTCGCGCTCTCTCATTTCTTCTCACACCCTCTTCCCCCCTCACACTTTCTCACACCCCGCCCCATACTCTGTCAACGCTCTCACAGTCTCTCACCCCCCCACCACACTCTCTACCGCCTCTCACACTCTCTACACCCCCTTCGCACTCTCTTCCCCCCTCTCAAACACCCAACCCTCCTCTCACACTCTCTATTCCCCCTCACTCGCAACCCCCCCCCCTCACACTCTCTTCCCACCCCCCACATTCTATTCCCTTCCTCACACTCTCTCCTCTCCCTCTCTGTTGCCCCCTTCCTCTCTCTCTCTCTCTGTCTCACAGTCCCAGTCACTCAATGACTCAAATGCCAGTGGGCCCTGCTCTGGCCTGCCTGGCCCTGAGCTGGCTGCTTTATGCCCTGCTCAGATCCAGCTGGGCGCACTCTGGACGCCTGAGCCCCACTCCCTGCAGAATCTTCTATTCAAACTTGCCTGTTTGACCAGCATTTTGAAAACTTGCTCCGGGGGCTGCATTGTGGGGCTTTGTGGGCCACACCAAGCCACAGGATGTATGTTGGACAAGCCTGCATTAAACTGAGGCCCCATCTGCCTGTTCTGGTGGATGTACAAGAACTCCTGGGATTGTTTTGCATAGGGCAGGGGACTTCTCCCTGTTGTCCTGGCCAATATTTACCCCTCAATCCACACCATACCAAAAAAAAAGATCTGGTCATTGTCACATTGCTGATTTTGGGAGTTGCTGTGTGCAAATTGGCTGCTGCATTTCCTATGTTAACAACTGTGACTACTGTTCAAAAATACTTCATTGGCTGCAAAGCGCTTTGAGAGAGTGTGAAAAACAGCCATCCAGCAGTGCGTGCATGTATGAATATATATGTAGGTTTACGTATGTATGTGGAGGACAACTGTGATGCCCCCACAGTTAAATAGGCTCCTGCTACTCACTGTTAAGCCATGCACGTGAATGGCAGACATTTAAACATGGTATTGGAGAGTGGGCCCCAAACGCCTCCAGGAGAGGATGTGAGGGCCCCAAAAATCCGAGGGCCCCCAAGCCCTGAGCCTATCAGAGTTTGTGGGCTAATGTTTCACTGTGCCGTACACAGTTGGAGCAAAGTGGGTGGTCGATGGATGTGCAACTCAATCCGTATTAGTTTCAGCCCAGTGACCAGAACCTCAATGTCACATCCACTAGACGCCATACATGCCCTTGCAAGCGGATTCTTTCAGCAGGAAGCATTTCTGAAATTCCAGGACTATTAAGGTGGATAAACAGTGCATGGTATTTGTGAGTCAGTTGCGAGTCAGTAAGGCACCATTGTTCAATCCCTTCATCCCCTGCAAATTTTAAAAAGAAAGCCAAATTGTCGATTCAGCTGAATGAAATGGCCGGGGTCCAAGCGAAGGCGCCAGTCGCTGAAATTGTGTTTGCACCAACTGAAATGAGGAGGAATTGCTTCTCTCGGGAGGCCATTAGGCTTTGGAATTCTCTACCCCGGAGTCCAGCGGAGGCTGGGTCATTGGATATATTCAAGGAAGAGGAAGACAGATTTTTGATCTCCAAGAGAGTCCTAGGTTATGGGTGGGGGAGGCAGGAAAATGGAGTTAGGGCCACAATCAAATCAGCCTTGATCTTGTTGAATGATGGAGGGGGCTCGAAGGGCCGAATGATCGACTCCTGCTCCCACTTCTTATGTCCCTGTGTAAATGATAGCGACTAAATTAACCCATTTAGGGATGGAACAGATGTGCCAACATCTCCTCCAATCAGCACCACTAAAGATGACATACGTAGAATCAGACAGCACAGAAGGCAGCCATTCGGCCCACCAGGTCTGTGCCAGCTCTTTGAAAAAGTCTCACTTTCCTGCTCTTTCCGCATAGCCCTGAAAATGTTTCCTTTTTAACCGTATACCTGATTCCCTTTCGAAAGTTGCTACCGAACATTCTAATAAATTCAAATTGCTGGAGAACACAAGTAACAGTGTTAGTCTTAAAGCATTATTTGTTGATGTAATGGGTTCACTGATATTGTGCTTGTGGCCTTTCAACATGGTCTGTCATTCCAGATCTTGCCTGCATCACAGAATCACAGAATCACAGTGCAGATGAGGCCCTTCGGCCCATCAAGTCTGCACCGACACATGAGAAACACCTGACCTACCTACCTAATCCCATTTACCAGCACTTGGCCCATAGCCTTGAATGTTATGACGTACCAAGTGCTCATCCAGGTACTTTTTAAAGGATGTGAGGCAACCCGCCTCCACCACCCTCCCAGGCAGTGCATTCCAGACCGTCACCACCCTCTGGGTAAAAAGGTTTTTCCTCACATCCCCTCTAAACCCTCCTGCCCCTCACCTTGAACTTTTGTCCCCTCATGACTGACCCTTCAACTAAGGGGAACAGCTGCTCCCTATCCACCCTGTCCATGCCCCTCATAATCTTGTACACCTCGATCAGGTCGCCCCTCAGTCTTCTCTGCTCCAACGAAAACAACCCAAGTCTATCCAACCTCTCTTCATAACTTAAATGTTTCATCCCAGGCAACATCCTGGTGAATCTCCTCTGCACCCCCTCCAGTGCAATCACATCCTTCCTAACACGTGGCGACCAGAACTGCACACAGTACTCCAGCTGTGGCCTCACCAAGATTCTATACAATTCCAACTTGACCTCCCTACTTTTGTAATCTATGCCTCGATTGATAAAGGCAAATGTCCCATATGCCTTTTTCACCACGTCACTAACATGCCCCTCCGCCTTCAGAGATCTATGGACACACACGCCAAGGTCCCTTTGTTCCTCAGAACTTCCTAGTGTCATGCCGTTCATTGAATACTTCCTTGTCAAATTACTCCTTCCAAAGTGTATCACCTCACACTTTTCAGGGTTAAATTCCATCTGCCACTTATCTGCCCATTTGACCACCCCGTCTATATCTTCCTGTAGCCCAAGACACTCAACCTCACTGTTAACCACCCGGCCAATCTTTGTGAAGTATTCACATGAAGTAAATCTCCTTCGGAGAGTTCCAGTTGTAAAAGAATACAGACATTAACATTCCTCCTCCTGAATTTCCAGTCATTAGCTCCTTGTGGGGTCTTGCTGTTTGCAAAGTTGACTGTCACTGAGCGCACATTACAACAGTGGGTACACGCCAAAGCCAAAGCACTTGATTGGATGTTAAAGTGTTTTGAGATGTCCTGAGGTTGTGAAAGGCGCTATATAAATGCAGGTCTGTCTTTCTCTTATTTCAGGTTTGTATGAAATCAGACAAAGCATTAAAAAAAAACCTCTGTATAATTTACCTGAAACAGCCCTAAACAAATGATCAAAGTGAAAGGAAAGGCTGTTAAGATAGTTTGGTTTGTTGCAAATCGGTCCTTGGATGTTCTTGAATCTATGATTTCTCTGTGCAAAGAATCAGGATATTGCCCTGCTTGGAGCAGCTAGCCCAGGAGGAATAAACAATTTGGACCAGTATTTCATTCAGTTTTTACTGGTGTTCCATTTTAAGGTATACAAGACCAGTTCGGACCAGTATGCTAAATTCCAGTTTTTTCCTTCTGGGAGGGCTTCCCAAACTGGGGGTCACGAGATGAGATTCTGGGGTCACGAGCTGCAAGGCAGCAATGGCTGCCCTAGAGCTCTGTCTGGGTATAACAGCTGTGAGGCCCCTTCCAATCCTCACTTTCTTTTCAATGGTGGGGGTGGCCTAAATGACTGATGTTTGAGACCTGATTCCTGCTCCAGTTAAATGGTAGGTTTTTAAAAATTCTTTTCTTATATATTTATTGGATGTGGGCATCACTGGCTAGGCCAGCATTTATTGCCCATCCCTAATTCAGAGAGCATTTAAGAGTCAACCACATTGCTATGAGCTAGGAGTCACATGTAGGCCAGACCAGGTAAGGGCAGCAGATTTCCTTCCCTAAAGGACACTAGTGAGCCAGATGGGTTTTTACAACAATTGATGCATGGTTATCAATTTTTATTCAATTTAAATTCCCCCACATGCCTTGACAGGATTTGAACCCAGGTCCCCAGACCATCATCCTGGGTCTCTGGATTACTAGTCCAGCAACAATACCACTACGCCATCAGCTCCCCCTGAAGATTTCACTTCACCACAGCCACCACACCGCCCTTCCAACCAATCCCGCTCACACGTCTCCCACAGAGGGTCTGAGGGGTATTACGAGATCCAATCTTACCTTGTCACCGGGCAGAGGTCAAGTCCTGACTGGCCTCAGGAGATTCCACGTATGCACGGATCAGTCCTGCGTTTTAGAGTTCTTTGGGCCAAGGTCAAAGGCCCAGAGAAAAACAACAGTGTGAAAAACCAGATCATGTGACCCAGGAGCGGGGCACCATTCCAGAGAGGAGTCCCACACAGGGGACAAGGAGAGATCCCGGGGAGAGAGGGGACCGGGGAAGGAACCACCAGGAGGAGGAGACTACCCATAGGAACCACCGGGGAAAGGAGCGAAGAAAGAAGTTCCAAGCATTAAAAAAGCTGCAGTTGGCAGGCTCCAAGTGACGAGGGCTTGGGAGAAATCCTGAGGAGCTGAAAAGGCAGCAGAAGATCGGTGCTGTCTTCGGGGCAAGGGTAACCCTTTGGAGCAATGCAGTCCTGCTCGTCACGGCTGGAGAGCTAAAGCTCTGCTTGTGAGTTGGTGCTGGGGTGCAGACTCAGAAATCCAGGGGAATGGAGTCTCAGGAGACGGGATTGAAACCCTGTGAGGTGAGCAGTCGTTGAGGCATTCTGAGTCAGGGTGATATTTGGAGGGAATTCCAAGGCTAGGTCTTCGAAAGGGAAGAGTGAAGACTTGCAATTCCTCTTAAGAGTTAGTTCCTCATAATTTAGTTAACCATATCTGAACTAACATTGTAAAAGCTGGATAATTCTAAATACAATAAATAAATGCAGTTTAAGTTTGTACATAGCAACAAGGTACTTACTGGGATCTAATCTGATGGACTGCCTTGCTGGGTACCACTGAGGGTCTGAAAAGGAAATGCAAAAATAGGATTTATCTGTTCTTGTAAGATGTTGCGAGTTTGGGAATAGATTGATTCCAGATCAAGGAGTCTACATTTCCCATTGGAACATGATTCTGATCAGGACCACAGTGCAATCGGACTCTTGTCTGCCCAAACTCACCTATGTCAATTTGCCATGTTTTCCAGGGTCAGCAATATTTGCATAATCGGAGTAAACATTGAAAGAGGCTGTAATTTCCCGGTCCAAGAAATGAGGAATATCAAGAACCTGCTGTGCCCTCTGTGGGCTTTTTCTGTAATGCCCAGGAGCTCTAGCTGCCCATTTTATACCCACTCCCTTGCTCATGTCCAATAGCCTTACACATTTTCCCCTTTCAATTAATTATCCAATTCCCTTTAGGAAGCTATTATTGAATCTGCTTTCAGACAGGACATTCTGGATTATAAAAACTCGCTGTGTAAAAAAAAATTCTCCTCATCTCTCTTCTGGTGATTTTGACAATTATCTTAAATCTGTGTCTCCTGGTTACTGACCCTCTCGCAAATGGAAACATTTCCTCCCCATGTACTCTATCAAAACCCCCCACAATTTTGAGCACTTCTATTAAATCTTCCCTTAACCTTTTATGTTCAAAAGAGAACAATCCTAGTTTCACTAGTCGTTCCACATAGTTAAGTGTCTCATCCCTAGTCTCATCTAGTAAATACCCTTCTAACCTTCTCCAATACTTTGACATTCTTCCCAAAGTGTGGCTCCCTAAATTGTCCACTACATTCCAACTGAGACCAAACCAATGAGCTATAGCGGTTTTGCACAACTTCCTTGCTTTTATACTCTGTGCTTCTGTTTAGAAAGACAAGGGTCCCACGTGCTTTTTTAAACAGCCAACTCAACTTGCCCTTCTGCCCTCAAAGATCTGTGTACATACACCTTACACCTTTGGTCCCTCTGTTACTCCATCCCTTTAAAATGCTAATATTTAGTTTCTATGGCCTCACTTCATCCTTCTTTACAGAATGCACCGCTTCACACTTCTCTGCATTAAATTTAATTTACCATGTGTCTGCCCATATCACCAGCCTGCCTACGTCCTTCTGACATCTGTACTATCCTACAAAACAGCATAAGAAATAGAAACAGGAGTAGACTACACGGCCTCTTGAGCCTGCTCCACCATTTATTATGATATGGTTGATCTTGGGCTTCAACTCCATTTTCCCACCCGTTCCCCATTCCCCTTAATTCCCTGAGAGATCAAAAATCTGTCTATCCCAGCCTTAAATGTATCCAATGATAGAGCATTCACAACCCTCTGGAGTAGAGAATTCCAAAGATTCACAGCCCTTTGAGTGAAGAAATTTGTCCCCATCTCAGTCCAAAATGACCGGCCCCTTACCCTGAGATAGTGCCCCCATGTTGTAGATTCCCCGACCAATGGAAATGATCTCTCAGCATCCACCCTATCAAGCCCATTCAGAATTTTGTAGGTTTCAATGAGATCACCTCTCCTTCTAAATTCCAGAGAAGATAAGCCCAATTTACTCAGCCTCTCATCCTAGGACAATACCCTCAACCCAAGGACCAATTTAGTGAACCTTCACTGTGCTGCCTCCAGTGCAAGTATATCCTTTCTTAAATGTAGAGACCAAAGCTCCATACAGTATTCCAGACGTGGTCTCACCAAAATCCTGTACAACTGCAGCCAAGACTTCTTTATTCTTGTTCTCCAATCCTCTTGCAATAAAGGCCAACATGCCATTTGCGTTCCTAATTGCCTCTGCACCTGCCTACTAACTTTCCCCATTCCCTGTGACAGCTTCACCTCACTGTTCCTTTTCACTGTTCACTACTTCTCTGAATTTTGTGCCATCTGCAAACTTTGAAATTGTATCCTGTGTAGCCACGCCCAGGTCATTAATACACATAATCAAAAAGAGCAGCGCTCTTAATGCCAATCCCTGGTAGACTTTTAAGGTTACCTACTCTTTTTTGGCCATAACCAGTCTCACCTTGCTTTGACTGTTCTTTTACTGTTTATATGTTTATGAAGGATGTTCTGTTTTATGTTACTCATTAACCTATTCTCTTACACACTCTCAGCCCCTCATATTTCCTCTTTCAAATCGTCTCTCCATTTTCTGCATTACGCTTCATTCTCCACTTTACTATGAACTTGACATTTATCACAAGCCTCTACTTTCTGTTTCATTTTAATCTCTACAGGCTGAATTTTCCAGGGGACATTGAAGGTCCCAACACCAGAACTAAAACCGGGAGGCGAGCCTGCTCTGCAGGCAGTGGGACCCAGAGGCTGCATGCAGCTACCAGGGCACCTTCCATTGAGGACCGGGTGGCACCCCCAAACCACCTCCCCCACCCCCCCCCCCCCGCTCACTCGCCACTACCCGCGCTACAGGAGCTGCTAGCCCAATCAGAGGGCCAGTAGCTCAGCAGCGCCATCGCTAGCATTGGCCATTGCTGAGGCTGCAGCTGCAGCATGAGGGCATATTGATGGTGAGGCACTCTCAAAGAGCAGATAGGTTTTTTCTGCGGAGTAGCCATGGCCAGGCAGGTAGGCTCCTGCAATTGGTGTGGGGGTGTCACAGTGCGCTGCTAGCGCTGTTGCCACGGGGACACCCATTGCCACCTTAGGGACCCTTTGTGGGGCCATGGAGTGCCCTTAAAGGTTCCCCCAAATCCTCCCCCCCGCCCCAAGAACCCACTGGAAGGCTGCCCAGGGTTTACCTGACAATCCCTCCCCACGCAGTGGTGGACCCTCCCGAAATGCCCACAGGAGCAGGAAGTGGCACTTAATTGACCACTTAAGTGGCTGAACTGGGCAGCCACGAAGACAAGATTCCCACCACTGCCAATGTGCCCTGGTGGCAGGAATACATCGGGCTCCCCTCCCAACGCCTTTCTCCACCTTATTGCCAGCCCTCCTAGCTGTCTCCCAACTCGCCACAATGGGCAGGGGAATTCAGCCCTGCATCTTTAGCCATGAAGGGAGCTCTAACCGTGAGTGTCTTTCTTATCCCCATCATAGAAATGTGTCAGGTCTGCACCCAATCTTCCTCCTTTCTGAAGCCCTGCCATTGCTGATTTACTGTTTTACCTCTGTTTGTTTCCCTGCATTCTAGCTATCAAATTTCACTGAGCACATCCTCCTAATAACCATTGTTAAATTTATCCCTAAGGGCAGCTGGTGGAGCGAGGAATAAATAGATCAGATCCAGGAATTGTCACCAGTCCAAAAGGATTTGTATGTAACGATTTACAACCTCCCAGGACTTTTGCTTTACAAACCACCTCAATTTCATGTAGCAAGGGGAAGGAATATCTGGATTAAGAATAACAATGTAGCAAAACATTAAACTGAGTTTTGACAGAAAGAAAATAAAGCAATGGATAAAGTAAAAACAAAAATAGGCAAATTAATTCAAATACGACAAGGATGCTGTCATTGGGATTTCTAGAAAGTCTTCTCGAATGCTTTTACTTACATGACCTATGGAACATGGATTTTATTTCACCAACCGTGGCATTTGGCTCCACCTAAATACAATGCAAAGAAAATGCAGTCAGTAGCTCTACATACTACAAATTCGAAGCAGAAAGGGAATCTGACAATTGCAATGCAGATTTCAGGAGAAAGAGCCTTAAAATGTGCAGTACTAAGGACATAATCGTTCATTAATGTGACATTCTGATGCTCAGAGGCGCAACAGCAGCTAAATAAATTCCACTGCCCCGCAACAAAAGTCAGGATTTTTCAACAGCACCTAATCCGGGTTTCATTCTTTGTGACATAGTTTAATGTGCGTCAAGTAAGTCATTTCAAAAGCATTCCTTCACATCAATTAATCACTTACAAAATCAATTGTACAACGGTTATAACCATACATGAGGGAATTTTTTTTAAAAGGTAATGTTTACAATCTCACCTTGTCGAGGAAGCAGAGCTGCTCCTTGGTCTTGGCATCAAGGATTTCCACCTCAAAGAAAACAAAAGATTTTGCTTTTTTAGTTGTGGTTGAGGATTCCCTTGCTTGCTGCGTGATAGTAGCAGTGACTGCTTTCTTCTTTAAACTGGTCGCACTAAACACAGTTGTTAAGTCTATCGTCTGCATTGGTGCCATTGCTTTTCAGTGCGCACACGAATAAAACCTAAATGTTGCACAAAGAATTCAGAAGGCACCTAGCAGCACAAAAGTGGCAAACACGCATGTCCCTGTCATTTCCAGACGGTAATAAGTGTAAAGAGGCATCATGACAGGAGCATGACAGAACAACCCAACTGATGGAAATGGCCTTGTAACTTAATACTCCAGAAAGGCTACTCTATCAGACTCGGTTATAACTGAGCAGCTCCTTATGTTTTAATCCAGTGTTTCACTCATCCTTCAAACTGATGGCTTGTAATAGTTACAGAAAACTAGATCACCAAAAAAAATGTTATCTGGCAAACACTTTGAATGTAAAACCTTCAGTTGAAAGCACCATATGTGGGAGCAAAGCAGTGTAACTGGACCAGCATACCATTCATTTCAAAATACCTCACATTGCCGGTGAGTGTGCCTGCATGAATATCGTACATACATATCAACACATTTTTCTGTGCATTATACAAACAAACTGATGCTTTATGTAAGGTTTGCTAACTGCCCCTTTACCAGGACGCCCATGAACTAGTGTTACGACCCTAGACCGAACTCCCAAATTTTGGTACAATCTCGTTGTGACCCCCAAATTTTGTTGCCGGTTAGGAACCAGTAATCTATTTTGTTGTTAAAGACGACGAAATTTGACATCCCAGTAATTCATAAACAAGACAAAGCCACAACATTTCACAGTTTTAAACAAACAGAAGAAATTTTACTATACGAAAGTCAGCAAAGCAAACAATCAACTCATTCTGTCGCATACTCTAACATCCAGCATTAACATGAGGTAAACATGAATTAACAGACAAACTGTGGTCAGGCACACCACAAACTGCACGTTAAATGGCAGACATAAACAAGACAGATTTCACAAATTTCCTAAGTAACCCACCCAAACGTCAGTGAGTCACAAAAATTCTTCAAAGTCTGTCTTCCTCACGAGGGATTTCAGCTCTTCTCTTTTGAGGATCTAGCCTTAGATTTCCTTCAACTGCAGCTCCAACTCAGACTGCCCCAACAACTGCTCACCTCCTAGTTGCTCAATCTCTCCACTGAAGACCATGTCCCACTGGATTCATAAGGCTGCACCCCAGCATCTAGTTAGCAGCATAATTCCAGCCCTAGCTACACTGAGCAGAGCCCCACTGCCCACGGGCTTTCCTTTGCCTCAACTGTCAGCTTCACGGAGCTATCACTACCTCCCCCACCAACCCCAGGCTTCTCTGAGCCCCAGCTCTCTCAGCAGCACAAAGCCAATGGCAGCACTTCAGCTGCACGGAGCCAACCCTCCTCTCCATCTGCTCCCAATGGGATGCTGTTCACTCTGCCCCCTTGAACCGATCTGTGTGACCTGTTAATATTTCCTATTAGGGCTCCACCCCAGTTCTTAGGCATGGTCCAATGGGTCCAAGTTGGGTACATTCTGTGCCTTAAATATTACAACCCGCGGTCAGCCGAATGTTGTGAAATTACAGGTGTGAAATTACCATTAATCCAGACCAAAAACACTGAGATAAAAACCCAAAAATAAAGATACATCGCACATTAGTTTGTAAAATCCAGAGAATTTGGGATTGAGGATGAGTTTACATCTGGTAAAATGAAACGGGAGCATTATATTTGAAAGAATTTTTTTTTAATATTTAAAAATGACCAAGGAAAATATCTGATTCTCATGTTTACTTGGCTTTGAGATTTTTGAAAGCCATTTTCTAAAGGGACCCTGGAATAACTCTTACAGAAACCCGTGAATGTGAAATGTCGGTAGAAGCAATGCACCCTAGTCCAATGTGAGAAGCAGACCCAAATTCAATCCTGTTTTACAACAGTGATGTTATTTAGTGCTCAACAGCAACTTGGATTTCTATAGCACCTTTAGAGTAGTAAATCATCCACTGGCACTTCACAGGAGCGTTAAGAGACAAAATGTGATACCAAGCCACATGATGAGATACCAGGACAGGTAACCAAGATCTTGATTAAGGAGGTAGGTTTTAAGAAGCACCTCAAAGTAGAAGAGAGAGCAAGGAAGGCGGAGAGGTTTATGGAGGGAATTCCAGGGTTTGCAGCCTGGGCAGCTGAAAGCATACACTGAAAACTTCAAAGATCCAGTAGATTTCACCATGAGAAGAGAACATTTTTTCAAAAGATAAATTAGTTGGAAAATTAAAGTCTTTTCAGTGTACTTTTTGACTTTGAGCAATAATGTAACACAGCCGATGTTGTTTCTGTTGCCAGTTTTACATCTCTCCTGACTTTTCATTTCTGTTCACTTCCATGGAAATGAAAATTGGCAGCGATGCATATCGGACTGCTGAATCAATTTCACTCATTTTGGGATTGAGTTCATGGTTTTGACAGAATCCACCGAAAAGATGTCAGAACAGTATTTGCACACATGATGTAGGGAGTGAACAATACAATCAGTATTACAAAGAAGTACCTTTCTAGCACATGCTCCTAGTTTATGTAGTGGCTTTTATCTGACCTTGTGATGTGGGCCCTGCTTACAAGGCACCTTCCCCAGCTGATAAGCTGTCTACTAGCAATTATTTTTACAACTCCAAGGGCTGTGAGACCCCCTTAGGAGGGTGTTAGGACCCAACCACAGAATGTGGACTAGTGTCAACCTGCCTGGGGAAGGGGCACAGGCTTTTATACCTGAAAGGCATCAGTGAAACAGTTGGGTTTTTACAATGTTCAATTTACAGCCTTCAATGTTTTTCTTTGTGAGGTCCTGGCCTACAAATTGCCAGATTGGAATAGTTTGTATCTGAAGTCATAAATCTCTGGGTTGTTAGTCCACTGTCATAACCACAAAGGCCCTGTATGCCTGGAGGGCAAATGCCAAGGTCTGTAAACCAGGAATAACTGCAGTAGCCCAAAACACAAAGTTAATTGAAACTCTGCGACTGTATAAATGTGAGATAACTTTGCTGCCTTGAGGCAAAGTGAATGCCCTGATCCAAATATTATTTGTGCCACCTGGCCATAAATGGAATAGCTTTACAGTACTATATAACCATTAATAGATTGGATGGATTGGCAAAGCAGCCTGCTTGATTGGCACCCCATCTACCACCTTCAATATTCACTCCCTGCACCACCGACACACAGTAGCAGCAGTGTGTACTATCTACAAGACAAACTGCAGCAACTCACCAAGGCTCCTTGACAGCACTTTCCAAACTTGTGACTTCTACCACCTAGAAGGACAAGGGCAGCAAATGCATGGGAATACCACCACCTCCAAGTTCCCCTCCAAGCCACACAGCTTCCTGACTTGGAAATATATCGCCATTCCTTTACTGTCACTGAGTCAAAATCCTGGAACTCCCTTCCTTCCAGCACTGTGAATGTACCTACACCACACAGACTGCAGTGGTTCAAGAAGGCAGCTCACCACCACCTCAATGGTAACTAAGGATGGGTCATAAATGTTGGCCTAGCCAGAGACACCAATACCCTGTGATTTCTGGGGCTGTTTTCTTTAGAGAAGACTGAGAGGAGATTTGATAGAGGTGTTCAAAATCATGAGGAGCCTGGACGGAATATATAGGGAGAAACTGTTCCCATTGGCAGAAGGGCTGAGAACCAAAGGAGACCCACTTAAGGATTTAACCAATTGGTGAAAGAACCAGAGCTGGACTGAGGAAAAACTTATCTTCACAGCAGGTGGAGGTTAGGAATGCACTGCCTGAGTGTGGTGGAGGCAGATTCAATGGTGGCTTTTGAAAGGGAATTGGATAATTATCTTAAGAGAAAATAGTTGCAGGACTATGGGAAAGTGCGGGAGAGTGGGATGAGGCGAGATGCTCTTACAGAGAGCTGGCACGGACACAATGGGACGATGGCCTCATCCAGTGCTCTAACTTCTCTCTGATTCTATCATTAATATATCATTATGGTAATACACTACCACAAATATAGTCTGACTATACTACACAACTAGAAGTGATAGTATTATAATACAGCAATGTTGTTCCCAACAAGATGCGCCTGTCTGCAGCTGTGCAGCAGTCTGGAATGTACTGCACAACTTCCTTCCATATTAAATACTGTGCCTGCAAAACTTAAAGGTATCACACAATGACAAAACAGACCACACACAACAGTGCGATACAACTACCAATACAGTTCTTATTGTGGCATTATTACTGCATAGTAATGAATGCAAAAGCATTACATAGCCATGAGCATATCAGTGACACATTGGCATAAACACATTAGCATTGTAGTACTAAACAGTCACAAATATGATAGTATTACAGTACAGAGCAGCAAATATGTTAGTATTGCAGTTCCAGATAGCTAGGAATATAACAGCTTGTAATTTAACACACCGCACAAAGACAGTAGTATTACAAGTCCACCCATACAGTTGCATCACAGTATTAGAGGCAAACTGAATGATCCAAGAGTGAGGAAAACATTCATTAATAACAAAGGACAGGTTTGGGATGAACTTTCTTTGTGGCGAGCAGAGGGTCGGTGCTTGGTGTCTATAATAGTGACCCTTATTTAACTGCAACATTTTAAGCACAGAGTGTACCAATCCTTGGGATATCAGGTACGAGGCACCAAGTACAGGGTGGATTGGACTAAGTGCTCTCCATTGATATATTGTATGATGGTATTGTATATATGGATGTAAATACAACAGCTTTTGTTATCACCATTGTCTTGCTATTTAAACTTGTGACTGCGGTTTCAGTTCCATTGTACGCTGGTGTGTGAACGGCTGGTGGGGCTAACTTTTAAATTTGCTCTTTTTCATAAATGTTCAACACAGGTCTTCAAAGTTGTACTGTAAATAGGTAGCTGTATAGTAAGTAGATTTGAGGGAATACATCTGAACTCCAGAAGTGAGGTGAGAGTGACTGCCCTAGACATCAAGACAGCATTTGACAGAGTGTGGCAAAACTGGAGTTATTGGGAATCAGGGGGAAAACTCTCCGTTGGTTGGAGTCAAACCTAACACAAACGAAGATGGTTGTGGTTGTTGCAGGTCAATCATCTCAGTTCCAGGACATCACTGCAGGAGTTCCTCAGGGTAGTGTCCCTCGGCCCAATCATCTTCAGGTTCTTCATCAATGACCTTCCTTCCATCATAAGGTCAGAAGTAGGGATGTTCGCTGATGATTGCACAATATTCAGCACCATTCTCAACTCCTCAGATATTGAAGCAGTCCTTGCCCATATGCAGCAAGATCTGGACAATATCCAGGCTTGGGCTGACAAGTGGCAAGTAACATTCACGCCACACAAGTGCCAGGCAATGACCATCTCCAACAAGAGAGAATCTAAACATCACCTCTTGACATTCAATTGCATTGCCATCTCTGAATCCCCCCACAATCAACATCCTGGGGGCTACCATTGACCAGAAACGGAATTGGACTAGCCATATAAATACTATGGCTACAAGAGCAGGTCAGAGGCTAGGAATCCTGTGGTGAGTAACTCACCTCCTAACTCCCCAAAGCCTGTCCACCATCTACAAGGCACAAGTCAGGAGTGTGATGGAATAATCGCCACTTGTCTGGATGAGTCCAAAAACACTCAAGCTTGAAAGTATCCAGGACAAAGCAGCCCACTTGATTGGCACCACACCCACAAACATTCACTCCCTCCACCACCGACGCACAGTGGCAGCAGTGTGTACCATCTACAAGGTGCGCTGCAGTAACTCACCAAACCTCTTTAGATAACCCCTTCCAAACCCATGAGCATTACCATCTAGAAGGACAAGAGCAGCAGATAGATGGGAACACCACCACCTGGAAGTTCCATTGCAAGCCACTCACCACCCTGACTTGGAAATATATCCCCATTCCTTCACTGTTGCAGGGTCAAAATCCTGGAACTCCCTTCCTAACAGCACTGTGGATGTACCCACACCACATGGACTGCAGCGGTTCAAGAAGACAGCTTACGATCACCTTCTCAAGGGCAATTAGGGGTGGGCAATAAATGCTGCCCTAGCCAGCGATGCCCACATCCTATGACAGAATTTTTAAAAATTGTTAAGTTGTGTCTAATTTAAGATATAACTGAATTTTTTTTTATTTCATTCACAGGGTGTGGGCGTCCAGGTGTCAAGCTTCTTGAGTATTATGGGAGCTACACTCATCCAGGCAAATGGAGAATATTTCCTCACACTCCTGACTGTGCCTTGTAGATAGTGGACAGGCTTTGGGGAGTCAGGATGTGAGTTACTCGTTGCACAATTCCTAGTCTCTGACCTGCTCTTGTAGCCACAGTATTTATATGGCTAGTCCAGTTCAGTTTCTGGTCAATGGTAAACCCCAGGATATTGATAGTGGGGTATTCAGTGATGGCAATGCCATTGAACATCAAGGGGCAATGGTTGGATTCTCTCTTGTTGGAGATGGTCATTGCCTGATACTTGTGTGGCACGAATGTTACTTGCCACTTGTCAGCCCAAGCCCGGATATTGTGCATTTGGGCATGGACTGCTTCGGTATCTGAGGAATCGTGAATGGTGGTTAACATTGTGCAATCATCAGCAAACATCTCCACTTCTGACCTTATGATGGAAGGAAGGTCATGGATGAAGCAGTTGAAGATGGTTGGGCCAAGAACACTACTCTGAGGAACTCCTGCAGTGATGTCCTGGAGCTGAGATGACTGACCTCCAACAACCATAACCACCTTCCTTTGTGCTAGGTATGACTCCAGCCAGCGGAGAGTTTTCCCCCATTGATTTCAGTTTTGCTAGGGCTCCTTGATGCCACACTCTGTCAAATGTGGCCTTGACATCAGGGCAGTCACTCTCACCTCACCTCGGGAGTTCAGCTCTTTTCTCCATGTTTGAATCAAGGCTGTAATGAGGTCAAGAGCTGAATGGCCCGGTGGAACCCAAACTGGGCATCAGTGAGCAGGTTATTGCTAAGCAAGTGCCGCTTGAAAGCATTGTTGATTACCCCTTCCATTACTTTACTGATGATCGAGAGTAGACTGATGGGGCGGTAATTGGCCAGGTTGGATTTGTCCTGCTCTTCGTGCACACAAGACATACCTGGGCAATTTTCCACATAGCCCGGGTAGACGCCAGTGTTGTAGCTGTACTGGAACAGCTTGGCTAGGGTGCAGCAAGTTCTGAAGCACAAGTCTTCAGTACTATTGCTAGAATATTGTCAGGGCCCATAGCCTTTGCAGTATCCAGTGCCATTCAGCCATTTCTTGATATCACGTGGAGTGAATTGAATTGGCCGAAGACTGGCATCTGTGATGCTGGGGATCCCCGGAGGAGGCCAAAATGGATCATCCACTCAGCACTTCTGGCTGAAGATTGTTGCAAATGCTCCAGCCTTATCTTTTGCACTGATGTGCTGGGCTCCTCCATCATTGAGGATGGGGATATTTGTGGAGCCTCCACCTTGTGTAGCACAATACCATTGTACTTATGTCAGTGTAGTATTGTAATACTGTCATATTTATGACGATTAATACTGTAATACTGCTGATGATACCAATGGTACCGAAACAGTCAGGTTCAACCAAGAGTTTATTAATAATTTACCCTTTCCTGGTCTAAAGGGAGTTTACTGCCAGTAACCTGATGGACCTCATGTCCCCCAGGGCTGTTTCTTATCGTAACCCTCCTTATACATGTTAACAACAATAGCTTCCATTTATATGGCACCAGCTACAAGACACAAGTCATGAGTTTGATGGAACACTCTCCACTGGCCTGGATGAGTGCAGTCCCAATAACAGTCAAGAAGCTCAACACCATCCAAGACATTGGGATGAAAGCAAAATACTGCGGATGCCGGAATTCTGAAATAAAAACAAGGAATGCTGGAAAAACTCAGCAGGTCTGGCAGCATCTGTGGAGAGAGAAATAGAGTTAATGTGAAATCATACGGACTCGAAATGTTAACTTTGTTTCTCTCTCCACAGATACTGCCAGACATGCTGAGTTTTTCCAGCACTTACTGTTTTTATTACCATCCAAGACAATGTAGCTTGCTTGACTGGCACTCCATCCACCATCTTAAACATATACTCCCTCCACCACCAGTACACAGTGTACTACCTACAAGTTGCCCTGCAGCAAATTGCCAAGGCTGCTTTGATAAGGTCCTTGTGAATCCATGAACCTCGACCACCTAGAAGGACAGGGCAGCAGGCACATGGGAACACCATTGCCTACAAGCTCCCCTCCAAGTCACACCCCTACCTAACTTGGAACTATATCACTGTTCTTTCACTGTTGGCTGGGTCAAAATCCTGGAATTCCCTCCCTAACAACACTGTGCATGTACCAACGCCATATGCACAGCCGTGGTTCAAGAATGTGGCTCACTATCATCTTCTCAAGCGCAATTAGGGATAGGCAATAAATGCTGGCCTAGCAATGCTTAGCTCCCAAGAAAGAATTTTTAAAAATCCTTTAACACAGTAAAATAGCCCGAGGAGCTTCGTGGGATTGTTATCACACAAAGTTTGTCAAAATAGAAATTCAGGAGCTGATGTAACAGATTTGATGTGTGAAATTATCCAGACTCCTATGCTATTTTATTTTAATCCAATTTTAACCTCAGTTTGCAGCACAGGGCATTCGAGGTCCCAAGCAAGGTCTGTGTTTGGAGGACGAAAGCTTGAATAATGCGAATACAGAGACACAGGGGTACAAAAGCAACAGGTGCTCTTCGATACACATGCATGTCAGGCTTATTAAAGGGTTGGTGTTAACCAGTACGCAAATGCTTGCTTAGGAGTTAGTCTTTAATTCTATTGATGGTTGCACACCCAATATGTTATAACTGACTATTCTCTCTACAGTTATTCACTGCCCTACTGTGCATTTTCAGAATTTTCTCTTCTTATGTCCAGCTCCACAGTTATGAGGAATGGCAGCTCTAAGGCAGTTTAGTTTTGCTCCTCTGCCATCACGAATGTCATTGGTTTGTCTCTTTCAGTGTGCTCACCATCATTGTTAGCCTTTGTCTTTTTGTTTGTGTCTGTGTTTTTGCCAAGGTTTTCTTTTACAGCTGTATCTATTTTCTCTGCACCTGCTTCTAGCACTGACTCACTCCAAATAGATTCCAGCTAAAGTTTCACCCTTTATCTTTCAGAGACAGTCATGATCGGTACCTTTGTGATATCGAATACTCCTCTTGCTACTGCTTTTGTTATTTCATGTTGTTGCTCCTCTCCCTCATATGCCACCACATGTACACTCTTAAGCTCTCTCCAACATAAGATTGAATCTACACCACAACTGTTCCTTGTCATCCTTCATCACATCTGATAATTTAAGATAAAAATGTTAAAGTAGCAAGAAAAGGAAACTCAAGCAACCCTTGAATGGGAGCCAATACTCACTATCTGTTCCTGTCTACTTTTCTCTGAATTTCTGTCTCCAAATGTCACGTTTTACTGGATTTGCATTATTCCCCCTCTTACCTCATGCTTTCTGACTTTGCACAACCTTTCCTTCATAATGGCCTTAGCTTCAGCTCCCAGACAACCACCTCAACAAAAGTCCAAGCTTGATATGACATTGAGCTTTTCTTCCTCCACATTTCCTCCAACCACGTTGTTCCCCAAATGCAAATGTTCCCTGAACAACATCCTTTATGTGGAGGAGAGAGCGGAGCAGGGGCAAGTTCTGAACCAATTCAACCAGACAGGATTTCTACTGTTTCTCTCTTATCCCCCAAGCTACACAAACAGGACTGTCTTGACAGCCTGTTCCTGCCCTCTGAGCCAATTCTTGGCTTGGTTCAATCCTATCCAACCCTGTCCATTTTCTAGCCCACCATCCCCGGCCCTGCATATCCATGACTCCTCTGATGGATTCTGCCACTTTATGAGCATAGGAATGAGTAGTCCATTTAGCCACTCAATTCTGTTTCATCATTCAATAAGACCATAGTTTACTACAACCTAACTCCATACTCTCACCTTTGCTCCTTATCCCTTAATATCTTTGGTTAATAAAAATCAATCACTCTCAGTTTTCAAAATAACAATTGATCTAACATCAATTGACTTTTGTGGCAGAGAGTTCCAAAATCCTATCACCCTTTGTGCGTAGAAGTGTTTGTACACCCTTGTTTAAAAAAGGTTGTAAGGATAAGCCCAGCAATTACGGACCAGTCAGTTTAACTTCAGTGGTGGGGAAGCTTCTAGAAACAATTATTCAGGAAAGAATTAGTAGTCATATGGAAAAATGTGGGTTGATTAGGAAGAGCCAGCATGAATTTCTAAAGGGGGAATCATATTTAATTGATTTGCTGGAGTTTTTTGAAGAGGTAACAGAGAAGGTAGATGAGGGTAATGCTGTTGATGTGGACTTTCAAAAGGCATTCGATACAGTGCCACAAAACAGACTTGTGAGAAAAGTTATAGCTCATGGAATAAAAGGGACAGTAGCAACATGGATACAAAATTGGCTGAGTAATAGGAAGCAGAGAATAATGGTCAATGGATGTTTTTCGGGCTGGAGGAAGGTTTGTAGTGGAGTTCCCCAAGGGTCAGTATTGGGAACCTTGCTTTTCCTGATGTATATTAATGATCTAGATCTTGATATGCAGGGGACAATTTCAAAGTTTGCAGATGATACAAAACTTAGAATCATTGTAAACTGTGAGGAGGACAGTATAGAACTTCAAAAGCACACGGACAAGTTGGTGGAGGGGGCAGATGGGTGGCAGAGAAGTGTGAGGTGATGCATTTTGGTGGGAAGAACGAGGAGAGAAAATATAAAATAAGTGGTACAATTCTTAAGGGGGTGCAGGAGCAGAGATACCTGAGTGTATATGTGCATAGATCATTGAATGTGGCAGGACAGGTGGAGAGAGCAGTTAAGCATACAGTATCCTGGGCTTTATTAATTTGGACATAGAGTACAGGAGCAGGGAGGTTATGGTCACCTTATATAAGAGACAAGTTGGAGTATTGTGTACAGTTCTAGGTGCCACACTATACAAAGGATGTGAACACATTGGAGAGGGTGCAGAAGAGGTTTACAAAAATGGCTCCAGGGATGAGAAACTTGAGTTACGAAGATAGATTGGAGAGGTTCTCCTTGGAGAAGAGAAGGCTAAGAGGAGATTTGATAGAGGTGTTCAAAATCGTGAAGGGATTGGATGGAGTAGATAGGGAGAAGCTGTTCCTGCTCGTAAAAGGGTCAAGAATGAGAGGGCACAGATTTAAAGTGATATGCAAAAGAAGCAAATAAGATGCAAGAGAAAACTTTTTCACACAGCGAGTGGTTCGAGTCTAGAATGCACTGCCTGGAAGTGTGTTGGAGGCAGGTTCAATTGAGGCATTCAAGAGGGCATTAAATGATTATTTGAATGGAAACAATGTGCAGGGGTATGGGGAAAAGGCAGGAGAATGGCACTAAATCATAATGCTCATTTGGAGAGCTGGCGCAGACACGATGGGCAGAATGGCCTCCTTCTGCACCATAACAATTCTGTGATTCTGTAATTGCACTACTGAAAGGTCGGGCTGGAATTTTCCAACCCCTCATGCTGGTGGGATCTTCCGGTCCTGCCGATGTGAATGGGGAATTCAATGGCTTCCCGGACCTGCCGCAGGAGAACCCACCGCGGGGAGGGGCTGGGAAATACCGGCTTCCGACTCTTCATTTTTAGACTATGTCCCTGTCCTAGATTTCCCAACCAGCAAAAATAGTTTCTCTCTATCTACCCTTTCAGTTCCTCTTAATATTCTGAAAACATTGATCAAATCACCCCTTAGCCATTTACATTCAGGCAATACAATCTCTGTTAGTGTAATCTCTCCTTGGACTCCCCTTGGAGTCCAGATATCATTCTGATAAATCTGCATTACACTCTCTCCAAGGTCAATATACCCAGTTCCGAAGAAGAGTCATATTGGACTCAAAACATTAACTCTGTTTCCCCCTTCACGAATGCTGCCAGACCTGCTAAGTTTTTCCAGCATTTTCTGTTTATGTTTCAATATACCCTTCCTAAGGTGTGGTGCCCAACACAACCACAGGAGTATTTAAACCAGGCTGAAACTTGACTTCAACTCTCTTTATATATAAAGGCCAGCATTCCATTTGTCTTTTTGATTATTTTCTGTACCTGTTCATGACATTTTAATGATCCATGTAGCTGGATCATTTTTCCACTGTTTCTAGCTTTTCACCATCTAGATAGAACCTTGTTCTATTCTTTTTAGATCCAAATTTTACATTTGCCTACATTGAAATTTATTTGGCCAAGTTTTGCGCATTCATTTAATCTATTAATACCTCTTTGTAATTTTATGCTTCTAGCGACACTGTTTATAATGTCACCTATCTTTGTGTCATTGTCAAATTTTGATATATGGCTTTCTATCCCTTCACCTAAGTTATTAATAAGTACAATGAATAGTTGAGGCTCCAACACAGATCCTTGCATCAGATCACTAGTCACGTCTTGCCAATTAGAGTACCCGTCCATTACAAATGGCTCTCACTCAGCTAAAAATTTTCAAGGTGTTCAGCCACAACCCTGTCCACAAGGCACAAGTCATGAGTGTGATGGAATACTCTCCATTTGCCTGGATGAGTGAAGCTCCAATAACACTCAAGAAGCTCAACACTATCCAGGACAAAGTAGTCTGATTCATCACACCCCATCCACCAACTTAATCACTCATTCCCTCCACCACCGAGGCACAGTAACAGCAGTGTGTACTATATGCAAGATGCATTGCAGCAATTCACCAATGCTCCTTCCACAGCCGTTCTCAAATGTATAACCTCTAACGCCTAGAAGGACAAGGGCAGCAGATACATGAGAACACCCCCTGCAAGTTCCCCTCCAAGACACTCACCATCCTGACTTGAAACTGAATCATCATTCCTTCACTGTCACTGGATCAAAATCCTGGAACTCCCTCCCTAACAGCACTGGGGGTGCACCTGCACCACATGGACTGCAGCAGTTTAAGAAGGCGGCTTACCATCAACTTCACAAGGGCAATTAGGGATATGCCAGAAATGTTGGCCTTACAATTGACACTCATGGAATAATTTTTTTTAAAACTCCAGTCTTAGTTACAGACTCCAGCAATTTTCCAACAGATACTTACTGGGCTGTAATTCCCTGGCTTCTTTCTCTCACTTTCCCTAAGTAGCAGAGTGCTTTTACCATTTAACAATTTTAGCTTCTCCTGCTCTAACTTCCTCCTTTTCATTATAGATCAACAATCCCTCTGCATCTTCATTCCTCACTACATGGTCTTAGGACTCTCTGATTCTTCCTTGAAGAGTAGACCAGCCAATCTTCATCCATTCTGCCTGGTCACGTTTTCGCCTTCTTTTGAACTCCACTCACTTGCCACAGATAAAATGGCGTTGCTATGCAAACTAACATTTTGGTTGCCTGTCTTTTTGAAGTATATGTGGGACACTCTGTCAGGCCCTAGCTTCCTCCAACCTTACTCAACTGATGTTGAGGGTGGCCCGCCATTGAGACGCCCTCTCTCTGGAGCGGCAGCCTCAGCAATGGCCACCTCTAAAGGTGGTGCTACTGAAGCTGCTGAGCTGCCAGTCCTCTGATTGGCTGGCAGTCCTTGGGGGTGGCCCCAGCACAGCCTCTTAATTGCCGTTACTTGCAATATGTCACCATGGGTCCCGCTGCCTACTGAAGAAACCTCTTGCTTTCAGCCCACGCTATGTGACTTGTTGGTAAGCAGCAAAATTCAGCCCATGTTTCAAATTCTCACTCAATCCTCCCCTTTACCTGGTCCATCTCATCGCAAATACTCTGTTAATTTGACTCCTGAGCTACCTCACAGCACACACTGTTCCAAGTCTGAGATGTTCTCTGTTCTAGCATCGTAACAATTCTGTAATTCAGTAATTCTCCTCCAAAAATACAGAATGTAACATTATACATGTCTGCTTCCTACCTACCAACCAAGTGTCCCAGCAGTAATAAAAATAGAAAATGCTGGAAAAACTCAGCAGGTCTGGCAGCATCTGTGGAGAGAGAAACAGAGTTAATGTTTCAAGCCCATAGGACTCAAAATTCCTGTGCAGTGGCTCTGAAGAAGAGCCATATGGACTCGAAACATTGGGAAGAATTTTCCCCCTGTTGGGGGGGAAGTGCAGGAGCGGGCGCAGGCAGGTGCACCTCCGATCGGTGCCCCCAATCAGGGGTGCGCCGCCATTTTACGTGGGCGGGCCAATTAAGGCTCGCCCAGTGTGACTTCCGCCAGGAAGTGCTATGCGCTCCCTGTGCGGGCAGGGGGGGTGGGATTCCCTCAGCTGAGAGTGCGCTATTTCATGCTCTAAGTGCTGCCTCAGGGAGATTGGTGCCAAATTTAAAAATGGTAAAGGTGCACAAACAAAATTTCCCGAACATGTCCCCTCATGTGACAGTGTCACATGAGTTGGGCATGTCCATCACTTTAAATCAAACATTTATTAAATTTTTAAAAAACCTACATTCCACCCATGGGTAAGGTTTCATGCTTCTTCTGAAGCCCGCCAGGGCTCCCAGCCTGCCCACCAACCTTAAGGTAGGACAGGCAGGTCCATTAATTATGTCAATTACTTTTTCAATGGCCTCAATTGGCCATTGGCAGGTCGGCGGGCGCACAGCTGATTCAGCTGCACCCCCACCAACCTAAAAATTGAAATGACGCGGGGTGACATCGGGAGTTCCACCTGACATCATCCCGCGTCATTTTACACATCGGCGAGTGGGCCCCGCCCCCCGCTCGCCAACCTAAAGATTCTGGTTATTAACTCTGTTTCTCTCTCTGCCTATAGATCAGAGGGGGAAAGCCTGATGGTGCAGTCTAACGGGCATAGATCGGAGGAGAAGAACTGGATGGTATAGTCTGAGGGGCATAGATAGGAGGGGGAGGGCTTGATGGCACAGCCTGCGGGACATACATTGGCACTTTAAATCCGGGGGCAGAATCTTCAGGTCGGTGAGCAGGGGCGGGGCCCACTCGCCGACACGTAAAATGACATGTGGTGACGTCAGGCGTGTGTCCCGATGTCATCGCGCGTCATTCAGATCTTGAGTTCGGCGGGTGTGCACTGGAGTCGGCTGTGCGCACGCCAAACCGTCAAAGGCCTATTAAGGCCATTTAAACAACAATTAAACTAATAAACTGAGCTGCCCATCCAACCTTAAGGTTGGCGGGCAGGTCAAGAGCCCAGGTGGCCTTTGCAGTTATCATTAAACCTCAACCACAGGCAGGATGAGGTTTCATGCAGGTTTTTAAAGTTTAATAAAATTTTTAAATAAAATTCATTGACATGTCCCAGCTCATGTGGCACTGTCACATGAGGGGACATATCTTAAACATTCTTTTGTCTTCGTTAACATTTTCAAAAATCAAACTGATCTCCCTGAGGTAGCTCTGTACCTCATGGAGATTTCTGCACTCTTTCGTGCGCATGCCCTTCCGGGTGCGCATCATGCTGGGCAGGCCTTAATTGGTCCCCCACCCACGTAAAATGGCAGCGCGCAGCCGATCGCGGGCAGTGATTGGCTATGCGCCCGCCCACGGCCGCTCCTGTCCAATCCCCCCACAATGGGGAGAAAATTCTCCCCCAGGCCAGGGTTATGAAGCCAGTGAAAGGGCTAAAATCAGGCCCAGGAAAATCACAAACCTCCTATTATTGGACGCGTGAGTGGTGAAGAAGCAGCATTAAGGGAGGCATCTGCAGTCACCAGAGGCACCATTATCAGAGATGCAGAAGCAGCGAAACCACAACATTATCGGGCGGGGCCTGTACATCGCTTCCCTAATTGGCCAGGAAGCTAGCCCCTTCCGCCCCACTCGGGAATCATGCCAACTTCCCATTCCGCTGGCGGGATCCCTGTCGCCTGGATTAAATCCCCTCCCAGTGTGTGGTTTTCAGGCTGTGTGCAGAAACATCCTGCACCACAACAACGAAAGCAAAAATACCGAGGGTGTTGGAAATCGGAAGCAAAAACCGAACCTGCTGGAAAACACTCAGTGTTGTAGAGGGAATTCTTTACATGTCTCAATGATGAGACTTATTTATTCATTGGATGTGGGTGTCACTGGCTAGGTCAGCATTTATTGCCCATCGCCTAAATGCCCTCTGAGCAAAGACAATTAAGAGTCAACCACTTTGCTGTGGGTCTGGAGTCACATGTAGGCCAGACCAGGTGAGGACAGCAGATTTCCTTCCCCAAAGGACATTAGTGAACCAGATAGGTTTTTACAACAATCAGCAATGGTTTCATAGTCATCATCAGACTTTTAATTCCAGATTGTTTTTTGTTGAATTCAAATTTCACCATCTGCCAGGGTGGGATTCAAACCCAGGACCCCAAAGCATTACCCTGGGTATCTGGAATACCAGTCCAGTGACAATGCCACTATGCCACCACCTCCCTTGAGATTTATATAATCAAACATAAACCTTTTATTGTCAACCTTTAGCTATTTACAGATCCCAGGTTATTGTCATGCATGGTGCTTTTACCTCCATGCAGGGCTGGTTCCCAGGTGTTCTCTCCAGGCTGTTCTCTCAGTCTATTACCATGTGACTCTATACATCATACCTTGGGTGCTGCTATTCTCCAGCCCCACATTAACCCTTGCTCTGCTGAGCTCCTTTACATTACAATGGCATGTAGGCACATACAACATCATACAACACTCAGCAGGTGAGGCAGCCTCTGTGGAGAGAAGGACAGAGATACATTTCTCAGGTGGTTGACCTTTTGTCAGAACTGTACCACGATGAGGGTCACATAAATCCAAGATTGAACTAAAAGCAGCATCATCAGCAATTCTTGAAGCTTCTGTTCTCAGCCTGTGCTTGTTGTTGTTAAAGCTGAGCTCTGCTGAGCTGAATCAGCGGGGATACCATCCAATTAATCCAGATCTGATACCAGTGAGGCACAAAAGGGCAGTGTGAATGCTGTGTATAGAATCAACAGAGTCACTCAGCAGAGAAGGAGACCATTCAACCCATTGTGCCTGTGCTGGCTCTTGAGCTTTTAATCATGACCAGCTCTTTCCCCACAGCTCTGCAATTTTTTTTCCTTTTTGAGTATATTTACAATTTAGAAAATGATTAATGAATTCGCTTCCACCACTCTCTCAGGCACTCCATTCCAGATTATAACAATGAGGAAAGACTGTGTTTCCTCATCTCGTCCTAGCTTTTATCACAATTATCTTAACTTATCTGTGTCCTCTGGTGACTGACCCTTACACCTTGAAACAATTTCTCCCTATCTACCTGATCAAAACCCCTGATAATTTTAAACACCTCTATTAAATATTAAAGGAAAAAGGCATATGGGAGAGACAATTGCCTTTATCAATCGAGGCATAGATTACAAAAGTAGGGAGGTCAAGTTGGAATTGTATAGAATCTTGGTGAGGCCACAGCTGGAGTACTGTGTGCAGTTCTGGTCGCCACATTATAGGAAGGATGTGTTTGCACTGGAGGGGGTGCAGAGGAGATTCACCAGGATGTTGCCTGCGATGAAACATTTAAGTTATGAAGAGAGGTTGGATAGACTTGGGTTGTTTTCGTTGGAGCAGAGAAGACTGAGGGGCGACCTGACCGAGGTGTACAAGATTATGAGGGGCATGGACAGGGCGGATAGGAAGCAGCTGTTCCCCTTAGTTGAAGGGTCAGTCATGAGGGGACAAAAGTTCAAGGTGAGGGGCAGGAGGTTTAGGGGGGATGTGAAGAAAAACTTTTTTACCCAGAGGGTGGTGACAGTCTGGAATGCACTGCCTGGGAGGGTGGTGGAGGCGGGTTGCCTCACATCCTTTAAAAAGTAACTGGATGAGCACTTGGAATGTCATAACATTCAAGGCTATGAGCCAAGTGCTGGTAAATGGGATTAGGTAGGTAGGTCAGGTGTTTCTCACGTGTCGGTGCAGACTCGATGGGCCAAAGGGCCTCTTCTGCACTGTGTGATTCTGTGATTCTGTGATTAAATCTCCCTTAACCTTCTCTGCTCCAAGGAGAACAGCCCCAGCTTCTGCAGTCTCTCCACATAACTGAAATCCTTCATCCCTGGTACCCTTCCAACAAACCTCCTCTGCCACCTCTACAAGGCCTTGACATCCTTCCTAAAGTGCGATGCCTGGAATTGAACACAATGGGTGGAATCTTAACAGTCCCAGGGAGGTTGGGTTGAAGCGGGGACTGGGAGGAAGGTAGAATGGGAGGGCATTGGTTCAAAGGGCAGCAGCTGTGGTGAGTAGACATTTTGGGCTGAATTTCCCCCTACCATTGGAGGGGAAGTTGACGGGCGGGCGCGTACAGGCGCGCTTCCGATCGGGGCCCCTGATTGGAGGCGCAGCGCCATTTTACGTGGGCGGGCCAATTAAGGTTGGACGGGCAGGCCCTTTAATTACTTAATTGACCCTGTTAATGGCCTCAATTGGCCATTGACAGGTCGGTGGGCGCACAGCTGATTTGGCTGCGCTCCCGCCTTCCTGAAAATTTAAATCGGGCGCGGTGACGTTGGGAGTTCCCCCTGACGTCACCGTGCGTCATTCTACGTGTCGGCGAGCAGGCCCCGCCCCCGCTCGCCGACTCGTAAAATTCTGCTCTTTGAATACATAAGTGTCAACTTTTGGGCAGATAGAGGGCACCCAGATTTTGCAGATGGGCTGTCCACTAAGGCAAAAGTCTAGCAGGTGCCTGGAGACTTCTGGCCTGTGGGGAGGGATGGGGTGGGCCTGAGGCCTTCTATACTTATACCCCAAACCACACCCCCATTCCCCCCCAACACCACTGGAGCAGCAGGGAACAGCAGGCGACAGGTCGCAGGTCAAGGTCATTAATATATATCAAAAAGAGCAGTGAACCTAATACCGCCCCTTTGGGGAACACCACTACATACCTGAACCTGATAGCAAGCCATTTAAGATGATTTTAGGGCAGGTGGCCAAAAGCTTGCTCAACGAGATAGGTTTAAAAGAGCATCTTAAAGGAGGAGAGAGAGGCAGAGATGTGTAGGGAGGGAATTCCAGAGCTTAAGGCCTTGGCAGCTGAAGGCACAGAGTGTTAGTGGTTGAAACAGCCCATGCATAGAGCATCTTACTTGTCATATGGGCAATAATGAAGATAATGAATGGATAACTGTTGTGTACGTGTGGGTGGGATGTGTAGCGTCACCACCATGTGGATGTGCAAGTGCATCGTTCCATGGGTAGCTCTCGATGATTTTACTTTTCAATGATTTCCTTCTACAGGGTATCTCCGTGGGGCTGCACTCATAACCATTTCAGACAACTGATCTGGAGTGTGTGAGTCAGATTCATATCAATCACAGGGTTCCCCTTCAAGATGTGCGATTCAAAGAATGGGATCATTTAACATCGGCCTCAAAAAGCCCCTGTGTATCCCTTTACTAAGTATTAATGAACTGGATGAACTAACAGGGAATTCACTTGGCCCCTGTCAGTTATTGATAAAACAACCTTGGTATCGGACCGCTGCACATTGAGAGGGCTCAAATGAACTCAAGATGTGTTGCATTGCTACTGTCTTTCACTGAGTACATGTTTAATGCTGGAGAATATTTATAATGAACCATTTTTATGTTATTGAATATCCATCTGTACGCAAACACTAAGAACTTTAACCCCATTGTCCTTTATTAAACTATTTTCTTATTGGACCGACACTGAGGACAGCATTTTGTCCTTTATGGTCAGTAAATCTGATTCTTTTGGATATGACATTAGACCAAATCTGCCTCATTGGGTGGATCTAAAAGATCCCACAGTATTACTTTGAAGAAGAGCAGGGGACTCATCCCCGGTGTCCTGGCCAATATTTACCCCTCAATCAACATCACAAAAAACAGATTATCTGATCATTATCACATTGCTGTTTTTGGGAGTTTGCTGAGTGCAAATTGGCTCCCATATTTCCTACAATAGTAGCTACACTTCAAAAGTTCCTCATTAGTTGTAAAGTGCTTGGAGACATCCAATTGTTGTGAAAAGCACTATATAAAAGCAAATCTGTCTTTCTTTGTTAAATGGCAAAGATGTGGGAAGGGCGTGAAGGGATATTTATTTGATGTTTAAAAAGCTATCCTCCTTGTTTGCTTTGTGATAATACTCTATTCCCCTCAATCAGCCCAAGTTCCATTTGACTTAAATTATTTGTTGTGTGCGACTGTTACACCTTTATTTAACCTTTTCGATCATCCCTGGGAGGCAATGTTGCTGGGGTCAGCTGCTCAGTATGGTTGCCAACTGTGATTAAAAGTATTCCTGGAGGTTTCACCACATGATTTTCCCCAATGCTCCAGCCATTAGTTGGCCAACTTATCATCCTTGTAATGCACTGCCTTCCTACACCAATTGGAAAGCACAAAGACTCATTACCCAATTGGATGATGCTTGACTGTCAGTCAAGTTGCCTTTTATTTCCCCCATTTTCTATATTTTTATATCTGGTAAAGAGAAATGTTCAATGGAAATGACAAAAAAAAATAATTTTTAATACCCCTGTGATTTTTCTCCACACAGCAGTATCTAGGAGATTGATCTTCAATTCCTGGAGATTCCAGGCCAATCCTAGAGGGTTGGCAGCCCTACTGCTGAGGTGTGGACCCTGCTGAGCAGTGAGCTAGATGCTCTCTGTCCACTTCCCTCAGGGTGAGATTATTCACTTTGCTTTGGGTGCCTCTCCTCATGCAGCTCAGCTGAGAGTCGGTGAAGCTCCTTAGTCAAACATACATCTTTACACTGCATGCCAGAGGAAAAGATCAATAAAATGTAATTAGATCTAGTGAGCAGTCACACAACCATTGATTCATTATAATCAATTACCCAAAGAAACTGCCTCACAACTGCTTGAGGTTAACCTTTTTAACCTCCCCAGCCTGCTTGTCTCAGCATTTTCTATTATTTCAGAATCAGATGAGGCAAGGGAATTCTTCATATCGCGTTCTCTCAGAATTTCTGTTCCACACTGCCCCCACTGACCATTCATCGGCAGGCCTTCAGAAATATTACCCTCATCCCCCCAAGGCACGAACAGACAGGAAGCAGGGGAAAGGAAAGGACTTGCATTTATAATCACATCTTTCACAGCCTCAGGATGTTGTAAATCGCTTTGAAGATGCAGAAAATTTGGATTTATTTTAAAGTGCCAGCCAGGACCAGCAGCTAGGGTGCCAAACGCATACACAGACAATCACAGCCTTACATGAAAGCTAAAAACTTGTACAAAGGGCTCAGCTGTAAATTTGCAATTAGGAAATGGGAGACACACACGGGCGGGGACACGGGATGACTCGATCAAGAAATGGGGAAGGCCATTTAACACCGTCTGATAGCCTTGAACCACATCCAGTCAGCCTCCCGTAAGCCTTTTGTATAGAACAAACATACGTTCTTTGCTGTCCCCAAAAGGACAATATTCAGTCTCTGCACTGCAATTACTGTACAGCAACACAATTAGCAGCCCACCAGGGGGTCGTTGTGCTGTGGCCTTTGTCTAACGAATACCATTAAGTTGTCCACCAATATCCATTACAAGCCTACCGACTCCCACAGCTACCTCGACTACAACTCCTCACACCCCGTTTCCTGTAAGGACTCCATCCCATTCTCTCAGTTCCTTCGCCTCCATCGCATCTGTTCTGATGATGCTACTTTCAAAAACAGTTCCTCTGACATGTCCTCCTTCTTCCTTAACCGAGGTTTTCCACCCACAGTTGTTGACAGGGCCCTCAACCGTGTCTGGCCCATCTCCCGCGCATCCGCCCTCATGCCTTCTCCTCCCTCCCAGAAACATGATAGGGTCCCCCTTGTCCTCACTTATCACCCCACCAGCCTCCGCATTCAAAGGATCATCCTCCGCCATTTCCGCCAACTCCAGCATGATGCCAGCACCAAACACATCTTCCCTTCACCACCCCTGGCGGCATTCCGTAGGGATCGTTCCCTCCGTGACACCCTGGTCCACTCCTCCATCACCCCTTACTCCTCAACCCCCTCCTACAGCACCTCCCCATGCGAACGCAAGATATGCAACACCTGCCCCTTCACTTCCTCTCTCCTCACCATCCAAGGGCCTAAACACAGTGAAGCAGCATTTCACTTGCACTTCCCTCAACTTCAGTCTACTGCATTCGTTGCTCCCAATGCAGTTTCCTCTACATTGGAGAGACCAAACGCAGACTGGGTGACCGCTTTGCAGAACACCTTCGGTCTGTCCACAAGCATCACCCAGACCTCCCTGTCGCTTGCCATTTTAACACTCCACCCTGCTCTCATGCCTACATGTCTGTCCTTGGCTTGCTGCATTGTTCCAGTGATGCTCAACACAAACTGGAGGAACAGCACCTCATCTTCCGACTAGGCACTTTACAGCCTTCCGGACTGAATATTGAGTTCAACAATTTTAGATCTTGAACTCCCTCCTCCATCCCCACCCCCTTTCCATTTCTTCCCCCTCCTTTTTGTTTTTTCCAATAATTTATATAGATTTTTCTTTTCCCACCTATTGCCATTATTTTTAAATGTATTCCACCCATCATTTATCTATACCTTTTATGCCCTTTTAGTCTTATTTCACCCCACCCCCACTAGAGCTATCTGTACCTTGCTTGTCCTGCTATCCACTCTTAATTAGCACATTCCTTTAGATAATATCACCACCTTCAACACCTCTTTGTTCTTTTGACTGTGACATCTTTTGGTTATCTCCTCCTATCACTGCTTGCTTGTCCCAACAACCACCCCTCCCCCTTCTCCCCCACCACCCCCCCCACCCCCCACCTCCCCCCCCCCCCCCCGCCCCCCCCCCCAAACCAGCTTATATTTCACCCCTCTCCTATTTTTACTCAGTTCTGTTGAAGGGTCATGAGGACTCAAAACGTCAACTGTCCTCTTCTCCGCCGATGCTGCCAGACCTGCTGCGTTTTTCCAGGTATTTCTGTTTCTGTTTTTGTTTTATTACCATTAAGTTGTAACTGAGAGTAAAAAATATATAAACTCTGTTCATTTGAACCTCAGTGGAGAAGCGCCTGGACTGCCCAGCGTTAGCTCCCCGCATGCGTAATAAAAGAACCACTTGAATATTGCATCTGGACTCCGAGCGCTGAAATTTTGTACCAGAGTATTCCCCGGACCTTTCAGCTTTACAGCCAATGAAGTGTAATACAGGAACAATATAAGGAGGCCCTCAGTGCTGAGTTTCCATTGGGCTCACTAATAGCTGTGATAAAAGGGGCTGTAACAATCACGCACAACATATAATTTAAAACAAATGGAATTTGGGCTGATTTCAGGCTCTGTCTGGGCTATAGAGATGAGAAATTCAGTCAGCGTTCCTGGCCAAGATTATTGCCTACTGACCTTTGCTGATTTTGCATGTGTGTGTATCAGATAGGTGCTGTCAAGATTGGTTGTGGGGCTTCTGTCCTGTCCTCTGCCCCCATGCTCCTGCTCACTGTCAAGAATGAATAGCTAATGAGGGTGAGGTACCAAAAGACACTTGTCGTGTGGCTGAATTTTCCTGGCCCTGTGGAGACGGGCTTGGAGGCGACAGGACAGGGGAAGTAGCAGGGATGGCACCACCCCCCACCCCCCCCACCCCCCCTCCACCCATCACGCTTTCCTGCCTCCGTGCTGGTTTCCCTGGGGCGCGCTGCTGGAGGGCCATCAGCGCTTCCTCTCACTGACCCCAGGAGTGAGTCTCAAGCCACGGGCAAAACCATCCCTGTGGATGAGGCTTCCCTTCCGCACTGACGGCCCTAACAACCGTGTGGGCCTTCTTTAATTTTCAATTTTCAGCAGCCTTCCGAGGGTGACTCTATTTTGAGGCGCCCCCATGCTCGCCTTGCTGCCCAAGCGGTGCCCACCTCTCCCTGTGGGGCTGCCGACTGGCCTGTGCCACTGGGCCTCCTGCCTCGGGAACTCACCCGCCATCCTCTCCTTAACTGGACAGCCAATGTGGAGCTGCCCAACCGGCGGGAAACTTGACCACAGGCGCGGGCTCAGGACCTGCAGCAGGTTCCTGAAAACTTATCCTAGGGTGCCTGTCCATCCGTATCTCAGCACGTGTGAGAATAATGCTTTGGCAAGGGCTGTGCCCACCCAGGGAAGGAGAGCAGGTGAGAAAAGTGGCAATGAAAATAAACCCAAGATTAGCTAAGGAATCGTAATAAAACTCTGCCCTAAATAACTGTAGCTTACTGAAGAAGTATTCCCATATGTTCGTGGGCTGTGACATTCTTGAACTATAACATGCTGCCCTGGTCCATTTAAATTAATCTAGTGGAATTTTCTAGAAGTTTTCTAAAAGCCCATACAAGGGAATCCTTTCTCCAGGTGGTCATCAGCTTTATCACTGATATTCCAGATTCACTTTTACTCTTGCTGCTATTACACAAGAAATACCAGCAGTACCACCGGCAGTGTGGTCAAAGGAGGCTTTTATACAAGCCCTCAGTCGTCAGCCATGGTTTAGTTGGTAGTTCAAGTCAGAAGGTTGCGGTTTCAAATCTGACTTTGGTGTCTTGAGTGTGAAGTCTAGTTTGGGAATCCAGTGTATTACTGAGGGTATTCTGAACTCCCAGAGGTGCCTCTCTGTAAAGGAGATATTAAACTGATGCTCTGTTTACCCTCAGGTGGACATAAACAACTGCAGCACTATTTCAGAGCTAAGGAGCTCCCTCTGATGCCCTGGCTAATATTTATCGCTAAAACAGATGATCTGGTCATTAACACATTGCTGTTGTTGGGATCTTGGTGTGCTCAAGTTAATGATTGCACTATATCACAGCTCTTCATCAGCTGTAAAGCACTTTGGGATGTCCTGTGGTCATGAAAGGTGCCATGCGAATGCAAGTATTGTTCTTAATGCTATGTGCATGCAGGTGCCCATTCCATTTAAAGTTTATTACCGCTTCAGAGTTTCAGAATGATACTTTGTCACTCTATTGGGGTGATGTGGGGTGATTGGGGGAGAGAGGAGTTCTGGACTGCACTGCAGGTGGGAGAAAGAAAATTTGAGGTGTTGCTTTGATACTTTCCTAATGGCAATCAATCTCTCCTTCCCATGCGGCGAGAAAGATGGAATTTGTTTATCTTGAGGGCTGGTAGCCCTGCCTTATGCCAACTAAGAAACAGCAAGTACGACACAGCACACATAAATACATCAACACTGACTGAAAACCTTTCTCCAACAGCACTTCCCACTGTGTCTCTTGAAATCATTACAGAAGTAGCTGTAATAGTGCAGAGTGACAGCACTCCTTCATCGTGGAACACTTTCGTTACGAATAACAATTCCTGTCAGGAGGTACTCCATGGAAAGTGATACATTAGAGCAGGAGGGTGTCAAAATGGTAGACACTAGGCCATAGGACCATTTGCAGCTCCAGAGGCCTCCAGACTTTGGGGTCCATGTGGTTGTTTCTGTTTGAATCTCACAGGCCTCGAGGTTCTGAAAGAGCTGCTTTTAGCGTTGTTGCCTCATGGATGGATAACTCCTAGCCCAGAGGGCCAAAATCCTTTAGGTTTAACTCTCTGAAATATAGACTTATTAGTGAGCATAGATTTCAACTCTTTACACAGTTCCTGCAACGAATTCTTCCCAGTACAGCCCCTGAAGCTTAGATTAGAGAAACAATTTTAGGTACTATAATATACCAAAATAGTTATAAATGGTGGTTGGGGTTTTCATAGAATCCTATGAAACATAAATAGGCCATTCAGCCCATTGTGCCTGTGCTCACTCTTTGGCAGCACTGTCCACTTTAGTCTCATTCCCCTGCTTTTTCACCATATCCCTGTAAATTAGTTCTCTGCAAGCACATGTCCAGTTGTCTTTTGAAAGTTCTGTTTCCACCATTCTTTCAGGTTCATGGTTTCAGATCTTAAGGGGAGGCGGTGGAATAGTGGTATTGTCACTAGACTGGTAATCTCTGGGGTAATGCTCTGGGGACCTGGGTTTGAATTCCAGGTGGTGGAATTTAAATCCAATAAAAATCTGGAATTAAAAGTCTGATGATGACCATTGCCAATTAATTGTTGTAAAAACCCATCTGGTTCACTAAGGCCCTTTAGGGAAGGAAATCTGTTGTCCTTACCTGGTCTGGCCTACATATGACTCCAGACCCACAGCAATGCGGTTGCATCTTAATGCCCTCTAAACAAGGGCAATTTGGGATGGGCAATAAATGCTGGCCTAGCCAGCGATGCCCACATCCCACGAATGAATTTTAAAAAACATAACAACACTCTGCTGTGTGCTGCAGCAGCCTAAGAGCAACAACCAATTCCCACTCTCCACCCCCTTATTCTACTTACAGCAAAATCATGGAGCTGACTGCTGGGGAGGCAGGGGTGGAAAAGTCCAGTTGTTGTTATGTTGAAAGTCCAGTTGAGATTCAGTAACGCTGATAAATCATGAGGTTGCTTAACAATATGGCCCTTAGAAACTATAGGATCCCGCCTGCCCCCTCCCCCCCCTCGGCCACTAATCCCCATCCTCACTCGTCTGTTGTAACATTGGCACAGAATGCTAGAAATTCAGAGTAAATATATTCACGCTGTTTCTCATGGCTCTCTTACCAACAATATGCAGGACATAATTAAAGCAGGTGAACCCATTGAGAAAATTCACCTTCCCGATAGGATCAGTTTTGATGGAATATACTGTAAAGGACTCAGTCCATCTTGGAAGTCAAACTCAAAGCCCACAGTATGTGTATCAATCAGAACATAAACAGAATTACCTGGAAAAACTCAGCAGGTCTGGCAGCATCGGCGGAGAAGAAAAGAGTTGACGTTTCGATCAGAACATGTTTGGCCAAACAAGGTGGCTATATCTTTCATTGTGCAGAAGAGGCCTTGCATAGAGATACAAGAAGCAGAAACTATTGTCGCTGGCATTATTGTGCAACCACTTTAACACGCTGATATCAACTTTGCTCTGCCATTACAATGGAGGTGTAACCTGTTTGAAATAATCTGGCAAACTCCTTGGCTGAAGTAGCAGAAAGAGGAATTTGAGACGAGTGCATGAAACATGTGTATGATAGCCTCACCCTTCTCAGAGTACTGAAATAATCAACAGGGGCTCATTGGACTGTTTGACTGGAGCACAATGCTGAATTCACACTCTGGCCTGGGAGAGATAATGGTCTCAAAGATGAGAGACCCCCTCCCTCCAGAGCTAAAAGTGCTTACTGAAGGCTTATTGCTGCACTTAGGCATACCTTAATGGTGCCTGTACAAGTTTATTGCTTCTTCTATTTCTACCTGCATGGCAACTGCTCTTATCACTGACAGCCCTTTATTGCCCTTTCATTGAAGCCAAAGGGCTAAATGTTCGATAAGGACCAGAATAGACAAGGGGATCTTAATCTGTGCTGGTTGAAACTAATGAAGGCAGTGCACAATCTCCCTGCTGCCTGCTCAATTACATGATATTGGCATGCAGCCCAATGCTAAATTTACTGCTGACTGGCTGGACGCTGGGTCCCAAGATCATGCAAGGTTAGCACCAATTAAAATTTGCCTGCACTTCTTAAAACCAGCCTTCACCTCTTTAAGAAGAGGCGTTGGCTGCAGGAGCGCTTTCAACAGGCTGGGAAATACATTAGCAGGAATAACTCCAAGTAATGGTGCATCAGGACAGAGGAAGAGCTCCTAGGTTCTCAGATGAAGCATTGGAGAACCTTAGCGCTGCAGTATAAAGGGCTGACAAATGGGATATGCTAATATATGACGTAGATGATGATGTATCACTGACATCAGTTAATCATGTATAGACTTGAGAGAGAGAGGTTAGAACACCATGCTCAGGAGCAAAAGCCTACTCTGTAGCCTGTTTAGATGTAGTACTAATAAACAAGTATCAAACAAGAACGCAAATAGCTGGAAAAACTCAGCAGGTCTGACAGCATCTGCGGAGAGGAACACAGTTAGCATTTCGAGTCCGTATGACTCTTTATCAAAACTAAGGAAATATAGAAATGAGGTGAAATATAAGCTGATTGAGGGGGGTGGGACAGATAGAGCTGGATAGAGGGTCAGTGATAGGTAGAGGCAAAGAAGACATTGCCAAAGATGTCATAGACAAAAGGCTTTCCGCAAGGATGGTTCCCTCCGGGACACCCTGGTCCACTCCTCCATCACTCCCTACACCTCAACCCCCTCCCACGGCACCTTTCCATGCAACCACAGAAGGTGCAACACCTGCCCCTTTACTTCCCCCCTCCTCACCATCCAAGGGCCAAAACACTCCTTTTAAGTGAAGCGGCATTTCACTTGCACTTCCCTCAATTTTGTCTACTGCATTCGCTGCTCCCAATGTGGTTTCCTCTACATTGGAGACACCAAACGCAGACTGGGTGACTGCCTTCGGAACACCTTTGGTCTGTCCGCAAGCATGACCCAGACCTCCCTGTCACTTGCCATTTCAACAAACCACCCTGCTCTCATGCCCACATGTTCGTCCTTGGCCTGCTGCAATGTTCCAGTGAAGCTCAATGCAAACTGGAGGAACAGCACCTCATCTTCTGACTAGGCACTTTACAGTCTTCCGGACTTAACATTAAGTTCAACAACTTCAGATCATGCCCTCCATCCCCACCCCCTTTCCGATTCCCCTTTTTCCTATAATTTATAATTTTTTTAATATATTTTCCTTTTCCCACCTATTTTTAAATTTATTTTGATCTATCGTTTTATCTTCACCTTTTAGCCAATTTCGATCCCTTCCCCCCACCCCACCCCCACTAGGGCCATCTGTCACTTGCTTGTCCTGCTTTCTACCCTTAATGTCACCATTAGCACATTCCTTAGATAATATCACCACTGTCAACACCTCTTTGTCCTTTTGTCTATGACATCTTTGGCAATCTCTTCTTTGCCTCCACCTATCACTGGCCCTCTATCCAGCTCTACCTGTCCCACCCCTCTCTACCAGCTTATATTTCACCTCATTTCTATTTTTCCTTAGTTCTGATGAAGAGTCATACGGACTCGAAACGTTAACTGTGTTCCTCTCCGCAGATGCCGTCAGACCTGCTGAGTTTTTCCAGCTATTTTTGTTTTTGTTTCAGATTGCCAGCATCCGCAGTATTTTGCTTTTATCAAACAAGAGTTTGACTACAGTCTGCCTAGTAACCAAGTACCACACCTATAGAGTCCACAGATATGAAGGACCATCTCAGAACAAGTGCAGTACATTGAAAAGAGGAAAGAGGTTAGTTCTCTGCAGGAGGCCCTCTTGACAGACACAGCAAAGGCAGTAGAAGCAGGCAACTGCAGGGATGAGTGCCAGGAATGTGGCCCCCGAGGACCCAGATACAGTGCCAGGAGAAGTTCCATGATATCACACGTGTGTTCAAGGTCAGTGAATGGGTTTTCAAATACCATATTGCTCAGTGCGCCACACACCCATCACTCACCTATCAACAATCTCTAGCAATTAGGACTCGTGTCTAACATTCTAGTGTTCCACTTGACCCTCACACATTTGCCACTGCTGTAAACCTCACACCCATACTTCACAGCTTCCAAATACTGCCAGCTATTCAACTCTTACTGGCACATCATGCAAACACATTGCAACTCACTGACACATTTCCCATTCCTGTGCAGGGTAAGGTGGACCATAATAGGTGGTCCCTATAGTAAAATGGCAGGGGACTGACACGACATGACCTCCGTGCAGGAGATGGTGCTAACTCCCACAATTGGAGTAGTTGTCACTGAGGCAACGCCAAACAGCATTGCTGAAACCATCCAGGATGTCGGTTTGTTCCTGCCTTATGCACCATGGCAAATCCCACTTCACCTCCATCCCGCAATATGGTATGATATATAAGCTGCAGATGGTCAGATGGTCTCACCACACACCCCTTGCTTTGCACCCCGCCCCACCCCTCCATCCTCCTCCCCTTAAGCCAAACAAAATGGTGCAGTCCAAAACTTGGCCCTCAAAACCAAGAGCTGCTTGATCCTCCCTGGCCTCCTGCAGTCTCCCCCACTGAAATTCTGCAGCCTTCCACCAGCCAAAATGCAGCCACTGGGATTGCACTGCATAGGAACAAAAAGTCAGGAAAAGGCATTAAGGGAATGCACAAGGGTGATTTGTGAGTTCTGTATGTTTTACTGGATGCGTTGTGGACAAAGTTGGTTTGAAGTTGTTGCTTTGTGGTGACTTTTATTTCAGGATTTTCAAGAGGAAACAGCGGTGGTCCATAACAAAGAGATGGTAAGGTGGGGAAATGTGGAGTAATAGGGATCTGGAGATTCATTCAGGGCAACAGGAGCCTGATGGTAATGTGCACGGAACAGTTCATTCGGGTTGTGTCTGTGCCGGCTGCTTCCTCCTGCTCCTCCTCGTGAGGTGGTGGCTGAAGCCCTCTGCCTAGTACTATACCTTCCTAATAGCCAGGTTGTGGAAAATGCAACAGGCCACACACTCCAGTAAGTAACTCCCCTCAGCAGTCCGGAAAGTGAAACCGTTGCTTTGGAATGCCAATGGTCCACTCACTGATGTTCCCGATTGCAGCATGACTGCCATGGTACAAGCGCTGGCCAAATATGGGCTGGTTCCAAGGGGAAGTCATTAGCCAGATGTAAAGTGGGTAACCTTGTCACCAAGGAGCCATCCTCTGGTTTGATATGGTGGCTTGAAAATGGTAGGAATAACTGACTGTGCAGGCTGACGGCATTAGCCAACATGCTGTTCTGGGCGAGGTTGCACACCAACTGCCAGCTGAGTGAGTTGCACCCCTTGTGGTTCCAGTATATCTCCGTATTGAGATTTGGCACCCATGGGGCCATGTTGTCTGTATTTGATGCATCACGAGGAAGCCTGGTGTCCTGGCAAAGTCAAGTGCAGGCTCCTCCTGCTTCTCTCTGTTTAGAGAGAAGACAATGAAGTTCCCGCTCCTGGGATACCAGAGCTCTGTGACCTCCCAAATCCAGAGATGGATGGTGAACTTCGATGGTTGACAATGTCTCCTGTTCTAGCTGACGTAAAAATTGCGGGCCATGGCCACCTTTATGGCCACTGGTAGTGACATCCTCACTCTGTCCTGTGTCTGCAGGTCTGGCTCCAAGAGATGGTACAGTTCTGTGATCACTTCTTTGGTGAAGCATAGATGCTGAATACACTCGTGCTGCCTTAAAGGTGGAGTTAGGAGAAGTGCTCCCCGAAGACCCTAGGTGGGTCTGCTGCTCAAAGACCTTCTCCACTTCCTCCTCCTCCTCTCTCTGCAAGTCGCTTGTCTTCGCTGCTACCTCTGCTCAATCTCCCTCCAATGCTGCAGCCCAAGGGAGCTGCAGCTATAATCCCATGACTGGGAGCAAGTGTAGTGTTCAGGGGTCTTTCAGAAGCACATAACTCCACCCAAACGCCCAGCCCCAGTCTCTTCTGACTGAAACAGTTTCCCTCAACTCCTCCAACAAAGCAGTACTTCCACTAACTCTGCAACAGCAGTCAAAACCACTTCGCCTGCAAGTTAGATGGTGATGCCTTTAGGTTGCGCTGGTGAAGGGGTGGGCCCTCAAGCTGCTGAATGCCTGTTAGGGCAAGAGTTAACAGGAGCAATGCGGTCCAAAATGGCAGCTTAGGTGCCAAATCAGCATGAGACACTGACTGCTACCATGACCTGCCACTCTGTATATCCCCGGCACAGACATGCAATGCCCGCGCTATCGCCCTCCACAATATGGTGATCAGACGGGGCCACATCACAAGTACATGAATGTGGCTTTCCATCCAATTTTCAGTTCGACCGGATTCCTGTAACGTTGAAACCATCGGCATTTCAGAACCGAACTTTGCGGAAATGCTGCACTGGTTGCTGAAAGAGTGCTCAAGAATACAGCTCCATTGATTAGACGGAGACCAGCACATTTGCTAAACGTGACACATGAAACCATGGGTTTATGTTGAACAAATCCAATACAGACTCATGGAGCCAGTCACACACACTCAAGCACTGGAGCTGCATTAAGAGCAAGTGAATGCAGTGGCCCCCAGAATCATTAGTGATGACCTTTTAAAACAACTGCAGTGGTATTTTGTGTGACTACCCCTCCCCCAAACCAGCTGCTCATGTTGTTTATGTAGCGTATAGCTATATCCTGGTCTTCCTCATATGGTATGCTCCATTTCTACGACTTCATTAACTCTTCGACTCTCTGCTGGAAGGTTTCCCATAGGATGATTGGTTTTGTTTTCAACTTGAAAGCAGCAATAATATTACAGTAATAAAACAAGGAAAAAAAATTAGAAATCAACAATGGAATTATTTCACATCTGTTCTCCCCACCATTCAATTTTGTTCTTTTTTATTCTCCAGCTCTTTTATGTGGCTCGGTATAGTACTTCTACTTCTGAGTTCGAAGGTAGTGGGTTCAGGTACCACTCCTGAGACTTGAACTTATAGGTCAGGTCGACAATCCAGGGCAGTACGATTTCAAAGAAGAGAAGAGCAGACATGCCTGTGTCCTGGCCAATATTCACCCCTCAAGCAACATCATTAACACAGATGAACTCTGTTCCTCTCTCTATAGATGCTTCCTGACCTGCTTGAGTATTTCTAGTATCTCCTGTTTTACCACTAAATAGACTACCTGCTCATTATCACATTGCTGATTGAGGGATCTTGCTGTTTGCAAATTGGCTACCACATTTTCTGCATTGCAACAGTGACTATACTTCAAAAGTGACTGTAAAGTGCTTTGGAATGTTGCAAAAGGCACAATATAAATGAAAGTCTTAATTTTCCATTATTTTTAGAGAAAAGAGCTTTAAAACATTTTAAGCTGAAAATAAAAGCATAGAATATTTTGCTCTCTTTGCTCAATATATTCAAGCCCAATCTTTTTTGTAAACTTAAAAATTCACGCATATTTTGATTTCTCTGGCTTTAAGTTCACACAATCTCTTTGGACATGTGGCAAGTTTTTTAAGAAAAAGGTTTTGTTAGCTGACAGGATGTTTCTTCCAACCAGTTGAAAGCCTGGATTCTAAAGTTTGCCCCGAATGATTCTTGACAATAATAACAACAACTTTTACCTATAGAACCCCTTTTAACTTGGTAACATGTCCTAAAACATTTAAAAGAACGTTATCAAGTAAAATTTTACACCGAGCCACATAAGGAGATATTAAGCCAGGGGGCTAAAAGCGTGGTCAAAGTGACAAGTTTTAAGGAGGGGAAAGAAGTGGAGGAGGGGTTAAGGGAGGAAACTCCATAGCTTGGGGCCTAGGCAACAGAGGCAACAATAACTTGCATTTATATAACACCTTTAATGTAATAAAATGTCCCAAGGTCCTCTGCAGGTGCATTGTAAGAACATAAGAATTCCGAGTAAGAGTAGGCCATTCAGCCCCTCCAGACTGCTCCACCTTTTAATAAGATCGTGGTTGATCTGATTGTGATCTCAACTCCACTTTCCTGCCTCCACGCCATAACCCACACAAGCCACGTAAAGATGTTGCTATGATAGAGCCAAGGCAGCTGAAGGCACAGCTGCCAGTGTTGGTGTAATAAAAATTGCGGATGCGCAAGAAACCAGAATTGGAAGACGCAGAGATTTTGGAGGATAGTAGAACTATTTAGATGCTGAAAGGTTGTTTCCCCTTGTGGGGGAGTCTAGGACCAGAGGGCATAACCTCAAAGTAAGGGGTCGCCCGTTTAAAACAGAGATGAGGAGGAATTTCTTCTCTCAGAAGGTAGTTAATCTTGGAATTCTTTACCGCAGAGGGCTGTAGAGGCTGGGCTGTTAAGTGTATTCAAGGCTGAGATAGGCTAATTTTTAATCAGTAAGGGAATCAAGGGTTATGGGAAAAAGGCAGGAAAGTGGAGTTGAGGATTATCAGAGCTGCCATGATCTCATTGAATGGCGGAGCAGACTCGATGGGCCAAATGGCCTACCTCTGCTCCTATGTCTTATGGTCTTATGGAGGAGTTTCCTGATGAAGGGAAGAGCTTGAAGAAATTGGAAAACAAAAATGAAGGGAATTTTAAAATTGAGGCATAGCTGGACCTGGCACCAATGTAGGCCAGCAAGCATTAGGGTGATGGGTGTCTCAACAGTGCATGCTTTGGAAAAATGTAGAATCACTGACAGCAATTTCTGGACCTCCACATTATTCTGTGCACGTGCAGACTCCAGAAGTTGCTGTCAGCTCCAATGGAGGAACGACAGGAAACACTGACAGTTTTGCCATCATTACCACTGCAAAATACAGGTACAGTGTATCAAAAGCCAGAGTGGCCGAAAACAAGACACTTTTATAATGCTCCATACATCAATTTTAACTGAGTAAAATGAAAAGAATTAAACAGCTGGACAACTTGGCTTGGCACTGCTTTGGTGCGGTGTGGCTCCAGGCTAGTTACTGGCTTTGCCACTTCACGCGCCACTCTATCTCACACTCCAAGCGACTCTTGACACCACCTGACCAAACTTGACCCGAATTGCTCACAGCCCAAACTGCCAGACCCGAAACCCAGCAATATGTGAAATCCAGCACAGCCTTGGTCCCAAGGTTGCTGTATTTCTATTTGAGAGAGTGAAAGGCTTAATTGAAAGTGAGGTCTAAGCTGTTATGTATTTGGAGTTCTTTTGCCTTTCAACTGCTCCATTTAGTTTCAGATTACTCTCCCTGTGGAGGCCCTAAAGTCCCAGATATCAGTCAGTGCTTATATCAGGCCTGGGAAATGTTTACCCCAGCTATTGGCTCTATCCAATGAATTCAAGAATGTTTCTTGCCTCTGGAAGACAGCAGAATAACTTTACGCTAGAACTTGCTTTAGCTTTTAATTGACAAACAAATTTACTAAACAGTAATAGAACAAGCAAACAGGAGTAGCAACACAAGGTGTATATTTACTGTAGTTGTTAAGTTTAACTAGCTCCTCAATGCAATATAAACAACAAATAGTTTACAACTTCTGTTATAAGTTACGCTCTCATTAATTTTCTTTCACAGTGGCTCCTTTGTTCTTCTTTACCCATCAACTAGGGAAGCTAAAAACAAAAAGCTAAAAGCTACTGCGGATGCTGGAAATCCAAAACAAAAACAGAATTACCTGGAAAAACTCAGCAGGTCTGGCAGCATCGGTGGAGAAGAAAACAGTTGACGTTTCGAGTCCTCACGACCCTTCAGCAGAACTGAAGTATAGTTAGGAGAGAGGTGAAATATAAGCTGGTCTAAGGTGGGGGGCGGGGGGAGAGAGAAGTTGAGGGTGGGGTCATTGTAGGGATAAGCAAGCAGTGATAGGAGCAGATAATCAAAAGATGTCACAGACAAAGGGATCAAAGAGGTGTTGAAGGTGGTGATATTATCTAAGAAAAGTGCTAATTAAGAATGGATGGCAGGACACTCAAGGTACAGCTCTAGTGGGGGTGGGGTGGACAGACTAACAAACTATTAGTTGTAGATTTAAAAATAATGGAAAAAGGTGGGAAAAGAAGAATCTATATAAATTATTGAAAAAAAGGGGGGAGGGGGAAGAAACGGGGTCGGGATGGGGGGAGGGGGAGTTTAAGATCTAAAGTTGTTGAATTCAATATTCAGCCCGAAAGGCTGTAAAGTGCCTAGTTGGAAGATGAGGTACTGTTCCTCCAGTTTGCGTTGGGCTTCACTGGAACAATGCAGCAAGCCAAGGATAGACATGTGGGCAAGAGAACAGGGTGGAGTGTTAAAATGGCAAGCGACAGGGAGGTTTGGGTCTTTCTTGCGGACAGACCGCAGGTGTTCCGCAAAGCGGTCGCCCAGTTTGCGTTTGGTCTCTCCAATGTAGAGGAGACCGCATTGGAAGCAACGAATGCAGTAGACTAAGTTAGGGGAAATGCAAGTGAAATGCTACTTCACTTGAAAGGAGTGTTTGGGCCCTTGGACGGTGAGGAGAGAGGAAGTGAAGGGGCAGGTGTTGCATCTTCTGCGTGGGCATGGGGAGGTGCCATAGGTGGGGGTTGAGGAGTAGGGGGTGATGGAGGAGTGGACCAGGGTGTCCCGGAGGGAACGATCCCTACGGAATCCCGCTAGGGGGGGTGAAGGGAAGATGTGTTTGGTGGTGGCATCATGCTGGAGTTGGCGGAAATGGCGGAGGATGATCCTTTGAATGCGGAGGCTGGTGGGGTGATAAGTGAGGACAAGGGGGACCCTATCATGTTTCTGGGAAGGAGGAGAAGGCGTGAGGGTGGATGCGCGGGATATGAGCCGGACACGGTTGAGGGCCCTGTCAACGACCGTGGGTGGAAAACCTCAGTTAAGGAAGAAGGAGGACATGTCAGAGGAACTGTTTTTGAAGGTAGCGTCATCAGAACAGATGCGACGGAGGCGAAGGAACTGCCTTAACTAATCACTGGAAGAGAAGTGGCAGTCAACTAATGCTCTTCCTTGGCGCTTTCTGACAGATTCCAGTTCCCTTTGAAGGCTCCAATGAAAAATAGACTGGTTGATAAATACCTTAAAGTTACCCGATAATACCAAACTGGTTTTAAACAACTGTCCGTTCAATTCAAAAGGAGCTGCTAATCAATTATATAGCTGGACAAATCACACTGTATGATTGCATATGAACTGAGCGTCTGCCTCTTGTGGGTTCTGAAAAAAAACAGTTAATTATAGTAACAGAATGATGTGGGGCATTCTCCTGTGAGTGAAACCAGTTTTTAAAGCCTTTACGCACGTGGCAATTAAATAGGACAATACAAAGCTAAATCTCAGGCTTTTTACTGTAAAGTAATACGTAGTGACTGTGCAATGTCCCTGTGTCTTAGGTTTCATCAAAAGTCCTGTTGTAATCCTTCATCCTATCTTAAAGCCCTCAGAACAAAGTGACCACAGCTTGTTGTAGCGATGACAAACTCCATAGCCAACGCAGACTTCAACGTACAGCAATCATTTATACGTACAGAAATAATCTAACCATTAATTATGATATCAAGTAACAGCTGAGCTGGAGTGAGCTACAGGCTGTAATGCAATCTCTGGGTTCAAATGATTTTCACAAAGTGCAAGCTTAGCTTTTCTGTTTATGAAATCTTCAGATACTTTGATCATGTTTAATCCTTGTAACATATTCGAACTACAACCTCTTTTCTTGGCAAGGTATGACTATCACTGGGCTAAGTGCTACAGTGACAAGGGGGTAAGGTTTCCCTTTGTGTGCTCAATATAGAAACACCGTGAACATGTTTATAAGGAAAAGGTTACAGCTTTCATTTTGCTATAAATAGGAAACAGAGAAAATTGTCCCCATGGGCAGATTCTTCGGGTCGGTGAGCGGGGCGGGGGGGGCGGGGGGGGGGCCCACACGTCGAAGCGGAAAATGACGCACGGCGACATCGGGCACATCATTCCGATCTTCAGTTCAGCGGGCACGCAGCCGACTCTGTCAAAGGCCTATTAAGGCCATTTATCAACTAACTGAAGTACTTGTCAGGGCTGCCCGTCCAACCTTAAGGTTGGCGGGGCAGGCAAAGGGCCCAGGCGGCCTTCGCATTTTTCATGGAACATCATCATCCACGGGCGGGATGAGCTTTCATGAAGGGTTTATAACTTTATTAAGATTCATAGACGTGACCCAGTTCACGTGACACTGCCACATGAGGGGACATGTCTGAATAATTGTTTTTATTCTTTTTTTCCATTTTGCACAATCAAATTAATCTCCCTGGGGCAGCTCAGACTCTCCCTCCTCCCCCCGGGGCCGCACAGGTAGCGCTGAGCGCTTCTGGATGCACATCCTGCTAGGCCCGCCCATGTAAAATGGCGGCGCGCAGCCAATCACAGGTGGCGATCGGCTCTGCACCTGTCCCCCCCACTCAGCCCGCCCAACGGGGAGAAAATTCCCCCCCCATGTGTGTGTTCGTTTGTGTATGTATATGGTAACAATCTAAAGACATGTTACAGATTACAAAGTAAAAACCATAACAAATATATTTTCTGAGTAAAAAAAAAATCAAACCATGAGTTCTGCATAAGGGGAGTTAGAAATTCAGCAGCGTCCAGGTGTCTCATCCACAGGGTGCTACCAGCCCATGCTCAAATGAGGGGATCCAAAGAACACAGGGTTTTGGGCCTCAGACCTCATTACTGTGCAGAAGGCGCAGCAATAGAGACCCGCCCAGGTTTGTGCGCAATCTCCAGCTATGTGATTGGGTAAAATCACAGGGGCCTGGAGTGCAATTGGAGGTGGGGGGTGGTGGTGGTGCGTGGTGGACTGTAGCTAGGAGATCGGGAAAGGAAATCGCAGGAGTCTGCAGTGTTGTTGGGGGGGGGTCCTCAGTGTGTGATCGGGGATGGTTAGAAGGTCGAGGCCAAGGCTATCAGTCTCTGACATGGATCAAGTAATGCAGACATCACTTAGATCTTTGAGCCAAACAATGACATAATCCAGGAGGTGCCAATGCTTTGACCTAGGATACCTCCATGTGGTTTTCTATTTGCTCTTCTGGCTGAAGAGGGTGTTTGCTAAAATGAGTCTGTGCTGAGCAGGACGACGCCATTTGCACTGGCTTTTCCCACTCTGTTCTCCCCAATAGTTCTGCTCCAAACACTGGAGTCGCAGCCAACCCCGGCATTAAAGTCCCCCAAAGGGAGGATCTTTTCTTCTTTTTTGTGGCAGTGTGGACTCTGGTGTCAGCATTAAATACTGCCTAGATGGAAAACTCTTTAATCTCAATCACCTCAGTGCCAAAACCAAACTGACCACCATAAATATACATGATCTGCAGTTTGCAGATAACTGCAGTGTCAATTGCCCACTCTGCCTCAGATTTGCAAACCACTCTCGATCTCCTCAATTCTGCCTGAAAGTTGAATGTTGCCAAAACAAAACTCATACCTGGTCAGTCGAATATTCCACCTCCCATATCTGATGAAGGAGACACTCTGGAGTATGTTGAGCGCTTCCCATACCTTGGCAGCCACCTCTGCTAAAAGGCCAGCATTGACAAGGAGATCCAACACTGGACCAGCTGTGCCAGCTCAGCCCTCTACAAACTACGGCAGTGAATACTTGACAATAAAGACCTCCACAGCTCAATGCACATCCTAGTGTACAGAGCTGTTGTCGTCACTACCCTCCTGTACTGCCATGAGACCTGGATTGTCTTTCAGTGACACATAAGAGCGCTAAAGAAATGCCACCGCCTTATCCACCAAATTCAATGGGAGGACCGTCAATCAACTGTTTGTGTCCTTCTTGAATCCAGCTCCACAAGCTTTCAGGCAAAACTCCTGCAAAATCAACTTTGATGGACTAGGCAACAGTATCCCTATGGCCAAAAACCATATCCCCCTCCAGGTCCTGTTCCTAACTCTCAAATGGCCAGCATTCCAGGGGGCGGACAAAGAAACTGATTCATAGACACTCCGAAGGTCTCCTTGAAGCGCAGCAGCATTGACGTTAATGACTGGAAGGAGCTCGCTACCAATCGTCCAGAATGGCGACAACTTGTCCATCAAGCTGCACCACACTTAGGCCGGGATTTTCCGGCCCTGTTACAGGTGGGGCCCACTGTGGGCGAAGCGACGCCCCAGCCAGAAGTTCATTGACTTGCGGCGGGATCAGAAGATCGCGACGGCGGGCGGGTGTGGAAAATCCCACCATTTAAGTCACAACATCTTAACGATGAGCCAGAGATGTGGCAGAGAAGGAAAGAAAAGGAAGCAAATCCTGTACTCCTGATCTCACTACCACATGTGCCCAAAGATCTGTAGGTCAAGAATCGACCTGTTCAATCACATGAAGACCCATGGTATCCATACTCGACCCTGAGTAGACGTCATCCTCGAATTGAGGCACAGCCATTGACAATGGATATTGTACACTGACCTATTGATCCTCACTCAGCTCTGTGATTATTCTTCACCTCCACTCAGACACAATTGTCAATGTAAACAAAAGACCAATTTTTTTTCACCGCCAAGTAGGGAAGGTGGCTCTCAACCTCATTATACTGTATAAACGCTCCTGGATTTCTTTATAATTCCAAACTTAGTCAAATCACAAATTAACTTAATGATTACATTTGTTTAATGGCATCTCAACATCATGCAGCACTTAATATTTTGTGTGTTTATTTGTTTCACTTAAGACACACTCATTCTGGAATGTATTACACTTTCTAATTTAACTCATTCAAATCCTATGGCATTACTGCTAGGTCAAATCGATGGAGTTATAGGCAGGCAGACCTTTGCGGAAGGTGGCAGAGATGTTGCAATGGGCTGGATTCCAACAGCAAGGCAAAAAGTTAGAAATGTGTAGAGTAGAATTGCAAATGGTAAAGTGAAAGCCAAACCAAGGAACAGAAAACATAGGGGACATACACCACTGCCCACCCCCCAGAAGTTACTCCAGAAAATAAATGTTGCACACTGAATTTCATTTCCTGCATCAAACACTTCTCAATTTGCTGCAACCCTTTACCTTTATTTTGTCACTACAATATAACAGAGCAATAATGGGGACAGCTGCAGCTTAACTTGTGTCAAGGTCACGTCCACTGCATTTTTTATAGGCCAGTCATGCAGGGTGTCAGTTTTCGCAGAGAAACAGACTGAATTGCACAAAGCGGTCCCAAAACACCGATAAATCTGATGTGGTTAAAAGAAATGTAACTTTCTATGTTGCCTTGAAGCGGTGGCCTTTGTCAGAGACTTTATTCAAGGGCATTTTTCAGTTGCCTGCTGTTTGATTGAGTTATCTGCTTTTTGAGGACGATGTCAGCTTCCTGAAGCTGCTTGTCAGCTCTTCCAAGCTTCGTAAATTGCTGCGTGCCATTAAAGGTTTATACATTTATACAGTATAGGAGCTGTCACTGAGACTCAGCCTGGAAAATTTTAATTGACAGTGTGACCAACTATAAAATCATCTAAAACAAAAACAGAATTACCTGGAAAAACTCAGCAGGTCTGGCAGCATCGGTGGAGAAGAAATCAGTTAACGTTTCGAGTCTTCTTCATGAAGACTCGAAACGTTAACTGATTTCTTCTCCACCGATGCTGCCAGACCTGCTGAGTTTTTCCAGGTAATTCTGTTTTTGTTTTGGATTTCCAGCATCCGCAGTAGCTTTTAGCTTTTTGTTTTTACAAAATCATCTACGCCAGTGCACAGATGTTGACTGTCCCACCCCAGCTGGGATCAGCTGTTCATCTGCTGGTTCTTTGGAGTAGTTAATGGTATGGAATAATACTCAACTGTAACTGAAGCAAGTCTATTATAAATCACCTGAGTTATGCATGTCCTCATTCTATTGCACATGGTATTCCATGCACTGATCACCATTGAACACCCTCTGTATGTTTCACAATATTTATGTTTGGTAATTATACGTTCTCCATGATAAGGTATTTTTAAAATATTTTTGCTCTGGTATGGTTACTGTTTATCAACCTTTTCAATTGTAGTTTTGAAGATATTTTGTACTTATTTTAGTGCTATTGTTGAGTATGCACCATTTGTTGAATATTTTTAATCTAGACACTAAAGAAAAGTATTTCAGCCCCAATTCTCTAGAGTGGGACTGGAGCCCATAATTTTCTGACTCAAAGGTAAGAGTGCCAACCACTAAGCTACAGCTGACACCTAAACCGATAAAGAGCATTGGTATGTAAAGGTATACAGTGAAGGTCTTGGGGCACAGTGGTAGCATTCCTGTGTCAGGTTGGGTCATTGAGTTTACTCAAGGCTGGGTTAGATAGATTTTTTTAAAGACAGAGTTAAAGCCAAAGTTATGAGGGGCAGGCAGAAAAGAGTTGAGACCACAATCAGAACAGACATGATCTTATCACATGGCGGAGCAGGCTTGAAGGGCTGAATGGCCTACTCCTGCTCCTAAGTTCCTATGTTCTACCATTTAATTAGGTCATGGCTAATCTGTAACTTAACTCCAACTACCCACTACATAACCTTTAATACCCTTGCCTAACAAAAATCTATCAATCTCAGTGTTGACATCTTCAACGGACCACCCAGACGCAACAGCATTTTGAAGCAGAGTTCCAGATTTCCACTACGTGTGAAGGAGTGCTTTCTGACACCCCTCACAGCCTAGCTCTAATTTGAAGGTTATGCCTCCTTGCTCTTGATTCTCACATCAAAGGAAATAATTTCTCCGGGCAGGATTTTCCGGTCCTGCCCACCGTGGGAATTGACACGGGCAGGACAGAAAATTTGACAGACCAGCAAAAGATCTGTTGATTCAGGAGGGAATTCCCAGTCCCAAGGCGAGTAGGACCGGAAAATCCCACCCTCTCTATCCACCCTTTAAATCTAGTAATCATTTTAAACATCTCGATTAATTATCCTTTGATCTTCCATATTCAAAGAAGTACAGCCTGCGTTAACAGGGCTCATAATTTAACCCTTTTAGCGCCAGAATCATTCTTGTGAATCTTCAACGCGCCCATCATTCCTGAGGTGCAGCATGCAGGACTGAATGCAGTACTCCAGAAGGGGTCTCACCAAAGCTCTGTATTTGTACCTCAGTCCTCTTGAGGGAAAGGCCAACATTTCATGAGACTTTTTAATTATTTTGGGACATGGAGTCAAGGCGGGTGAAGAAAGTTGCAGTGCAGATCAGGGCCACTCAGCTCCTGACCTCATTAAAGCCTTGGTTCAAACATGGATAAAAGAGCTGAACTCCAGAGGTGAGTTGAGAGTGACTGTCCTTGACACCAAGGCAGCATTTGACCGAGTGTGGCAACAAGGAGCCCTAGCAAAACTGAAGTCAATGGGAATCAGGGGGAAAACTTTCCACTGGTTGGAGTCATGCCTAGCACAAAGGAAGATGGTTGTATTTGTTAGAGGTCAATCATCTCGGTCCTCGGACATCACTGCAGGAGTTCCTCAGGGTAGTGTCCTAGGCCCAAGCATCTTCAGCTGCTTCATCAATGACCTTCCCTCCATCGTAAGGTCAGAAGTGGGGATGTTCGCTGATGATTGCACAATGTTCAGCATCATTCGCAACTCCTCAGATTCTGAACCAGTCCATGTTCATATGCAGCAAGACCTGGACAATATTCAAGCTTAGGCTAATAAATGGCAAGTAACATTTGTGCCAAAGAAGTGCCAGGCAATGACAATCTCCAACAAGAGAGAATCTAACCAGCTCCCCTTGACTTTCAAGGGTATTACCATTGCTGAATCCCCCACTGTCAACATCCTGGGGACTACTATATAGAAACAGAACTGGACCAGCCAAATAAATACCGTGGCAAGCAAAAGCATGTCAGAGGCTGAGAATTCAGCAGTGAGTAACTCACCTCCTGACTCCCCAAAGCCTGTCCACCATCTACAAGGCACATGTCAGGAATGTGATAGAATACTCTCCGCTTGCCTAGATGAGTGCAGTTCCAACAATACTCAAGATGCTTGCACCGCCCAGGACAAAGCGGCCTGCTTGATTGGCACCCCATCCGCCACCTTCAACATTAACTCTCTCCACCATCAATGCACAGTGGCAGCACTGTGTACCATCTACAAGATGCACTGCAGCACCTCACCAGACTCTTTCGACAGCACCTTCCAAACCTGCAGCATCTACCATCTAGAACAAAGGCAGCAGATGCATGGGAACACCGCCACCTACAAGTCCCCCTCCAAGCCACACACCATCCTGACTTGGAAATACATTGTCGTTCCTTCACTATCGCTGGGTCAAAATCTTGGAACTCTCTCCCTAACAGCACTGTGGGTGCTACAACACATGGACTGCTGTGGTTCAAGAAGGCAGCTCAGCACCACCTTCTCAAGGGCAATTAGGGATGGGCAATAAATGATGGTCCAGCCAACAATGCCCCCCTCCCATGAATGAATAATATTTTAAAAAATCAACCATGATCTAATTGAATGGAGGAACAGGCTCAAGGGACTGAATGGCCTATTCCCATTCCTAATGTTCCCAACAAGACGAAGGTGCTGAAATAACAGTTCTGTATATTCGATTCCAGTTGATTGAAGAATAAACTCAGACCCTGGCAAGGTGCAGGAGATGGAGCTATCTAAAAGAGGCGTCAACATCTTCATTCATTTCAACTGGTTATTAAAGCAGAGAGAATCAGTATGGTTTTTAAGCATGAAACATTTGGCCTGAATCAGAAGTGCCTTTGTCTCTAAGGCTGTTACAGAGCAGAGCCTTTTGTAGATATGTGAGGGTGTTAAAAGCAATTGATTATCAAAGAGATGTGATCATAGTAGAGAAGACCTGACGTAAAAGAGTTACTGAGAACGAACTTACTGCTGAATTTGAAAATACCTTTGCTTATTATAGATCCAAATCTGGCTATAGATTTATAAACTGCCTCACAGCGCAATGAAAGCTGTGTCAGTAGATTCTTTCAGCATGTCCAGTTTCTGTTACAGGCAGTTCTAGGAATTAGAATCCTTACTTTTGAATGGGTTTCAAACAACCTCCCCAGACTCTAGGGGGGATTCCAGAGAACCCCTGAGCTCATCAGATTTCCGAATTTGACCACATTTGTTGGCTTATTTCTGTTGTAGTATATCTAGATTTAAAATATGTCTGGATGCCTTTTTTGTCAAATTTTTCCATTAGCAATTTCTCTGTCAACCTTTAGAATGGAAAAACCCCCGAGTGGACTTGTTATTGTGTAAATACACCTCTCCCTGGTGGAGACACTGGTCAGAAAAGACGCTTATTTTATTATGTACTTTTATATAATTTTTGTTCCCTGCTAGACCCCGGAAAGTGAATGGCTCCTGGAAGAATACAGGGAAAGTGAAGACTTAATTGTCACCAAGCAGCCAGGCTCTGGTGCGTTGTGGCAGCTCAAAGGTGGGAAGCTACGTGTTCACCAGCATGTGGCTCTGTGCATGGTCGCCCACCAACTGCATGTTGAGGGAATGGAACCTTTTGTGGTTCCATTGAAGGCGGGCACCTGCAGAGCCATCTGCATGCAGTTAGTGGCTCCCTGTACTCCTAACCCTGGCAAAGCTCCATGCACACCCCTCCTGCTTCATTCTGTTTAGAGTGAAGACTATAAAGACCTTCCCACTCTCTTTGTGTACAGGGCCTCAGTGCCCACCCTGATGCAGCAATGCAGGGTGAACTGAGAAATGTCGGTGATGAAGCCAGTTCCAGCCTGGAAGGATCCTGAGGCAGAGAAATTTAGAGCGACGGTGATCTTGATGCCCACTGACAGCACCACCTTTACCCTGCCCTGCTGCTGCAGGTCCGGTTCAAGGAGGTGGTACAGTCCAGTGATCACATCCTTGGTGAATGTATGCAGGTATATCGCGGGCAGGATTTTTCCTATGGTGGGCAGGTTGGGCGGGAGCGGGCGGGGGCAGGCGCAGCACCGATCACCGGCCGCGATCAGCTCCGCACCAACATTTTACACAGGCAGCTAATACACAACTAGTAACGCTCAGCGCTATCTGTGCAGGCGGGGGGAGGAAGGAGAGTCAAGGCCAGTGCTCTTTCACGCAAATATGTTTTTAGCTTGGCAGCTGATTCTTCTAAACTTAATTGATGTTCCACATTGTTCAAATATCTGAAGGTATGTTCCCCAATTACTGTAGTGGAAACTCCTGTGTCCACTTCCATTTTAACAGGTTTGCCATTTACTTTCATTGTGATAAATATTGGTTCTGTCTTACCAACTTTCAGATTAAACAACGAGTAAATGTCTGAATTTGTTGTTTCAGGTTCTTCTACTTTGTAGATTTCTTTGGGCTTCTTCTTTTGTTTACAAGCCTGCTTGGATCTTTCTTTGCACTGTCTCATCATATGTCCATTTCTGTGACAATAGTAGCATTCGATTTTTTCAAACAGCCAACCGCTAAATAACTGATTGTTTCAACCTCTATTAAAACTATTCTTTGATTTCGCTGCAAAGTTATTTTTCTTTATTCTTCAGCTAGAGGGGGTTGTTTCCCGCTTCTTGGCAGAGTCTCGCATTTTCCAAGCCTCTTTCGGCTGATGTGGAGGACGGCACCATTTTGCGCACCCTATATTGCTCTTTGTGCACGAAAGAGCGCAGCAATCTCTCTGAGGCAAGGAATGGATATTAAAAAGATTGAATAAATGATTTAAGCATTTATTTAAACATGTTCCCTCATGTGGCTGTGTCACATGAGTTGGGAGATGTTTTTATATTTATGACAATTTATTTATTTATTTATTTAATAAAAGCTTCAGGAAGCCTCTTCCCGCTCATGGATGAGGTTTCCTGAAAAATGTGAAGGCCGCCTGGGCGATTTGCCTGCCCGCCAACCACAGGCAGTCCTGACAATCACTTTAATTAGTTTATTAATGGCCTTAACAGGCCGTTGACAGTCCGGCGGGCACGCAGCCAACTCCGGTGTGCGCCCGCTGAACTAAAGGCAGGAATGACGGGTGGTGACGTCAGGCCGCCCCACCCCCGCACGCCGAACAGAAGATTCTGCCCTTAAGATCCTGAGGGAACTTAACAGGGCAGATACCAGGAGGATGTTTCCACTCGTGGGGGAGACTAGAGCTAGGAGACACGGTATAAGAATAAGAAGTCTCCCTTTTAAGACTGAGATGAGAATTTTTTTCTCTCGGTTGGGCTTGGGGTCATTCGTGTTTGGAATTCTCTTCCCCAGAGAGCAGTGGAGGCTGGGTCATTGAGTGTATTCAAGGATGAGTTAGATAGATTTTTGATAGTCAACGGTTATGGGGGTGAGACGGGAAAGTGGAATTGGGACCACAACCAGATCAGCCATGGTCTTATCGAATGGTCGAGCAGGCTCAAAGTGCCAATGGGCCTCCTCCTGCTCCTAAATCCTATGTTCCTATCTTCCTGTAAATCATAGCCACCTCAGACACTTCTCCTGATTCAGGTGAAGGTGGGACAAGTGCTCTTTGAATGCCCTAGGTGAGTAGGACCAGTCGAGAGCCCTCCTTGCCCTCCCTGTGTGAACGGCTTCCCTTGTCTGTGCCCTGTGCTCTATCTCCCTGTCATGCTGCAGCCAAAGAGGGAATGCAACTTATAGCCCTCTTGAGTGAGGGCAAGCTTCCTGCTCAGGGGCCTTTAAACTTCACTCAACTCCTTACCAAGGTCCAGCACCACTCCCATCTCACTCCAACAACTTGTGTGAGCTCCTCCAACAACACAGGACACAATGCTTCCACTAACTCTGGAGCAGCAGCAAAAAAAGTCAAAAAGCACCTTGCCTGAAGATGACCATGCTGATGCCTTTAGATAGTGCTAGTGGGGGTGGCCCTCGTGCAGCTGAAGAATGTTTAAGAGGGGACATTAGTACAGCCTGCAAGATCCAAAATGACATGTTGAGCACCAGATTAGCATCATACCCTGAGTGATGTCACCATCTACCCACTCTGCATATGTCCAGTGCACGCATTGCATAAGCAGGCTATCATGCCTCCACACACGGTGATCCACAAGGGCCATGCCAGAAGGAGCTGACAGCAGATCCACAGCCATTTTTACCCCATCTGGGCCTCTGAAGCACCAAAATCAGCACTGCAAAGCCCAATTTTGCCGCCAAACTTTTCAGGACAGGAGGAGGGGAAAAAAGCCATTGCCAAAAGGAGAACAGAGAATGGGTGGCCAGAAAGAAGTGCAACACTGCCCCAAGCAATAGATTTATGTGACTGTGTGGCAGCACCTTGATAGACATATTAATGACAACATAAAATAGAAGATTGCAAGCCAGAGGCAAAACATAAACATTCTGCTCTATTGAAATGTTTTAATATTGATTCATGAATGGCTGACAACTATAAATTGTAACAAAATAAACAATCTGCAGTGCATTAAATCAGTCATTTTAATGTGACAATGGTTACATTACAGTTTAAATTGCAGAGGTTAATGGATTTTTTTTATTCATTCATGGGATGTGGGCTTCGCTGGCTGGGCCAGCATTTATTGCCCATCCCTAGATGCCTTTGAGAAGGTGGTGGTGAGCTGCCTTCTTGAACCGCTGCAGTCCATGTGGTGTAGGAACAATCACAGTGCTGTTAGGAAGGAAATCCCAGGATTTTGACCCAGCGACAGTGAAGCAACAGCGAAATATTTCCAAGTCAGGATGGTGAGTGACTTGGAGGGGAACTTCTAGATGGTGGTGTTCCCATCTATCTGCTGCCCTTGTCCTTCTAGGTTGTAGTGGTTGTGAGTTTGGAAGGTGCTGTCGAAAGAGCCTTGGTGAAGTCCTGCAGTGCGTCTTGTAGGCAGTACACACTGCTGCTACTATGTCGGTGGAGGGAGTGAATGTTTGTGGATGTGTTGCCAATCAAGCAGGCTGCTTTGTCCTGAGTGGTGTCAAGCTTCTTGAGTGTTGTGGGAGCTGCACTCATCCAAGCAAGTGGGGAGTATTCCATCACACTCCTGACTTGTGGCTTGTAGATGGCAGACAGGCTTTGGGAAGTCAGGAGGTGGGTTACTCATTGCACTATTCCTAGCCTCTGACCTGCTCTTGTAGTCACAGTATTTATATGGCTAGTCCAGCTCAGTTTCTGGTCAATGGTAAACCCCAGGATATTGATAGTGGGGTATTCAGTGATGGCAATGCCATTGAACATCAAGGGGCAATGGTTGGATTATCTCTTGTTGGAGATGGTCATTGCCTGACACTTGTGTGGTGCGAATGTTACTTGTCACTTGTCAGCCCAAGCCTGGATATTGTCCAGGCCTCGCTGCATTTGGACATAGACTGCTTCAGTATCTCAGGATACTGAAACAGTCTATGTATTATTGTAGCAATTATGGTTTTATTTAGTTTGAAATGTACCTTTAAGAATAATACTTGTTAGGCAAGATCATCCGATCTGTAGTAACCAATAGAAGAGTAGTGCGGGCTACCTCAGCAGTCAGTGTAGAGTTAGAGTTAGAGTTGAAAGCACACATGTACTTTCTGCTGAGTATATTGTAAATAAACTTAATGTTTCCGCCCAAGAAGTGTCTGCAGATCATCTCTATCATTAATAGTACAGCTCAGCCACCCTACAACAAACTGACAGTGAGGATAAAACAGGATTTAACAGAAATAATCAAGATGAAAAGAAATAGGCACTGTACCTTGCCCAGTGATTGTAAGTCTGAAGCTCCTTTAGAATTGAAGAGGTTATCCCCTCTCAAAGTGCCACAATTGGGAGAGTTAATCCTTTTGAATCAGCCACAGCTGATTGGACTCAATACGTAGAACGCCTCACGTTCTTTTTTAACGAACGGGGTTATGGGGAAAGAGAAGAGGCGAGCGATCCTCTTGAGTATTTGTGGGAGAAAAACCTACAGTCTGATTCGAAGTTTAACAGCACCCAGTGCCCCAGATTCAAAGAATTTAGATGAATTGGTAGACCTCATGAAGGGTCACTTTCAACTCAAGCCCTCAGTCACGACGCAGAGGTTCAGGTTTAATTCGCAAAATATAGTCCCAGGTGAGACAATTGCCTGCTATGTGGAAAATTTGAAGTAGCTAATGGAACTTTGTGAGTTCGGTACGATTCTGAACGATACACTCAGAGATCATTTGGTGTGTGGTGTGAAAGAAGACACTATTCAGAAAAGATTACTATCCAAGGCGAATCTGGATTTCAAGAAGGCGCAGAGATAGCGCTGGCCATGGAAAGCACAGTAAGAGATTCAAAAGCAATACAGGGTGTCTAAAATGGCACCGCCCTCCACATCGGGCAGGAAACCTCAGCCAAAAGAGGCATAGAAAATGCGAAGCTCCACCGAGAAGCGAGGAACAGCCCACACTAGCTGAAGAATAAAGAAAAATAACTTAGCAGCGAAATCAAAGAATAATTTTAATAGAGGTTGAAACAATCAGTCTTCTGGCAATTGGCAGTTTAAAAAAATCAAATGCCACTATTGTCATAGAACTGGACATATGATGAGGCAGTGCAAGGAAAGATTCAAGCAGGCTTGTAAACAAAAGAAGAAGCCCAATGAAATCTACAAGAAGAGCCTGAAACAACGAATTCAGACATTTACTCGTTGTTTAATCTGAAAGTTGGAAAGACAGAACCAGTATTTGTCACAATGAAAGTAAATGGCAAACCTGTTGGACTGGAAGTGGACACAGGAGTTTCCACTGCAGGAATTGGGGAACATACCTTCAGATATTTGAATAATGTGGAACATCAGTTAAGTTTAAAAGAAACAGCCACCAAGCTAAAACCATATACAGGTGAAGACATTCAAGTAAAAGGCATAAGCAGAGTAACTGTCCATTATGGAAGCCAATCACCAAAGCTACCCTGGTGGTAGCAGGTGAAGGACCAAGCCTCTTGGGGTGAAATTGGTTAAAGGAGATTAAGTTAGAATGGGCTGAAATTTTCCAGTTGAGAGCAAGTGGGCTACCAGAGTTACTTACAAAGTACATCACTGTCTTTAAGGACGAACTGGGGAAGATCCAAGGCCTGGAAGCCAAGATTCATATCGACCCGGAAGCAACCCCTCGCTTCATGAAGACGAGACCGGTGCCACATGCCCTGTGAGAAAAAGTCAACATTGAACTGAACAGACCAGAGAAACTGGGCGTTATACAACCTGTTCAGCTCTCAGAATGGGCAGCACCCATAGTCCCGGTCCTTAAGCCCAACCAAAGCGTCCGAATTTGTGGAGACTACAAATTGACGGTTAATAAAGTAGCTAAGCTACACAGGCACTCCATTACAAAAATTGAAGACCTCTATGCCAAACTAGCAAGGGGGACAACGTACACAAAGCTTGACATGAGTCATGCTTATCAACAACAAGAGTTGGATAATGCCTCCCGGGAATTTGTCACAATTAATGCCCATAAAGCGTTGTACCAATATATACAATTGCCTTTCGGTGTCTCTTCCACTTGTGCCACCTTTCAGAGAACAATGGAAAGCTTACTGCAGGGACTGCCTCAGGTTGTAGTCTATTTAGAAAATGTATTGGTGACAGGATTCACTAAAAAAGAGCATTTGGCAAACTTAGAAGAAGTCTTAAAACAGTTCTTGCAAGCTGGAGCACATTTAAAGAAAGAGAAGTGTGCGTTCCAAGCAAGGGAGGTAATCTATTTGGGTCACCAGGTAGGTTCACAGGGCCTCCACCCAGTTGAGGAGAAAGTGAGAACCATAAGATAATCACCTGCGCCAAAGGGCACCTCAGAGCTCAAATCATTCCTAGGAATGATCAACTACTATGGCCGTTCTTGCCTAATTTGTCTACAGCGCTGGCCCCCTGCATTCTCTACTCAAAAAGAACCAACATTGGTCTTGGGAGGTGCCCCAGAAAGAAGCTTTCATAAAGGTGAAGCAATTGTTGCACTCATCCAATCTATTAGTGCAATATGACCAGACAAAAGAATTGGTGCTGACATGTGACGCATCTCCCTATGGAGTGGGAGCAGTGCTCTCTCATCGAATGGACGATGGCACGGAACAGCCAATAGGTTATGTATCAAGAACACTCACCACAGTGGAAAAGGGATACTCGCAGATAGAAAAAGAGAGGCCTGTCCATCATCTTTTGTTTCAAGAAGTTTCACCAGTACGTACACGGCCGCTATTTTACAATTGTTTCAGACCACAAACCATTGTTAGGCTTATTTAGTGAGGACAAGGCTATACCACCGATAACCTCAGCAAAAATAAAATGATGAGCTTTAATTCTGGCAGGATACGAATACACTTTCATACAGAGGCCTGGCAATCAAATCACAAATGCTGATGCCCTTAGTCATTTGCCTTTACAAGAAAATGATGAGCATGTCCCAGTTCCACAGGAACTTGTTTTACTGTTAAATTTCTTAGATTCCTCACCAGTATGTGCTCAACAGATCAGAGACTGGACCAGCTGGGACCCAATCCTATCTCAAGATGTACGAGTACAAGTGCTACGTAGTTGATCACAGGAGCCCGTGCCTGATGAAATGAAACCGTACTTCAACAAAAGACATGAAATAATCAGCCAGGATGGCACCTTATTGTGGGGAGCATGAGTGATAGTTCCTCCAAAGGGAGTGGAACCACTTTTAATTGAACTACACAGAATTTCCCGAATGAAGACCATAGCACGCGGCTACCTATGGTGCCCGGAGATAGATGGTGAAATAGAGAGTTTAGTGAAGCACTGTGTGCAATGTCAGCAACTGCAAAAGTTGCCAGTGACAGCTCCATTACACCCATGGGAGTGGCCAGGTAGACCCTGGGTACCACTGCACATTGACTACATTGGACCTTTCCTGAGAACAAAGTTTCTGCTCATTGTTGATGCCCATTCAAAATGGTTGGGCGTACATGAGGTGAAGTCATCAACGTCGGCCGCTACAATTGAGAAACTACGTCAGAGTTTTGCCATTCACGGACTACCAGAAGTAGTCATTTCCAATAACAACACACGGCATTTATGAGTGCTGAGGTTCAACGGTTTATCTGCCTCAATAGTATCACCCATGTGAAAACTGCACCATACCACCCTTCCTCAAATGGACTGGCTGAAAGGGTGGTTCAAACATTAAAGGCAGGCATGAAAAAGCTAACTGGCAACTCCTTGGCAACCAAGCTGGCACACTTTCTTTTTCATTACAGGACTACTCCTCACACAACAACAGGTGTCATACCTGCGGAGTTATTGTTGAAACACCGTCTCAGGATGAGATTGAACTTAATAATGCCGAATTTAGGGGGGAAGGGGGAAGGGGGAAAGGAGTCAGGGAAGCCAGAAAACTAGACATGACTGGCATAATCGCGAGAGGAAATTTACCCTGGGAGAGCAGGTATACCTGAAAAACTTTGGGGAAGGACCAAAGTGGTTACTGGGTGAAATGAGTGCAGTGACTGGACCTCTTTCTTACCACATGGTGGTGGAAGGTCAAATCACCCATAAACATGTCAACTATTTAAGGAAGAGAGAGACAAATCACCAAGATATGGTTCCACCAGTGATCATGACTGGGTCTGTGTTTCCTGTTGAGGATACTCAACACAGGACAAATATGTCTGATGTTCCTGTAAGAGTTGAGGATACAGAACTGCAAGTGCCCACCAAAGCACCTGATGTTCAGGAAACTCCGGAAAAGGAAGTTCCTGACCAAGAATCTGAAGTTGTGGAGCTGCGACGTTCCACTCGTACCAGGAAATAGCTGAAAGACTGAATTTGTAAATTCCTTACCTAGTGTAAATATTGTGTTGTCTTGAAAAATATGTACTTGTATATATAATATGTACAGCTGAGTTAAAGGGGGAGGAATGTAGTAATTATTGTTTTATTTAGTGTGAAATGTACCTTTAAGAATAATACTTGTTAGGCAAGATCATATGATCTGTAGTAACAATAGGAGAGTAGTGCAGGCTATGTCATTAGCCAGTGTAGAGTTGGAGTTGAAAACACATGCGTAGTTGCTGCTGAGTACATTGTAAATAAACTTAGTGGCCGGGCTTTTCCAGTCATTGGGTGGGCTCAGCAGGGGCAAGCGGGCCCTGACCATGATTTCAGGCTGGCTGGCCAATTAACGGCCAGCCAGCATGAATCACACACTGCAGGGCGGAGGTTCGCACAGTAAAAGCTCCCCGAGGCACAAAGCTGCCGCAGGGAGCTGAAGATTTTCCAAATAAACAATAAAGAATTTTAAAATGTTTTTAAAAATGTCCCCGCTTATGTGACTGCGTCACATGAGCAGGGACATGTTAGAGATGGGTGCAAAAAGTTTTTTTAAAATCACTGGACGAAACTTCATCCCGCCCGTGGATGAGGTTTCACCAAAAATGCAAAGGCCGCTTGGCGTTTTTGCCCACCGGCCAACTGAACAGTTGGACAGGCAGCGAAAAATTTAGATCAGTTAGTTCATTAAGGGCCTTAATAGGCTGCTTAATTGTCGGCAGGCACACTGCCAACTCCCGTGCACGCCCGCTGACTGAAATATCGCGCGAGGGTGCAATGATGTCAGGACGCTCGCCCGAGTCATCGCACGTCATTTTACGCTAATTTGGGTCGGGCACACACCCGCCCGATGAGCGCAATATTCTGCCCAATGTTTCCACCCAAGAAGTATCTGCAGGTCAACTCTATCATTAATAGCACAACCTGGCCACCCTACAACAGATATATATATATATAATATAGATATATATGTGTGTGTGTATTATTAAATAGTATAGTAGCCAGAAATTGATTCTGGTGGTTGCCCTCGTTGTAGAAACAAACATGGAAAATTTCTACTGAGCATCAACCAACAACAGACTCCCTGGAGTGTGATGTACACTATGAGGGTTATAGTTCATAAAACTTTGAAGTACTGTGACCATCACAAGGTTGTTGCAAAAGTGAATAGAGTTAAGATACATAGTTACAACAAATAAGTAGAAAACTAGAAATGCAATCATCGCTTCTACAAGGCCTTGACTTGTCTAAATGTAGAATATTGTATCTAACTTTGATGCCCTCAAATGGCAGGATAATGAAACATGGTACAAGAGGGCCACTCGGTTGATACATAGTTTAATGACTCTTGGTTATCAGGCTTAAAGAATGGGCTATTTTTTACTCTGGGAAAACAGAGACTTGAAAGGAAAATGATTTATGCCTCTTAACAGTTATATGCTGTCCAATTGGAATTGTTTTTGAGTGTAGCGAGGAAGGGGGGGAACTAGGGAAGCATCAATACAAAGGATGAAAACATGGACAGGTTATTACTCTTCACAGTCATTGACCCTGGAACAGGTTGCCAGTATACCTGATGAGAATGGATTTGATCCAGGCAAAAGGAAGCTGGGTGAGTTCCTGTGAGTGAAAGACATCTCAGGTTATGGATGACTGGCGATTTGGCTGGCATTAGTCAGCATTATCTCTTGGCTGTTGCTTGATTACCATTAGGACTTTGAACCTAAAAGGAATAGAATGATTTCTGGACTCCAAGGGTTAAATTATGAGGAGAGATTACACAAACTGTTGTGTTCCTGGTCTGGTTCCCTCATAAGTTAAGAAGTGATTTGCTTGAAGTTTTCAAGATATTAAGGGAAACAGACAGGGCAGATGGAGAGAAATTATGTCCAAAACCAAAGTGTTAAACTTCTGATAGCCAGTTGGTGAAGGAGGAGACCAGAAGTCAATCTTTATTCAGTTTTAGATTTATTCACAAAGTGAGACATTACAAATGTATAACTCCTAACTCTACAATTGCCCACCAGTGTCAATAAGTGTCGCTTTATATGTGGACAAGTAATTATCCAATGAATGCTCCCCACAAACCTTAATTTATACAATTAACATAAAGATAAAACTTAGAGTCAGGCCTTTTGGGAGTGAAATTAAGACTGACATTAGAAACACACCACGGGCAAGATTTTCTGGCCCCAACACTGGTCGGCATCGTCGCAGGCGGGACGGGAAAATTTGGAGAGCTGTTAAAAGTCAACGGCTCTCCAAATTTTCCCATCCCAGCCGTGACGGTGCCCATCAGTGTCGGGACCAGAAAACCCCAGCCTTAGACTCTTCCACAAATGGCAATTGATGCTAGATCAATTGTTAGTTTTAAATCTGAGATTGATAGATTTTTGTTGACCAAATATGTTAAGGATATGAGGAAAAGAAGGTATACAGAGCTAGTTTGCAAATCAGCCATGATCTCATTGAAAGGCTGAAGAGGTTAAATAGCCCATTCCCATTGCTATGTTGCATGAGAACATGTGAGGACCCAACCACAATAGATTATCCAATGGCCAATGTCTCAAACTCCATTGCAGCACAAGCAGAAACCACCCAATGCCTGAGGTCATAAAATCTCAGCTTGTTGTCATACAAACCCAGTTTGGCGCCATGCAGGCTTAGATTGTAACCATGCCTGTGGATACCAATGCTCAAAGGGGCTTCATGCAAGCTCTCACAGCCATCCAGCAGATGACTAGAATTGTTGAGGCATCACCCCAGAGGACCTCCAATGGCTTCGTGGAGCACGGACCTGCTCTCCTCTCTCAGGATGACAGCTTTCATGTCCTGGTCACTGCCACTCCACCAGTGCTCATGCTGCTGCTTCTCAGCCAGCCAGCCCAGACTGCTGCAGCCAATTTGCAGTCCAAAGCTTGGTGTTCTAATGCCAAAGCTGCTGCAGATGTACTGCAAGGTGATCTTCAGTCACCCCCAATGAAAGTTAGCAGCCTTCCACCAGTTCTGCTGCAGCCACTGGGGTAGCACTGTGTAGGAGCACTAGGACAGGCAAAGGCAGCCACAAGACATGAACTACTGGAATACATAAAGGTGGTTATTTGACTTTCCTATGGAATATTGGAAGATTTGTTGGATGAAGTTGGTCTTGAATGGTTATTTTATGGTGGCTTTTATTTCAATTTTATGGCCAACAGGATGCTATAATGGTCTGTAACAGAGGGATGGTAAAGTATGTGACGATTGGACAGTGGGGATTTGTGTTCAGTGGAACTGTAGCTGAGTAAGGTGAACATGGACCGTTCAGCTGGAAAGGAGGTGTTCTGATTGCGTCCTATCTTCCTCCTCCTCCTCCTCCTCTTCCTAGGATGAGGTTTCCATTATTAAATAAAATAAAAATAAAAATCTGTGGGCAGCTTTTTTATCATCTGTATATATTCAGGTGACTGATTGTGATGCTTGGACATTTGTTTCCTGATTTTCAAAACTTTATTTCATGGTTTTCGGGCCTGCAGCTCCCTGAGGCAGCTCTCTGCCTTCAGAGAGCTTTATCTCAGCACTTGGCCATGCCCATAGAAACATTATTGCCCGCCCTCCTCCTGCACCCCGCCCACCCCAGCAGTGCACAACTTTTCAGCACGTGTGGTGGGGGCCGATTGTGATCGGTGGGTCCGTTTCCCGATCGGTCCCGGGCCCGCCAATCCCGCCCGCCCGCCAAGCTGAAAATTCAGGCCAATGTTACTGATCTCACCTTGAAAACTTTCAAACACATTTACTTTTATTTAGTTAATTAGATAAATGCAGCTTTTATCTGTATCATGTAATTCATCATATATTGTATGATGTACTGGGACAACGGAGAGTTAATTGCTGTAATTAAATATATCAATCTGTTTCCACTGACAGAAGGGTTAGTAACTAGAGAACACAGAGTTAAGATGTTGCACAAAAGGCTCGGAGGTGAGATGAGGGAAATTGTTTTTAGTCAGCTAGTAATTATAATCGAGAATGCACTGCCCAAAAGGGTGGTAGAAAGAAATTCAACAGTAACTTTCAAAAGGGAATTGGATAAGAACTTAAAGATCAAATTGCGGGGCTAGGAGTAAATGGCAAGGCACTGGGACTAATTGGATAGCTCTTTCAGAGAACTGGCACAGGCATGATAGGTCAAATGCCCCCTGTCAATGCTGGATGGATCCATGATTCTATAATGTATAAAGTACTCGGACTGCTGACAGAGTTAACAGTGGAGATAATGATCTATATTGTCTAAAGTTGGAGACTCTGGAACGAGAGTTAAAGACTGTAATTTAATCTGACAGTTATAAAGCAGTCCTGATGCAATTTTGGAGTCCTTATTTAAGTAGGGATATACTTGCATTGGCGGCAGTTCAAAGAAGGTTCATTAGGTTGATTCTTGGGATGAAGGAGTTGTTTTACGAGGAATGGTTGAGCAGGTTGGGCCTATACACATTGGAGTTTAGAAGAATGAGAGGTGAGGTGTGAAGCGATTCATTTTGGTAGGGAGAACAAGGAGAGGCAATATAAAATAATTCTAAAGGAGGTGCAGGAACAGAGGACCCATGGGGTATATGTGCAAATATTTTTGAAGGCGGCAGGACATGTTGAAAAAGTGATGAATAAAACATACAGGATCCTGGACTTTATAAATAGGGCCATAGAGTACAAAAGCAAGGAAGTTATGATAAACCAGCCTTGGTTCAGCCTCAACTGGTGTATTGCGTCCAATTCTGGGCACCACACTATTGGAAGGATGTGAAGGCATTCGAGAATTCTAAAAAGATTCGTGAGAATAGTTCCAGAGATGCAGAACTTCAGTTATGAAGATAGATTAGAGAAGCCGGGCTGTTCCCCTTGGAGAAGAGAAATTCGGTGAGGAGTTTGATAGAGGGTTTCAAAATAATGAGGGGTCTGGACTTTGTAGATAGGGAGAAACTGTTCCCATTAACAGAACGGTCAAGAATCAGAGGACACCCGATTTAAGATGATTGGAAAAAGAAGCAATGGCAACATAAGGAAAAACTTTTTTTACACAGCGAGCTGTTAGGAACTGGAATGCACTACCTGGGAGTATGGTAGAGGCAGATTTAATCGAGGCCTTTAAAAGGGAATTTGACAATTATCTGAAACAAAATGTGCAGGGCTACAGGGAAAAGACAGGGAGTGGTACTAGGTGGATTGCTGTTCTGGAGAGTTGGCCACTCTATAATTCAATCTAATTGAAACACATGCATAGGACCACCACCACCTGCAAGTTCCCCTCCAAGCCACACACCATCGTGTCTTGGAACTATATCGTTGTTCCTTCACTGCCGCTGGATCAAATTCCTGGAACATCCTCCCTAACAGCACAGTGGGTGTACCTACATCAAATGGACTGTAGTGGTTCAAGAAGGTGGCTCACCACCTTCTCAAGGGCAATTAGGGAAGGCCAATAAATGCTGGCCCAGCCAGCAACACCCACATCCCGTGAACTAATAAATTTAAAAAGTATAAAATTCTGAGCGGCCTTGACAGGGTGGGTGCTGAAAGGATATTTCCCCTCGTGGAGGAATCTAGAACTAGGAGGTGTAGTTTCAGAAAAAGGGGTCACCCATTTAGAAGGGGCATGAGGAGGACCTTCTCTCAGAGGGTCATGAATCTTTGGAATTCTCTACCCCAGAGAGCTGCGTCATTGAATATATTCAAGACTGAGATGGACAGATTTTTGAACTCTGGGGGAGTCAAGAGTTATGGGGAACAGAAAGGAAATTGGAGTTGAGGCCAAGATCAGGTCATCCATGATCTTAATGAATGGAGGAACAGGCTTGAGAGACCAAATGACCTACCCCAGCTCCTTTCCTTATGCTCTAAAGCTGCTTCACTCTGTCCAATTCCAATATCATTGGAATCCTTTATCTGAATGACAAACCTAGTAACTCCTTTCATATTAGCCAACGTCTGTATTTTCCCATGAATACATTGTTGGTGATTATAACATGTTCTAAAATCTATCATCCTCAGTTTAACCCTCTTGCATAAAGCTAGATTTTTCAGTGGAATTCAGGATTTGTAACTGTGGGAAAAGATATGTTTATTAAATTGGTGGCATCCAGGGGTGGTACTTTGCACTTCAAGAGGCACCACTAATACGGACACTAACACAAGTCAAGCAATGCAGACACCGAATGGACACAAGTGACACTGACACCTCCAAGCAGAAATAAAGTGCTGTGGATCACATGGTTTATTTTTTGAACTCATTTGTTGTACAGTAAAGGAGCAACTAATTACAATTAGTGTGTGGTAGCACTGAGAACACCAAGGTATACAGCCTAGCCTACTACCACATATGCTACCTATATACAGCCTAGCCTGCTACCATATGTACTACTTGTAGCCACAGCATTAAACGATCCCACAGCAATAAACGCCTTACGTGGATCTAGTGTCCCTGTATTTTCTTGTACAAATTTTTTTCAATATTACCGTTTCAGGAAAACATTTTCGCATTTTGCACCGATATCTCGTTAACCCATTCCCTACCTCGAAGAAGGTCACCCGGCTCATTGTCGCAGGAGCTTCCGAGCGTTAGGCGCCGCTCACTGTGTAATCTCCGGAGCAGCTCCGATCTCCGATGCTCTCAGCTCACTGACAGCTCAGATTCAGCTCAGCAGCAGCTTGACAGTGGACGGTCCCTCGACCATCTCTCCCCCCTCCCCACCCCCCCACCACGGGCTCTGGGGAAACTCTATCCAGGGTGGAGCTAAGAACGAAATGTGACTTTTGGCCAAGAATGGGAGCATCTCCCACATCCAAGTCTCAATGACTCCACGGGAATTTAGCGCAGACTTCGATTGCCATTACTCCACACCAGGGAAAGTACTTTTCAGTGGTTGGTTAGAATAGCAGCTGTGTGACTCGCAGCTCCTAGGGGTCAATTTCCTTTCCATTTTAACCCCTTTCGTCTCTTGATCGTGGCGATTGCATTGCCATCTGACAACACATTGGGATGTGCTGTGATCTGCAGTCCAACTGTGCTCAGTCCATAAAAACAAAAAGCTAAAAGCTACTGCGGATGCTGGAAATCCAAAACAAAAACAGAATTACCTGGAAAAACTCAGCAGGTCTGGCAGCCAGACCTGCTGAGTTTTTCCAGGTAATTCTGTTTTTGTTTTGTGCTCAGTCCATGTTGATCAATGGATTTGAGTGACAGTCCACACAAAGGTATAAATACGAATTGAAGGTAAAGTTAGCCCCAGTCGTTTATCCCACTAGAGCCTTCATTTCTCAAACATGAAGTGCTCTGTAACTGCAGATGAGGCAACAAGGTAGGAAATTCTGGAAATACTCAGCAGGTCAGGCAGCATCTGTAGAGAGAGAAACCAGGATAAGGTTTCAGGGTGGTGACCTTTCATCTAAACTTGGAAATGTTAGAAATGTAATAGGTTTTAAGCAAGTGAAAGTGGGGACGTGGGGTGGGGTGGGAGGATGATTGGAAAAGGAATAAAAGGGAAAGGTACGTGACAGGGTGTAAGACGAGAGATAATTATGGATAAGGATAGGTCTGGTCCTCGAGTTGAGATTCTAAATTGGAGAAAGGCCAATTTTGTGGAAATGAGAAAGGATCTAGGAAGAGTGGATTGGCATAAGTTGTTTTCTGGCAAGGATGTGTTCAGTAAGTGGAAGGCATTCAAAGGCGAAATTTTGAGAGTGCAGAGTTTGCATGTTCCTGTCAGGATTAAAGGCAAAGTTAACAGGCATAGGGAACCTTGGTTTTCAAGGGATATTGGCGATCTGGTTAAGAAGAAGAGAGAGGTGTATAGCAGGTATAGGCAACAAGGAGCAAATGAGGTACTTGTAGAGTATAGAAAATGTAAGAAAATACTAAAGAAGGAAATCAGGAAGGCGAAAAGAAGACATGAGGTTGCTTTGGCAGATAATGTGAAGGTAAACCCGAAGGGTTTCTACAAGTATATTAAGAGTAAAAGGATAGTAAGGGACACAATTGGTCCCCTTGAAGATCAGAGTGGTCGTCTATGTGTGGAGCCTCACGAGATGGGGGAGATCTTAAACAGTTTTTTTGCATCAGTATTTACTCAGGAAACTGGCATAGTGCATAAGGAAGGAAGGGAAACAAGCAGTAATGTCATGGAACATATAGAGATTAAAGAGGAGGAGGTGCTTGCTGCCTTATAGCGAATAAAGGTAGATAAATCCCCCGGGCCTGACATGATATTCCCTCGGACCTTGAGGGAGACTAGTGTAGAAATTGCAGGGGCCCTGGCAGAAATATTTAAAATGTCCTTAGCCACGGGTGAGGTGCCGGAGGATTGGAGGGTAGCTCATGTTGTTCCGTTGTTTAAAAAAGGCTCCAAAAGTAAACCAGGTAATTACAGGCCAGTGAGCCTGATGTCAGTAGTAGGTAAATTATTGGAAGGTGTTCTGAGAGATCGGATATACAATTATTTGGACAGCCAAGGGCTGATTAAGGATAGTCAGCATGGCTTTGTGCGTGGTAGGTCGTGTTTAACGAACCTTGTAGAGTTTTTCGAGGAGGTTACCAAGAAAGTAGATGAAGGAAAGGCTGTGGATGTTGTCTACGTGGACTTTAGTAAGGCCTTTGACAAGGTCCCACATGGGAGGTTAGTTCAGAAGATTCAGACACTTGGTATCCATGGAGAGGTTGTAAACTGGGTTCGAAATTGGCTGTGTGGGAGAAGACAGAGAGTGGTAGTGGATGATTGCTTCTCAGACTGGAGGCCTGTGACTAGTGGTGTGCCTCAGGGATCTGTGCTGGGACCATTGTTGTTTGTTGTCTATATCAATGATCTGGATGATAATGTGGTAGATTGGATCAGCAAGTTTGCTGATGACACTAAGATTGGAGGCGTTGTGGACAGCGAGGAGGCTTTCAGAGCTTGCAGAGGGATCTGGACCAACTGGAAAAGTGGGCCAGAAAATGGCAGATGGAATTTAATGCAGAAAAGTGTGAGGTGTTGCATTTTGGAAGGACAAACCAAGGTAGGACATACACAGTAAATGGTAGGGCACTGTGGAGTGCGGAGGAACAAAGGGATCTGGGAGTTCAGATACATAATTCCCTGAAAGTGGCATCACAGGTAGACAGGGTTGTAAAGAAAGCTTTTGGCATACTGGCCTTCATAAATCAAAGTATTGAGTATAGGAGTTGGGATGTTATGGTGAGGTTGTATAAGACATTGGTGAGGCCAACTTTGGAGTATTGTGTGCAGTTCTGGTCGCCTAACTACAGGAAGAATATCAGTAAGATTGAAAGAGTGCAGAGAATATTTACTAGGATGTTGCCGGGTCTTCAGGAGTTGAGTTACAGGGAAAGATTAAACAGGTTAGGACTTTATTCCTTGGAGCGTAGAAGAATGAGGGGAGACTTGATAGAAGTTTACAAAATTATGAGGGGTATAGACAGAGTAAATGCGAGTAGGCTCTTTCCACTTAGATTAGGAGAAATAAACATGAGAGGACATGGCTTTAGGGTGAAAGGGGAAAGGTTTAGGGGGAACATTAGGGGGAACTTCTTCACTCAGAGAGTGGTGAGAGTGTGGAATGAGCTGCCATCTGACGTGGTAAATGTGGGCTCACTCTTAAGTTTTAAGAATAAATTGGATAGATACATGGATGGGAGAGGTCTGGAGGGTTATGGACTGGGTGCAGGTCAATGGGACTGGTGGAATAATATTTTGGCACATACTAGAAGGGCCAAATGGCATGTTTTTCTGTGCTGTAGTGTTCTATGGTTCTATGGTTCTATTAAATGTCAATAAGATTGGTGGTACAGGTCGAAAGGGAATGGTAATGAGGTAAGTACCTCAAGCAGTGTTGTTCTCCAATAAGATTTCAATGTGGCAAATCAGGACACCATATTCGCTGCATGATACAAAATACATGCAATATTAATAGTTCAAATGTGCCATCTTTTGAAATTAGTTTTGACGTTTTAAACCGTCAGCAACCAAGACTGACACGCTCACTGTCACAGCCAGGAGAACAGCTTGAAAACGGTTTTGCGATCCAACTGTTCTGCAAAGCAAGTCTGCTGTATACACTCTCAAAGGGTGGTGACAATCTGTTAACTAAAGTGCTCTGTTCCTGATTGTGTGCTCCAGTTTATTTCAAACAAAACACATTTCTTGAAGAGTAAACTGACCCTATTTTGTCAGAACTGATACATTAGGAGTCTCAGGGAGGGAAAGAAATCGACAAATCTCCACATATTAGCTCCTGTGCTCTGACTCTTGCCATGCCTACACTATGGTGCCTGCCGTTTCCAAACACATTGGATAGTTAATAGATCTTTGCTCTTGGCCAACCTCCTGTAATCTCTCCTTTCACACCAATAGCGCCCTATCCCTTTCAATCACGAATTTCAATAGTTCCACAGTATTAAGATGAAGGCTGAACACAGTGGGATGCTGCTGCTTGCAAAAGTTGCCCATTGGCAGCCAGCCTTGCAGCACTGCCTGTCACTCCCATACCACAACTGTTTTGCGAAAACCACCAGATACCAGCTGAACAAAACCAAGTTATTTAGTTAGCATTCCCTTGTGCCGTTAGGTTCCCCAAGAAAATTTTGCGAGCGATCGGACCACCGTCCTTCCAAAGGCCAGCTCTGCTTTTGCAGTTCTTCACAGGACACAGATCTAAATGCATAATTATTTAGAACCATTCAGAGAGAACAGGGACAGAGAAGGTAACATACAGCAGACGATTTTTCTCGTTGCATTGAGTAAGTGGCCCTTCAGCTTCCAGGTCACCAGCAACCTGACAAACTATATTCTGATAAACATAGTCACGGTTTGATATGGGACTCCCGTCTCACAGTGACATGGTTGATTCTTCCTTGCTCATTTAGAGACGGATGGCAAATAGCGATCTAATTGAGTGACACCCATACTCATAACCACCGCTGTAATTTTAACACAACTTCAGTATGGTGTTGCTCTAAAAATGATCAGCATCAACTCACCACATGTCTATGGCCGATTGTGTGTAGTCAGCCTTGGGATAGGTAAGGGGCTAACGGTTAGAAATTAGAAGGTGACTTAGGGGAAACTTTGAGGTTGAAACCACTGAAAATCGGTGTCAAACCAGGAGCATGAGCTAATTAAAATAAGAACAAAAAGTGCTGGAAAAGCTCAGCATGCCTGGCAGCATTTGTGGAGAGAGAAACAGAGTTAACCTTTCGAGGCCAATATGACTCTTCTTCGGAACTGAGCTAACACGAACCAACTGTTTGCGTTCCTATATTTACCTTCCTATTGTGCATTTGATCCGTTTGTAAAGCGACTGCATTGCAAAACGAGGAGAGAAGGCAGACCATTCAATTCATGCTCAGACCAGTGGTGACATTTTATATATGGAACATGCTTGAGCTAATGACTTCATGAATGTGTGTAATGCTGTCACATTTGCAGTTTGCAGGCATGATGACATCAGCAAATGACACAGGAGCAGCACATTTACTGACCCCAGGGAGACCCAGTTAAAAACAAACAAGCTTTTCTAATTCCCTGATTAGAGTTATACAGCAGCTCAATTTTAATGTGGTCATATACTATGTGATCCACCTTCTTGAACTGCTATATTCCATGTGGTGTAGGTACACCCACAGTACTGTTAGGAAGTGAGTTCCAGGGTTTGATCCAGTCATGTTGAAGGAATGGTGGAATTTTTCCAAGTCAGGGTGATGTGTGGCTTGGAGGGGAACTTGCAGGTGTTGGTGTTCATTTGCTGCCCTTATCCTTCTGTGTGGCATAGGTCGGTGATTTGGAAAGTGCTGTCAAAGGATCCTTGGTGAGTTGCTGCAGTGCACCTCATAGATGGTACACACTGCTCCCACTGTGCACCAGTGGTGAAGGGAGTGAATGTTTATGATGGTGGTTGGATGCCAATCAAGCAGGCTGTTGGAGGAATCAGAAGTTATAAATATTCAGTGATCTACATAATTTTACACACATCATATTCCCTGCTGTAAAGGGGCATCTTCATCTGTACAAAAGCAATAAGCTGACACCAAAACAAAAATTGCTGGAAAAACTCAGCAGGTCTGAAGGCGTCTGTGGAGAGAAAGACAGAGTTAACGTTTCGAGTCCGTATGACTCTTCATCAGGACTTCAATAAACTGTGGATGCTGTTAATCTGGTATAAAAGCAGAAAATGCTTGTGATACTCAGCAGGTCATACAGCATCTGTGGAGAGAAACAGACTGAAAGAGAGAGAGGAAGAATATACAGCACTTTTCACGACTACCAGATGTCTCAAAACACTTTACAGCCAATGAAGTATTTTAAAAGACAGAAACAAAAATTGCTGGAAAAACTCAGCATGTCTGACAGCATCTGTGGAAAGAAAGACGGAGTTAATATTTTGAGTCCATATGACTCTTCTTCAGAACTAAAGAGAAGTAAAAATTTGGTGAAATATATACTGTTTAAGGGGAATGGGACAGGTGAAGCTGGATACAAGTTCAGTGATATGTGGAGGCAAAGGAAAAATTGCGAAAGATGTCATAAACAAAAGGTCGAAGGGGTGTTGATGGTGGTGATACTGGCTAAAGGAGGTGCTAATAATGACATTAAGAGTAGAAAGGATGAGCAAGTGACAGATGGCCCTAGGTGGGGGTGGGGTGGGGGGAGGGGACTGTATGGGAGAAAAGATCAAAATAGACTAGAAGGTGGGGACACTGAATGGAAACAGATTTTAAAAATAATAATAATAGAAATAGGTGAAAAAAATATATATATATAAATTTAAAAATAAATAGTTGGAAAAAGGGGAGCAAAAAGGGGTGAGGATGGAGGAGAGAGTTCATGATCTGAAGTTGTTGAACTCAATATTCAGTCCGGAAGGCTGTAAAGTGCCTAATCGGAAGATGAGGTGCTGTTCCTCCAGTTTGCGTTGAGCTTCACTGGAACATTGCAACAGGCCAAGGACGGACATGTGGGCACGAGAGCAGGGTGGTGTGTTGAAATAGCAAGTGTCAGGAAGGTCTGGGTCATGCTTGCAGACAGACCAAATGTGTTCCGCAAAGCAGTCACCCAGTCTGCGTTTGGTCTCTCCAATGTAGAGGAGGCTGCATTGGGAGTAGCGAATGCAGTAGACCAAATTGAGGGAAGTGCAAGTGAAATGCTGCTTCACTTGAAAGGAGTGTTTGGGCCCTTGGACGGTGAGAAGAGGGGAAGTAAAGGGGCAGGTGTTGCACCTTCTGCAGTTGCATGGGAAGGTGCCGTGGGAGGGGGTTTGAGGTGTTGGGGGTGATAGAGGAGTTGTCCAGGATGTCCCAGAGGGAACAGTCCTTATGGAATACCGAGAGGGGTGATGAAGGGAAGATGTGTTTGGTGGTGGCATCATGCTGGAGTTGATGGAACTGGTGGAGGATGATCCTTTGAATGCGGAGGCTGGTGGGGTGAAAAGTGAGGACAAAGGTGACCCTATTGTGGTTCTGGGAGGGAGAGGAAGGTGTGAGGGCAGAGGCATGGGAGATGGGTCAGACATGGTTGAGGGCCCTGTCAACCACTGTGGGTGGGAAATCTCAGTTAGGGAAGAAGGAAGACATGTCAGAAGCGCTGTTTTGGAAAGTGGCATCATTGGAATAGATGCAACAGAGGCAAAGGAACTGAGAGAATGGGATGGAGTCCTTACAGGAAGCAGCGTGTGATGAGTTGTAGTCGAGGTAGCTGTGGGAGTCAGTGGGCTTGTAATGAATATTGATGGACAGTCTATCACCATCACTTGCCTCTCCGGGACAAGTATTTTCAAAGTCACTGCTGTAATATAGGAAACATGGGAGACAATATTGTGCGCAGAAAATTCCCACAAACAGCAATGTGAAAACGACAGGATAATCTGTTCTTATGATGTTGATTGGGGGATAAATTTTGGCCAGGACGATGGGAATAATTCTCCTGCTGTCCTTCAAAATAGTTGGTCCCTTTACATCCAAAAAGCAGGCAGGTGGGGCTTTAGTTTAATGTCTCCCCCAAAAAAATGGCACCCCCAACAGTGCAGCACTTCCTCAGTACGGCACTGGACTGTCAATCTTGAATTTGGTGCTCAAGCATTCAAGCGAGAAACAGAATGAACGTTTCAGATTCATGACATTTCAACAGAACTGGGAAAAATGAGAAATGTAATATGTTTAAAAAAGTGAAATGGTGGGAAAAGAACAGACGGGAAGGTCTGTGATAGAAGTAAAATACTGCAGATGCTGGAAATCTGAAATAAAAACAGAAAATACTGGAAAAATCCCTTGGCATGCTGCAATGTTCCAGTGAAGCCCAGCGCAAACTGGAGGAACAGCAACTCTTCTTCCGATTAGGAACTTTACAGTCCTTCAGGCTTAACATTGAGTTCAACAACTTCAGACCATAAACTTTCTCCTCCATCTTTACCCCTTTAAAAAAATTTTTAAATTCTTTAAACTTTTGATGGCCCACAGCAGCTTGTGGATGCCCATTCTTGAGTTGCTAGATCTGTTCAATATCTAACCCATTTAGAATGGTGGTTGTGCCACACAATATGATAGAGGGCATCCTCAATGTGAAGATGGGACTTCACCTCCACAAGGACAGTGCGATTGTCACTCCTACCGATGCTGCCATGGACAGATGCATCTGCAGCAGGCAGATTGCTGAGGATAAGGTCAAGTATGTCTTTCCCTCTTGTTGGTTCCCTCACCACCTGCCGCAGACCCAGTCTAACAGCATTGTCCTTTATGACTCAGCCAGCTCGGTCAGTAGTGGTGCTACTGAGCCACTCTTGGTGATGGACATTGAAGACCCCCACCCAGAGTACATTCAGTGCTTCCTCCAAGTGGTGTTTAACATGGGGAAGTGCTAACTCATCAGCTGAGGGGCGACAGTATGTGGTAATCAACAGGAGGTTTCCTTCCCTGTGTTTGACCAGGTGCAATGAGACTTCATGGGGTTCAGATTCGATATTTAGGACTCCCAGGGCAACTCCCCCCTGACTGTATACCACTGTGCTGTAACCTCTGCTGGGTTTGTACTGCTGGTGGGACAGGACATACCCAGTCATGATGATGGAGGTGTCTGGGACATTATCTGTAAGGTACGATTCTGAGAGTATGACTATGTCAGGCTGTTGCTTGACTCATCTGTGAGACAACTCTCCCAATTTTGGCACTAGCCCCCAGATGTTAGTAAGGAGTTCTTTGCAGGGTCAACAGGGCTGATCTGAACATAGAGCTTCTGCCTCCAAGACAGGGATAGAACCCACCATGCCACAGGACTTCCCTCAAAAACAACAAAAGAGCGTAAAAGAGAGATCATACATTTCTTCATTATTAGTGATATATTAATATCACTAATAATATTAGTGGATTTCATATGTTACAAACACGAAAGAATAACTATATACCCTTCAACCAGGGGTCTTTTCAAATGATGAAGTGTAGGAAGTTCTTTAAATTCATGAGAACAAGAAAATATTAGCTTATATTAATGCTACAGTAACCCTGCCAATTAGCCTACATCTCAAGTGCAAGCTTACTTGTTAACTTAAGAATCAAAAGTCCAACCATAAAGTTTGGGACTTTATTTGGATAGTCAATAAATAATAACAACAACAACGTGTATTTAAATAACACCTTTAACATAGTAACACATCCCAAGACACTTCACAAGGGCATTATCAAACAAAATTAGACACCGAACCACATAAGGCGATATTGGAGCAGATGGGCAAAAAACTTAGTCAAAGGCATAGGTTTTAGAGAGTATTAAAGGAGGGAAGAGAGGTAGAGAGGTGGAGGTGTTTAGGGAGGGAATTCCAGAGCTTAGGGCTTGACAAGTAAAGGCACAGGTGGAGAGATTAAAATTAGAATGTTCAAGAAGCCAGAATTGGAGGAGCACAAATATCATGCAGAGTTGTAGGGCTGCAGAGAATACAGAGATAAGAGAGGTGAGGGCATGGACGGATCGAAAGCAAGGGTGTAGTAAGTCAGCAGGCACAGGGATGATAGGTGAATATGGTAGCAGAGTTTGGATGACCTTAAGTTTATGGAAGGTAGAATGTGGGAGACCTGCATGGAGTACACTGGAATAGCTAGACCTAGAGGTATGACTGAGGGTTTCAGCAGCAGATGAGTTTAGGCAAAGTTGGAATTGGTTGATGTTACAAAGTAGGGAATAGGCAGCCTTAGTGATGGTTGTGGATATATGGCTGGCAGCTCATCTCTGGGTCAAATAGTTGCAAAGGTGGTTGTGAGCAGTCTGATTCAGCCTCTGACAATTGCCAGATAGAGAAATGGAGTTTGTGGCAGGGACTGAAGACAATGGCTTGCCAATAGTTAATTGGAGGAAATTTCTGCTCATCCAGTACTGGGATGTCGGAGACGCGCTCTGACCATTTAAGGACAGTATTGAGGTTAAGAGAGGTGGTGGTAAGGAAAAGCTGGACATCATCGGCATATTTGTGAAAACTGACACTGTGTTTTTGGATGATGTCACCAAGAGGCAGCAAGTAGATGGAAAATAGCAGTGGGGCCAAGGATAGATCCTTGGGGGACACCAAAGGAGATGATACAGGAACAGGAAGAGAAGCCAGTGCAGCTAATTCCCTGGGTACAAATGGATAGCTAAGAATGAAACCTACAGGAGCGTGCAGTCCCACCCAGCTGGATGATGGAGGAGAGATTTTGGATGGTGATGGTGTGGTCAAGTGTGTCAAAGACTGCAGACAGGCCAAGAAGGACGATGAAGAATAATTTACCTTTGTGACAGCTACACAAGTTCTCATTTGAACTTGGATAAATAGGATCGCAGCCATAAAATGTGTAACTTCTTTGTAGAATATGACAAAGATGAATGTTTCCATGTAAAACAACACCTTGTTTCAAGTTTTAACATAGCCATAAAAAGGGCATGATTAAGAGGCCTTCCAACCTCACTTTCTTTGGCACTGATCTCCTTACCACATAAACAGGTAATGAAATAGTCCTTCACCGTTTGTTGCCTTTGGTTCTGTCCCTAGCTGCTTTGGATTTCATTTGAATATTAGTGCTTTAGGTCACTTCAAAGTCACATTGCCTCAGAAGAGCCAGATAGACATAAGTTGTCTTATATTGACTCACACACCATCATGAAACATATCCATATAAATGCCATCGAACTGGCAACATAATTTATGGAACAGTCGTTTAATCTTCATCTAGATGTTAATTCTGCTCAATATCTTGGACCAACCTCTACTCTGCTATATCTATCAATGGGCCCAAGAATTCTGTGAAATCTTAGGTTACGTTCAAGCTGCCAGGATGGCTTTGGAAGGTGACTACAAATATTGCAGATCAAATGAAATGTTCTCCTAAACCAAAACAAGGATAATTAAACTGTCACCAGGATAGGAAATTAGCTGTGTGCTAATTAATATAGCCATCAGGTATACTGTCTGAAGGTTTCCAATTTAGATATGGGTACGACTTTTACATGTGCTTGATTTATCAATTTCCTCTCCATCCATACAATTTAAACAACCAATGTCTCTCATTACTGATACAGGCTCCAATTCCTGCAACAGCTGATGTAAACAGGTAGTAGCAGAGTTACAGGTACAGGTACAGGGGTGAGAAAAGCACTGGTGCACGATATCCTGTGGAGATACTTGGATGGCAGTGCGGCAGGGGGCGGGGCTAAATGTCACTGCAGTGGGCGTGGAAAATAACACAGGGGCGTGGCTAGTGGCGGCAGGGCGGGGCTAAATGACACTGCAGAGGGCGCGGAAAATAACACAGGGGCGTGGCTAGTGGCGGAAGGGCGGGGCTAAATGACACTGCAGAGGGCGTGGAAAATAACACAGGGGCGTGGCTAGTGGCGGAAGGGCGGGGCTAAATGACACTGCAGAGGGCGTGGAAAATAACACAGGGGCGTGGCTAGTGGCGGAGGAGTCGGGATAAATGTCACTGTAGTGGGCGGGGCTAGGGATGAGGGCTGTGGCTGAAGGCACTGGTGTGGGCGCTAGTGACGCAGGGGGCGATATACTTATGAGGGAGGGTGTAAGGCTAATTGGGGTAGGAGCTAGTGCTGACATTTTTGAGGCTGGAAATGTAGGTGCAGTGACGTAGTTTGGGGGCGGGACGGCGATGGGGTGATTGTGGACGGGGTAGTGAACTGTTTGGGCGGTGACGGTGTTGGGGGCGGGGCGGAAGGGTGGCGAGCTATTTGGGGCGTGACGGGAGGGCGGTGACGGCGTTGGGACGGGAGGGGTGACCTCGTTGGGGGCGGGACGGGAGGGCGGTGAAGGCGTTGGAAACGGGACGGGAGGGCGGTGACGGCGTTGGGGGGCGGGGGTGATGGCGTTGGGGGGCGGTGCGGGAGGGCGGTGACGGCGTTGGGGGCGGGGCGGAGTGACGGCATTGGGGTGGGGTTACGGCGTTGGGGGCGGGGCGGGGGTGACGGCGTTGGGGGCGGGGCGGGGGTGACGGCGTTGGGGGCGGGGCGGGGGTGACGGCGTTGGGGGGTGGGCGGGGGTGACGGCGTTGGGGGGAGGGCGGGGGTGACGGCGTTGGGGGGAGGGCGGGGGTGACGGCGTTGGGGGGAGGGCGGGGGTGACGGCGTTGGGGGGAGGGCGGGGGTGACGGCGTTGGGGGGAGGGCGGGGGTGACGGCGTTGGTGGGCAGGGCGGGATGGCCGTGACGACATTGGGGGCGGGGCGGGAGGGCCGTGACGGCATTGGGGCGGGGCGGTGACGGCTTTGGGGGCGGGGCGGGAGGGGAGGGCGGTGTTGGGGGGCGGGGCGCCGACTCGGTTCTGAGGGGAACAGGGGTGTTCCGCCATGTCTGGTTGCGAGATGCAGATGGAAGGCGGCAAGCAGCTGTTCGCTCAGGCCTCGGCCGTCTCCATCCACACCGGCAACATCGTTAACTGGAGCCGGCTAAAGAAGAAATGCCCGACCTCGCCCAGCGAGGAGGTGAGCTGGAAGCGGGGGGGGAGCCGAGGCCGCGCCGCAGCTCAGGCCGCGGGGGAGGGGGGGGAAAGTTCCTGCTGAGCGGCGCTGCTGTCGGCTTGTAGCAGGCCCGGCCTTGGGGTCCCGGCCTTACCCCTCACTCACTCACTCACTGTCTCTCTTGCAGTTACAGGATTGTATTCGGGAGACTCTGGAGAAATGGTGTTCTCAGGTCAGCCCTGAGTTGCTGAAGGTGAGTGAGCAGTGTCTATACACTCAGTACTGGCTGGTTACATAACGCCGGGAAATGGCCATTGCTGACTGCTTTTTGAGGACCCGCGGGGGGCGGGTAGTTTGCAGTAAAAACCACCTCCTTGCAGAGGATGATCCGGCACAGAAGGAAACCATTCGGCACATAGTGCCTGCCTTCTGAAAGGATTATCTAATTAGCCTCACATATGGACATTCGCCCCAGCGGTGCATACATTGTACATACCTGGGTATGGCTAGGTTCAGGATTTTTTTTAGTGTAACAAGCTAGTGGGAAGACTGGTTGCAGTTGAGATGTCAGTCGTGGCTTAGTAGCACTCAGCACTTAGAAGGTTGTCAGAAAACCCATTGCAGGACCCGAGCAGAGAAAAAAAAATCAAGCCTGACATTCTGGTGCAGTACTGAGGGACTGCTGCACTGTTGGAAGTGCCATCTTTCGGATGAGACATTAAAACCAAGGTAAAAGCAAAATGCTGTGGAAATCTGAAATAAGAACAGAAAATGCTGGAAAAACACAGCAGGCCTGGCAACATCTGTGGAGCGAGAAGTAGAGTTAACGTTTGGAGTCTGTATGACTGACTGTCCTTCAGACTCTTCTGAAGGAGAATCATGCAGACTCGAAACATTAACTCTGTTTCTCTCTCCACAGATACTGCCAGATGTGAATTTGTCCAGCATTTTCTGTTTTTGGTTTATATTAAAACCAAGGCCCTGTGTTCCCCTGTAGATGGGCATAAAAATTCCTGTGGCACTATTTTGAAGACCGGGGTATTTTTTTCCAGTTGTCCTGGTCAATATTTATCACTCAATCAAAATCAAGAAAGCAGAATTATCTGGTCATTATCACATTGTTGTTTGTAGGGGTTTGTTGTGTATAAATCGGCTGTTTTTTCTTCTATGTTACAATAGTGATTACCTTTTCAAAAAAAAATCCATTAGCCCTACAGTGTTTTGGAATGTCCTGTGATTGTGAAAGGTGCTATTATATATACAAGTATGTCTTCAAAGAGAAGCAAAGAGGGATGATGAGGAAAGACTGGCAGGCAACATAAAGGGGAATCCCAGAGTCGGCATGTAAATAGTAAGACGGTGGTAAAAGAAGTAGGGCCAATTAGGGACCAAAAAGAGGATTTACACTTGGAGGCAGGGGGCATGGCGGAGATGTTAAATGAATACTTTGCATCTATTTTTACCAAGGAAGCAGGTGCTACTACGGCCATGGTGACAGGCGAAAACTCTTGTCACTAGAAGGTTTCAAAATTGATAAAGAGGAAGTGTTGGATAAACTGTCGGTTGTTAAAGTTGACATAGCACCAGGACCAGATGAGATGCATCCAAGGATATTGTAGGGAATAAGAGTGGAAATTGCAGGGCACTAGCCATAATCTTTCAGTCTTCCCTAGACTCGGGAGAATTGCAAACATTACATCCTTGTTCAAAAAAAGGTTGTAAGTGTAAGCCCAACAATTACATACCTGTCATTTTAGCTTCAGTGGTGAGGAAGCTTCTAAAAGCAGTTATTCGGGATAGAATTAGTAGTCACATGGAAAAATATGAGTTGATTTTGAAGAGCCAGTGTGGATTTCTAAAGGGGAAATAATGTTTAACTAACTTGCTGGAGTTTTTTGAAGAGGTAACAGAGTAGATGAGGATAATGCTGTTGATGTGGTGTACATGGACTTTCAAAAGACATTCGATACAGTGCCACACAACAGACTTGTGAGATAAGTTATAGCTCATGGAATAAAAAGGACAGTAGCAACATGGATACAAAATTGGCTGAGTAATAGGAAACAGAGGGTAATGGTCAATGGATATTTTTCAGGCTGGAGGAAGGTTTGTGTTGGGGTTCCCCAGGGGTTGGTATTGGGACCCTTGCTTTTCCTGATGTATATTAATGATCTAGATCTTGGTATGTGGGGCACAATTTCAAAGTTGGCAAATGATACAAAACTTGAAAGCATTGTAAACTGTGAGGCGGACGGTATAGAACTTCAAAAGGACATAGACAAGTTGATGGAGTGGGCAGATAGGTGGCAGATGGAGTTCCGTGCAGAGAAGTGTGAGGTGATGTACTTTGATGGGAAGAACATGGAGAGACAATATAAAATAAGGGGTATAATTCTTAAGGGGGTGCAGGAGCAGAGGGACCTGGGTGTATATGTGCATAGATCATTGAAGGTGGCAGGACAGGTGGAGAGAGCAGTTCATAAAGCATGCAGTATCCTGGGATCCTGGGCTTTATTAATAGGGGCATAAGAGTACAAGAGCAAGGAGGTTATGCTCACCTTATACAAGAGACTAGTTACACTTCAGCTAGAGTATTGTGTACAGTCCTGGGTGCCACATTATGGGAAGGATGTGAAGTCATTGGAGAGAGTTCTAAAGAGGCTTACAAGAATGGTTCCAGGGACGAGAAACTTCAGTTATGAAAATAGTTTGGAGAAGTTGGGACTGTTCTCCTTGGAGAGGAGAAGGCTAAGAGGAGATTTGATAGAGGTGTTCAAAATCATGAGGGAGCTAGGTAGAGAAGATAGGGAAAAATTGTTCCCACTCGCAAAAGGATCGAGAACAACAGGGCTCAGATTTAAAGTGATTTGCAAAAGAAGCAATGTGATATGAGAAAAAAACTTTTTCACACAGCGAGTGGTTCGGGTCTGGAATGCACTGTATGGAAGTGTGGTGGAGGCAGGTTTAATCAAGGCATTCAAGAGAGTCTCAAGAGAATGGCACTGAGTCATAATGCTCATTTGGAGAGCCAGTGCAGACACAATGGGCCGATTGGCCTCCTTCTGCACTGTAACAATTATGTGATTCTATTAATGTATAAATACTATTTTTCTTACTGTTACGTTTTAAAGTCAGTGCCACTTGAAAGTAGTTTTTTCTCCACTCTGTGATTTTACATTTCTCTTTTGAGATGCTTCTAGCCCCATTCTGATACTTGGGCATAATGTGTGAATCTCCAAATGTACCAATAGGTTTCTATTTCCCTCTACAAACTTGAAATACAATCTTAAAGATGTCTTTTTTTTGGTTTTCCTCTCTACGTCAAAACTATTTTAAAAATTCTTTCACCGGATGTGGGTGTGCTTGCTGGGCGAACATTTGTTGCCTATCCCTAATTGCTCTTGAGAAATTAGATAGGGGAGTCTCCTTTTGGAGATTCACTTCCTTTTTAAAAACAAAATTAAACATGTTAAACAGATACACACTAAAATATTGCAGGTTTGGTGCTAGATTTATCAGTGTTATTTCTCTCCTAATAATTTCAGGGTTAACACACTGTAATACACCAGCAGTTTATGGAACACTGTTCGTGTCTCAGTCATGCTTGTCAGTAGGTTATTGTAATTTGATGGGTTGTGAATTTTCTTTATTTTTGTAGCAGATTTTTATTTATTATGCTGTTGCTGAAGGTTGTGGGTCCAAGTTTTACTTCATAATTTGAGTTCATAATCTAGACTGACTTTAGTGCAGTAATGAAAGAATGCTGTGTTGTCAGAGGCGCTGTCCAGTGGTTCCGACGGGCATTACAAATTCCATGGCACCATTTTGAATTTAATTGCAACATTCTCCTAGAATTTTGGTTCAGGTTTAACCTCTGGAAACAGATCAACTGGTCGTTCATTTTATTAGCTGTTTGTGGGACCTTGTTTACTGCACTTCATTGGATGCTTAGTTCTTTGGGAAGTCCTATTATGCTATATAAATGGAACTGATGTATTTCTGTCCTGCCTCTGTCAATAGTAGGCAGTGCCGTAGGTGCGTGGATATTGACTCTCCTGGTTAACTCTAACCAAGGTGATCTATGACAAAGTTGCTTGATGAAATGAGAGAACACACATGGAGTGCTGTATCCCCCTATATTCTCTCTCCACATGGTGGCAGTTCTCCTAAGTAAGCCAGAGCAGGAGTGTCCAAGCTGTCTGGGTTCCTGACATGAACCTTGGCAGGCATGAGTAAATCAACACTTCCATTAAATAGCATATATGTTAAATTACAAGGTGACAGAAATTTTAGTGTTCTGACGTAGGATTCATCTACCCCATGAGGTGCCATCACTACGAGCCCAATCCAAAGCCCTATGCCCATGACATTCAGATAGCAAGTAAAAGTATAGGTTGTCTGGGAAAACTCAGCAGGTCTGACAGCATCTGCGGAGAGGAACACAGTTAACGTTTCGAGTCCGTATGACTCTTCAACAGAACTAAGGAAAAATAGAAAAGAGGTGAAATATAAGCTGGTTTAAGCGGGTTGGGACAAGTAGAGCTGGATAGAGGGCCAGTGATAGGTGAAGATAACCAAAAGATGTCATGGTCAAAGAGGTGTTGAAGCTGGTGATATTATCTAAGGAATGTGATAATAAAGGTACAGATAGCCCTAGTGGGGGTGGGGTGGGGGGAAGGGATCGAAAAAGGCTAAAAGACAAAGATAAAACAATGGATGGAAATACATTTAAAAATAATGGAAATAGGTGGGAAAAGAAAAATCTATATAAATTATTGGAAAAAAGGGGGATCGGAAAGGGGGTGGGGATGGAGGAGAGAGTTCATGATCTAAAATTGTTGAACTCAATATTCAGACCTCCCTGTCGCTTGCCATTTCAACACTCCACCCTGCTCTCATGCCCACATGTCCGTCCTTGGCCTGCTGTATTGTTCCAGTGAAGCTCAACACAAACTGGAGGAACAGCACCTCATCTTCCGACTAGGCACTTTACCGGACTGAATATTGAGTTCAACAATTTTGATCATGAACTTTCTCCTCCGTCCCCACCCCCTTTCCGATCCCCCTTTCTTCCAGTAATTTATATAGATTTTTCTTTTCCCACCTATTTCCATTATTTTTAAATGTATTTCCATCCATTGTTTTATCTTTGCCTTTTAGCCTATTTCGATCCCTTCCCCCCACCCCACCCCCACTAGGGCTATCCGTACCTTTAATATCACCAGCTTCAACACCTCTTTGTCCTTTTGTCTATGACATCTTTTGGCTATCTCCACCTATCACTGGCCCTCTATCCAGCTCTACTTGTCCCACCGCCCCCCCCACCCCAAACCAGCTTATATTTCACCTCTTTTCTATTTTTCCTTAGTTCTGTTGAAGAGTCGTACGGACTCGAAACGTTAACTGTGTTCCTCTCCGCTGATGCTGTCAGACCTGCTGATTTTTTCCAGGTATTTTTGTTTTTGTTTTGGATTTCCAGCATCCGCAGTTTTTTGCTTTTATCTAGGTTGTCTGGATCCCGGGCCTGGAAAGCAAGTATTAGTAGGTTATTCATTTGTATGTGTTACAAGAGAAGCTTGGTCTTTCTCTTCACATTTGCACCTTTTAACAAAATAGCAATGGTTGGAGCTTTTAGTTTAACACCCTGAGACCACTTGTGTTCCCAGTCCCACCCTACCTGAATTCAGCTAACTCTGAATGCAGAGGCAATTCCTGGGTTCTGCATGTCTTGATGGCTCAGTAACGCAATGGATAATGCATTTAAAGATTTAATTTTTCAAACAATGCAGTAATTGCGAATTATTTTCCACTGCCTATGCCTTGTGTGTTATGGCACCTACGCTTGTGAATTGGCTGGAGGAACGATGTTCAATGAGATATATATACTCTGTTAAAAACAGAATTGATCGGTGAATTACAACAGTGATTTTCAGCATTTTCTTTTCACTGATTTTTTTTTTCCCTCCACTTTTGATTAACCTAGTAATGCGAGTGATATGTGCTTTGCAAAATAGATCTGTGATTAACTTGCTACTGCATTGTTTTGGTATGCTGTGTTCAATGAACAGTGACAAAAGCTTTCGATGGGTTCAAAGTTTAGAAATGTCTAAGAAGCAGCTGGAAAATATTGTTGGTTGTGTCCAGGAGGACGACTTACTCTGGGAAGTTCTTTGCATTATTTGTTGGCTGACAAGGCCAGCATTTATTGCTAGCCCTTGATTGCCCTGAGCAAGTAGTGGTGAGTCACCACCATGAACCGCTGCAGTCTGTGTATTGAAGGCACATCTATAGTTCTCTCAGGGAGGGTATTCCAGGATTTTGACGCAGTGACAATGAAGGAATGTCAATACACTTCCAATAAAAACAAAAAGTGCTTGAAATACTCAGTGGGTCTGGCAGTATTTGTGGAGGGAGAAACAGAGTTAACATTTCAAATCTGTGGCTTTTTATCGGACCACATGAACCTTTCTGATGAAAGGTCACAGATTTAGGGAGATGGTGGCGTAGTGGCAATGTCACTGGACTAGTGATCCAGAAATCCAGCTGGTGGGATTTGAATTCAATCAATAAATCTGGAATTGAAAACTAGTCTCAGTAATGGTGACTATGAAACTATCGATTGTTGTAAAAACCTATCTGGTTCACTAATGTCCTTTAGGGAAGGAAATCTGCTATCCTTACCTGGCCTACATGTGACTCCAGACCCATAGCAATGTGGTTGACTCTCAACTGCCCACTGAAATGACCTAGCGAGCCACCCAGTTCAAGGGCAATTAGGGATGGACAACAGATGCTGGCCTAGCCAGCGATGCCCACATCCCATGAAAGAATATGAAAAAAAGCACTTCAGCTGCCACCACAGTGTGTCAGTGGTGGATGGAGTGCCATGATGTATTTTGTACTATTGTTGTACATTTTGTACTATTATTGCAAAGATATGTTGTACTGATCTAAGTAAACAGCTGTTCTGTATGTTCATTCACTGTGAAACAGGTCTTGTATTAAGCCTTAACTTAGCATGTTGGTTCAGTGTGGCTCAGAGAGACTCAAGTACAAAATGCATATGTCTAGTTCAGTTGCCAATATTGCATTACCTTCGTCCCCTCCAGGGCCAAGCATTTGTAAAAACAGATATTGGGAAATTACTTAAATTGCACGAAACTAAATTACATAGACGTTTATGGAAGTGATTGATACTTTCCCACATTCAGTGACAATTGGAAGCCCCAGTTTGTAACATGCACCCAAATTACTGCTCTCGTTACATATGAACATATGAATTAGGAGCAGGAGTAGGTTGAGATTGAATATATCCCTATGTACATACAAGATGCTGCAGCTTCCAACCCGACTGCAGCTGTGGTTTCATTTTGTTTGTACGAGTAGTAATAGAACCAAATTCCTATGGGAAAGACAGTTAACTTTCAAAAGGAAAGATGCATATTTGCAAAGCTAACTAGTTGTATTGTAAGTAGCACATCCTTCACCCTTTCCAGGAAGAAATGATCACGAGGACTTTGATCAGTTTATCAACTTTAGCCTACACATATTTGCAGTGAGCAGCTACAAGTGGCAGAAAGCATTATCAGCAGCAAAGTTGTTTCATGGGTGTTTCGAATCTCCAAATTTCAGTGTCTTCCTTTTTTCTTTGTTGCAGGAGCCGCCTGCTACGCTGGAGTGTACTATAACTCAGGATGTAGACTCAATAAGCCCTGAGGAGAGAGAGGAAGTAAAAGTGTCAGGTAATGAAGAAGGGTACAGGCTCTGATATTTATGGAGATTGCAAGGGTGCATGTCAGTGGCTTGGAATGCAGAGGTCCTGCTTAATTCAATTCAATGCAAGAACTCGTTAGAATTTTTTAAAATTCCAGTTCGTATCCCATGGCCGGCCAGATTAAGAGGCTGCCAGGTGGAAAAATCTGTAGTGCGAGGCAGCTGCTGAGAACAGTCTGTGGCAATCGAGAAGGATGGGAATCAGTGGGGAGCATTCAAACTGAAGGAGACATTGTGGTGGGATGGGAAATGGGGTAAGATTTTGTTTTGGGCGGGGAGGGGGGGCTCTGGAGGTGAGCACTTCTCATGATTCTGAACAATGCTGGAAAAGCCCTTACCTGCTTGATGTGGCAGCGCCCTCCTTTCTTTAAGTTTCCTGAGCCCCAGAAAATTTAATCCACGGTTGTTGAATTGAAATGGTTGTCAGATCTAAGGGTTGCAGCCTTGTAAGTGTATTAAAATCACTAACCCACCTCTCCAGCCCCAAAGCCATCACGATTAAACTAGAAGTAAGAACAATCATGGTGTAAAAACAGAAAATGCTGGAAAAACTCCAGATCTGGCGGCATCTGTAGAGAGACAGTTAACGTTCTGAGTCCAATGAGACTTCTTGTCATGGTGGGTTGGGGCCATGTCTCATGGTTCTACCAATTCATTCCACTGTGCTCCCTCCCTGACCATATCTTGTCCATCAAGGTTTGGGGGAGCTTAAAATTCTCTCGTAAGGTGTTTTGGAGACGGCAACTTTTTCTTTTCTCTTTTCTTTCTCCCCCTCCCTCAATTCTTTGTCCCTTTCACTAGATTATTTCATCCTCAGTAAAAGAGCAGCATGGCTGAACTTGCCAACTTTGTAGATGTTGTCAGAGAAAGAACTACCCTAGTAGCTCTTCATTTACTCCAATCGTGATGTATCTGTGTTTTAATAACTACTGAGACATTCAAATGAAAGCTAAATAAACACGAGAGAAAGGAGGTTTAGGATAAATTGACAGGGTGAGGTGGTGGGAGGAGGCTTGTGTGGAACATAGCAGCATGGACCTGCTGGATAGAATGGTCCTATCTGTGTAATTGATGTGAAAAATATATAACACCTCTTCCATTATCCTTTCAGTGCTAACTTCCTCTTTAGGCTTTTCCCATGTTACGTGGGGTCATCTCAATACTGGTTGATCACCCTTCATGTCAGCCATCATTTGTTTTGGATTTGGTGGTGATTTTACGGCCGGATGTCTTTCCTGCTGCTAACCTTCCCCTTTATCTGGGCTAAGAAATAGTAACAATACACACTGGCTTGCCTGCACCAATAGCTGGGTTCTTCTGTGGCCAATAAGCCCTGGAGTGGGGCTTGAACTCTGGTACTTCCAGTTCAGAGGCATGAGCACAATTAACTGCGCCACTCAGATTTTCTTTCCAGTACTAATCCTGAATCTATGCTCCGCATCATCAATTCACTGACTGGGTGAAACCTTTCACTTATTACCCTCTTAAGCTGTATCACAATCTTTAACACTAGAATTAGATCTCCCCTTAGTCTCTCCTGACCCAAATTGAGCAGTTCAAGTTTTTCAAGTATCATTATAACTTAGATTTTGATATTTGTCTAGTGAATCTGTTTCCATTCTTCAATAAGCATGGTTCCCAGCAGTGGCATAACCAATGTACTGTACAGCTTCATTGCTTTTATATTCAATGTCCCTGTACAATCAAATACATTTTCCCTTTTTATGTCTTTTCAGCTTTCAATATGTGTCTACGCCATTGGACCTCTGTTCTGCATTTCATTGAGACTTTCACTATCTAGGGTATCTTTGCATTCTTTGTTCTTTCCCCTAAGGCTTACCTCTCTGTTAAACTGCATTTTCAATGTAAGAGCGCCTGTTCCAAGTTGCAGTTAATAAAAGATTCTGACTTCCAGTGTCCCAATCAGTAAAGTGGAAGCAAACACTGGCAACTTCATCTATAACAAAAATACAACATTAAACCAGGAATTAAATGTTCAATGGGTGCTGAGTAGAGCTGTGACCTGCAGGTGGACCTTCCGTTTTATGTGAATTTTTTGCACTTAAAATATTTTGAGGCGAGTTCTTGACTGTTTTGCTGTCTTTACATTTGTCAGTATGTTCATTATATGTGCTTTTAGTACTTTCATTTGCTGTGTGCAATCTTTTGCAAACTAAAATAAAAACAGTTATCAGGAACCTTATCTGTTGCATTAGTCAATCACATGCGTTTTTTTTTTGCATGCAGCAAAGCTTTTTCTAAGTGACCCTGACTCCTCGGGCATCAAGGATGCTGTGGAAAAAGGTAAGTGCCAGAATTGAGGTATTTTGATTTTTGTTTGCTCTTCAATGTACTTTGTTATATTTGCATCATTTTTAAATGTATATTCAACATGTTTAGAAATAATCTAACCACAATGTTAGTCAGTGGGCATTTGTTCAAATGATCTATCAGCTTAGTAATGATGAGTACAGTGACGTAGAGAATCCATGGTATCATGTTTTTATACAATAGTTTTGGGTTGTTATAGCTGTAGATGCAACTGCTCCTAGCCATATGGGCTTTCACTGCTCTGCTGCCAATCTCTAGATCAAATTTCACTTTTTAAAAGAAAATTGGCAAACACAACACAACCATCACAAGGATTATCAGGGATAGTCAGCATGGTTTTGTTAGGGGAAGGTTGTGTCTTATTAATTTAATCAAATTTTTTGAAGAAATAACAAGGAGGATTGATGAGGGTAGTGCAGTGAATGTTGTCTACATGGATTTTAGCAAGGCATTTGACTAGGTCCCACATGGCAGACTGGTCAGAAAAGTAAAAGCCCATTGGATACAGGGAAATGCGGTGAGTTGGATTCATAATTGGCTCAGCGACAGGAAACAAAGGGTAATGGTTAATGGATGTTTTTGCAAAACTGTTTCCAGTGATGTTCCACAGAGCTCGGTGTTGGTTCCCTTGCTGTTTATTGTATATATTAATGATTTGGACTGAAATGTGGATGGCATGATTAGGAAATTTGCAGTTGACATAAAAACTGGCCGTGTAGTTGATGGAGGAAAGGATAGCTATTGTCTCCAGAATGATATCAATGGTTTGGTTGAATGGGTGGAAAAGTGGCAGATAGAATTCAATCCAGAGAAGTGTGAGGTAATGCATTTGAGGAGGACAAACAAAGCTAGGGAATACACAATAAATACGAAGTTATTGGGAGGGGTAGAGGAAGTGAGAGACCTTGGTGTGCATGTCTACAAGTCCCTGAAAGTGGCAGGAATGGTGGATAAAATGGTAAAGAAAGCTCATGGAATGCTTACCTTTATTGGACGAGGTATAGAATACGAAAGCAGGGATGTAATGATGGAACTGTATAAAGTGCTGGTTAGGCCACAGCTGGAATTTTGTGTACAGTTCTGGTTGCCACATTACAGGAAGGACATAATTGCTCCAGAGAGAGTACAGAGGCGATTCACAAGAATGATGCCAGGGCTTGAAAATTGCAGCTATGAGGAAAGATTGGTTAGGCTGGTGTTGTTTTTCTTGGAACTGAGAAGGGTGAGGGGTGACCTGGTTGAGGTGTACAAAATTATGAGGGGCCTCAATAGGGTAGACAGGGATGCCCTGTTTCCTATAGAGGAGAGGGCAATTACCAAGGGGGCACAGATTTAAGGAGATTGGTAGAAGGATTAGAGGAGACATGAGGAAAAACATTTTCACCCAGAGGGTGGTGAGTGTTTGGAATGCACTGCCTGGTTTGGTGGTGAAGGCACAAGCCATCAACTCATTTAAAAGGCACCTGGATTTGCACTTAATGTGCTATAACCTGCAAGGCTACCGATCGGATGCTGGAAGGCAGAGTTAAAATGGGCAGCTAGTTTTTTTTATTTTTTGGATGGCACAGACATAATGGGCTGAATGGCCCACTTCTGTGTTGTAACTTTTCAATGGTTCTATGGTTCTATCTCAATCCAAACAATTAACTACACAACTTATCTAGTGTATTTATAGAAAAGATTCATTATTGTAAAGGAGCATCTTTTCAAATAACAAACATACCAACCTCTGAAATTTCATTTCGTTCCCATGTATTCAACAGGGTACAACAGATCAATATTAGTTAGTCTACCATTTGTTCTGATGGTAATATGCTTCCCAAATTTTAAATAGTTAATTAGCCAACATGGAATATTACATTGATATTTTTTCATTCACATTTAAGTGACTAGTGAACCCAACTATAAGAAATACTTGATAAACTTTGTCACTTGCATTATGGTCAGGTCCATTCGTTGTTTGAATTTGATATAGTGAGAAGTTCCATGAGACCTCACAATATCCAGACAAGACAGTTCATCTTAAGCGTATGTTACGATAGAAAATCCTTCTTTCTCAATATATACAAGATTTTTTTTTAAGTTGGCATAAACACAGTGCATCATTGAATATTTTAAATATATTAGGAGAAAAAATTCCTCCTATGAAAAGGTTTAAAATGGTGTGTATGCCTTTTGGGAGGAATTTCCTAGGCAGACCTTTCATGAGTGAGTGATATTCCATAGGCCCTATAGTCATATGCCCTAATCATTGTGAATTAACAATGGCATGAAAGGTGCTATATAAAAACAAGTTCTAATTTAAATCAGCCTGTGAACTCAAAATGATTACGCCTCATATGCTGTACATCTCGTATCATGTAAAAACTAGTCTGTTCTGTCTGTAAGTAAAAAGAATTTCTGTAAATACTCAGCAGATGTGACAGCATGTGTGGAGAGAGAAAAAGAGTTTGTGTTTCAGGTCTATGACCTTTCAATGGAACTGGCAAAATTTAGAGATGAAATAGGGTTTAAGCAAATACATAGTGAAAGGGCAGGAGAAGAATAAAAGGGAAGACCTACAATACAGTGCAGGAGTCAAAAGAATTTTTTTCTTCAAGGGCTCTTTTTGAGGAAAAGAAATGCCTGGCATAATTTTCTCGAGGGCTACTTTTTGATTTTGGGGGCTGCTTTATGGTTTTCGGGGGCTCCTTTTCCATTTTAACTAATTTCTTTATTAGGTGGTACCAGATAACGCACAGCAAGCTCCCACGAGCAGAAAATTGATAACCAGATATTCTGTTTTTGGGATGTTGCTCTCCCAAGTGGGATGGTGAGGAGGGGAATAAATCTGGGGAGATCTTGGTGATGCTACCGTCCTTTCACCTCATGACCTATGTTTAAACCTGGCTATGTTTAAACCTATGGCTTATGAGAGAGACACTCTCCTTTCCCTTTGCTGGCTTAAAGGATACCACATGAAACAACTTTTCATTGGGCCTGGGGGCCCACCCGGTCTACAAATACAGCCCCAAATTGCCAACCTCAGTCTGACAGGCCATGTGAATGGCTGGTGAGTAAAATGGAAAGTCACATTGTGCCATCGGATAGTCATCTTCATTTTGCACAGGGTGGCCCCAAGTCCACTTATCTAAAATTTGTTTATTGATGGAAAGCCTTTTCTGTTTTTGGTCCATCCTGTGAGGTTTCTATGGCCTCAAAAAGCATTAGCATTATGAACAATTTTTCAGTGACTATTCAAAATGCTGTGGAACAGACATGAGTATTTCAGAAGTAATTGAAGCAACATCTCCGGCAACTTGCCCCAGTGTTGTAGCATCCCAGACAACCTGCATCATGTCTGCCACACAGCATCCAAGAAGCATAACCTGCTCTGTTGACAGCTGTGTCTCTCCTTTTGCAACTGAGAAGGGAAACTTTCAAAGTCGAAGGCTGCAGCTGCCAAAGAAAATGTTTGGCTAGTGATGGGAAGAGAAGGTAATCCCACACCATCTATCGCCAACTCGCTTTTGAACGGGTGACACAACATTAAAATGTGTCATTCCCCCCCCTACCCACCCTGCCAAACCAAAGGCTGAGGGAGCCAGTCCCAGTTCCCCCAACAAGCTCCTTCTGCCCCAGGCCTGAAGAAGCAAAAAAAAAAATTCTGTTTCCAATGATTCCCTCGCCTCTAGGTGCTGGACATGAATGCTGCACCAGGCCTTGACACCCCGTGTGCAACTTACACAGAAGAGTGACTGACGCATTAAACCAAAATTGGAGTTGATAGAAACAAAGTAGTTTTATAAGTTTAACAAAAAAACCTAGAGCTACATGTGACACAGTGAAAACATAACCTGTCATGATCTGTTCTTCATGCCTCATTACTGGTTTCCAGCCACCACCTTCCTTCCTCTCATCGTCCAGCAGCTGGTTGAAAAAATTGGTGACAGCACAGCTGAAAGTTTCCTGCATGGCGGCAGCAGGACCAACCAGAATATCTGCTCTTCGACCTCCAATTATAGGTTCCTTCCCTCTTTCCCTTGCTGTTCCTCCAATCATAAATTCTGTTTCTGGAGGAGCAGCAAAAGAGGGAGAGAAGGAATCTGTCATTGGAGGAGTGGAACAGCGAGCGTGCGAGAGGAGGAGCAGTTCCTCACATATTCTCTCTCTCTCATGCTCACTACTGCTCCAGTCAGAATACCTGGGCTGACCTTTCAATAATTTGAATTTTCACCCCTGTCTGATTTTTCGCAGGCTATTTGTGATTTTTCTAGGGCAAATTTGCCTGTGTATTTTGAACCCTGATGGGGTGGAATGCAGGAGAAATGAAATGAAAAAAAGGTTGATTTTTTTTAAAAATTCATTTACGGAATATGGGCATCACTGGCGAGGCCAGCATTTATTGCCCACCCTTAATTGCCCTTGAGAATGTGCTGTGGTAATGTAGAGAGAAATACATAACGTTTCAGGTCAATGACCTTTCAACAGAACTGGAAACATTTACGGATGCTGTAAGACTTGTTGAGTATTTCCAGCATTTTCTGTTTTTATTTCAGAATTCCAGCATCCGTAGTGTGTTTTGCTCTGCTCTCTGTGTTCAGGAGCTGTGTTCATTTTTATGTACAGGGATCAGGTGATTGCAGTATTTAAATATTTATGTCTCTATCATTTTGTCTGTAATATCATTCTGTGCTAACGCAGTAATGTTGTCTGTTGCAAATGTAAACACTGTGCTTGGAACAGGCACTGAACCTGGCTTGGGAATATTCAAACCGCAAATGGTTTACTACTGTTGCTGAGGTCATTCCAAATAATGTGTGCTTTTTGGCATCTTTTAAATCGTTGAACTAATATAATCTGTGAGAACATATTCCATAGGTAACAATTAAAAAACCTAGGAACAACTGCGAGCCATCTGTCTACTTGAGTTCAATTGGCTCTCAGTTTATAATTCACATTTGAGAGCTGAGATTTGGCCACAGCCTTGAAATCACACTGATGTTTGTGATTACTACGTAGAGTAAGCACGAGATAGCTTTAAACAGTTGGGATCTCTTCGCAATGTGCTAGCTGAAAGGCGCATTCATTGATTTGCGATGATATTCAAACAGAAGGACCAAAATTGTGGTGACGTTTGCAGTTAACCAACTAGTAAAAATCTATTGCAGGATGATTTTCTAAAACCGAACAAAACTGCATGTTCTAAGCAAGATCTTCTTGAAATGAGTTCTTGGAGAAAATGTTCTATTTATGACTGACTTGCAGGTGCAGTTGACCTTTGAAACATTCTTCTATGAAGGACACAATTAAGGTGTCCTGAAGAATGGAGATACTAACAGCAGGTAACAATACCGCAGGCACTGCTACTGGTTCCCATGATCATATTTTGCCAGATTACAAGAACAGGGCCAGGTAGCTCCAGTGCCTCTTGGCTTCGGTGCACTTTTAAGTCTTTATTTGCCTGCTCCCTGTAATATTCACTTGTCATAGCTGTCTTTTTTTGTGTGAAGGAGGATACAACTTGACTGTGTATTTTTTGGTTCTTAATGGTTTGCACTCCTTTCTTTTTAAAAAGTTAACTCGCAGTGTACCCTGTGTTGATAGTTTAACAAAGCTAGGAGTTTGCTACAGGCAACATGCATGATCTCATTCGGCAGCATACCAGTGAGCCAGTCCACTTCCATGTCTTTTATTTGAAATAACTAGTTTTCCTAAAAGTGGCTTTCAGTGGGATAGTGAGATTATGTTTGTATACTAGTAAAAGACATCAGCCAGTTAATGTGCCAGTCTCCGTAAAAATGTAAAGTTTTTAATGCCCTAAAGATACATGAATGTGTTTGAATTTAAATTTGATCATTTGTGGCATTTGTTAATGACCACACAGCTGTTAAAAGGTGCCTGCTGTCACTACATTCTTATTAGTCTTCTGCCAAACTGCAAATATACAATGAAATTGCCAGTGTCCTTTGAAATTATTTTCCACTATTGTCCAAACTTTCAACATGTTGACCCTTGGGTCTTTTTTCCCCCTCCAGAGATTAGTGCTAGTTTTAAGTTATACGGTAAGCTTCCTCATGAAGGCCAGCAATCTTCTATTCTACTGAAAGTGTTTTTCAAATGTTACCGTTTTCGAATTCTATTTTTTGTTTTTACTAGCTATCTGATTTAGAGGAGAAAAAAGGTACTCATTAACATTCAAATGTTGTTGCCCAGGAAATAACCCGCATTTTGTATTTAATGCAGCTTGTTCTGCGCTTGCAGTATCACAGCTGGACTCTGTGATTATTGCTCCTCCTCCACTTGAAGACGGAACTAGTCTTTCTCTCTCGCACCTGCAACCATATTGGGAAGAACTGGAAACTCTTGTTCAAAGTCAAAGCATTGTAGCAATTGGTACATCTGATTTGGACAAAGTACTTTTAGAGCAACTCTATCAGTGGGCTCAGGTAATAGCAGGTTGAGATATTCTTCGATAAAGTTCTCTCCGATGTTCCCTCTAAGCTGATTGGGTGCGCAGCCATACTGCAATCTGGAATGTACTGCACAGTGCAATAAACAGGTCGTGAACGACAATGAAAAATTAGATTGAACGTTGGTCTGTCTGTAGATATGAAGACTATTGAATTTGCTGCTGCCTTTTAAAAAATCCCATCATTTGGGTTTATTAGGAATACCCCTGTATTCTTGCTTTTATGATTCAGTGATGGCATTAAAATTGTACAAAGTGGGTTGAGTTGGGGACATTGACCAGGATTTCTATTCCTGGCTCCCATCCAGTGATCCATGCTGTAAGTGTGTGTGCGAACGCTGGGCAATGATAGGATCAGCTTGGCTCAGTTCTCCCAGGTTTAATTCTTAATCTGAGTAGAATTAATTGATCTCAACTGGTATACCAAATGAAGGAGCTGCCATTGACCTCAGTGTCCCAATAACACTACAGTGGGAGGAAAAAGTGGCCAAGGTTCTTGCTCTTGATAGTTATCCAGTGCCTTGTGCTGAAAGATGTGTTCGTAGTTATAGGGTGCGAACATGGGATAATGGGAGGAGCAGGTCATTTGACCCTTCGAGCATGCTCTGCCATCCAAATAGACCATTTTCCTGCACTTTCCCCATATCCCCTCATGTCTTTAATATCTAGAAATCTGTCAATTTCTGTCTTGAGCATGCTCAATGACTGAGCCTCCACATCCTTCTAGGGTAGAGAATTCCATAGGTTCATCACCCTCAGTGAAGAAATTCTTCCTCATTTCAGTCATAAATGGCCGACCCCTTATTCTGAGACTGTCCCCTGGTTCTAGCACCCCCACCCAGTGGAAACATCCTTCCTGCATCTACAGCCTTGACAAACTTGTTGGAGTTTTCTGAGGATGTTACCTGTAGCGTAAGGTACAAGGGAGAACCGGTGGATGTGGTGTATTTGGATTTTCAGAAGGCTTTTGATAAGGTCCCACACAGGTGGTTAGTAAACAATCAGAGCACATGGGATTGAGGGTAATATACTGGTACGGATTGAGAATTGGTTAACAGACAGAAAACAGAGAGCAGGAATAAACAGATCATTCTCAAGATGGCAGGCTGTTACTAGTAGGGTATCACAAGGATAGTGCTGGGGCCACAGCTGTTCACAATCTAAATGATTTGGATGTAGGGACCAAATGTAATATTTCTAAATTTGCTGATGACACAAAAATGGTGGGAATGTAAGTTTTGAGGAGAATGCATGGAGGCTTCTAAGGGATTTGGACAGGCTAAGTGAATGGGAAAAACATGGCAGATGGAATATAATGTGAACAAGTGGGAAGTTATCCACCAGTAGAAAAAACAGAAAGGCAGAGTATTTCCTAAATGGTGAGAAGTTGGGAAGTATTGATGCTCAAATGGACCTGGGTATCCTTGTTCATGAGTCATTAAAAGCTAGCATGTGGGTGCAGCAAGCAATTAGGAAGGCAAATGGTATGTTAACCTTCATCACGAGGGGATTTGAGTACAGGAGTAAATTATCTTGTTGCAATTGTATAGAGCCTCTGTGAGACCGCACCTGGAGTATTGTTTACGGCTTTGGTCTCCTTATCTAAGGAAGGATACATTTACCATAGAGGGAGTGCAATGGAGGTTCACCAGACTAATCCATGGGATGGCGGGATTGGCTTACGGGGAAACACTGAGGAAACTGGGTCTGTATTTTCTAGAGTTTTGAAGGATTAGAGGTGATCTCATTGAAACTTACAAAATTCTTACAGGGTCTGACAGGGTAGATGTAGATGGGATGTTGCCCCTGACTGGTGAGTCTAGAACCAGGGGACACAGTCTCAGAATAAGAGGTAGACCATTTAAGACTAAGATGAGGATGAATTTCTTCACTCAGAGGGTGGTGAATCTTTGGAATTCTGTACCCCGGAGGGCTGTGGAAGCTCAATCATTGAGCGTGGATCCTAATGACATCAGGGGATATGGGGAATAACACAGGAAAGTGGCATTGAGGTAGATGATCACCCATGATCTAGTTGAATGGGTGGAGCAGGCTCGATGGGCCGAATGGCCCACTGCTCCTGTGTCCCTATGTACCCAGTCAAGCCCTGTAAGAATTTTGTATGCTTCAATGAGATCACTTCTCATTCTTCTAAATTTTAGAGAATACAGGCCCAGTCTCCTCAATCTTTCTTCATAGGACGATCCTGCCATCCCATTGATCAGTCTGGTGAACCTTTGCACTATCTCTGTGGCAAATAAATCCTTCCTTGAGTAAGGAGACCAAAACTGTGCAGTCTCACCAAGGCTCCTTTTACTCCTGTACTTAAATCTTCTTGCAATAAAGGCCAACATACCATTAGCCTTCCTATTGCCTGCTGGACCTGCATGTTAGCTTTCAGTGACTTATATACAAGGACACCCAGGTCATCAACACTTTCCAATGTCTTAACATTTAACAAATACTCTGCATTTCTGTTTTTCCTACCAAAGTGGAAAACTTCACATTTTTCCACATTATATTCCATCTGCCATGTTCTTGCCCACTCACTTAGCCTGTCTAAATCCCCTTGAAACCTCTTTGCACGCTCCTCACAACTTACATTTCCATCTAGTTTTGTGTCATCAGCAAACTTGGAAATATTACATTTGGTCCCCACATCCTAATCATTGATATGGATTGTGAATAGCTGGGGCCCCAAGCACAGTAGGATTAAATTTGTCCATGATATCCCCAAACGAAAAACCTCTAATTCATTGGACTCATGCTGGAGGATGGCAATTCTCAACAAGAAATGGTTTAGAAATGCTTCACTTTCAGAAGGGCGGGTGTTTGGAGATTGACTGTACAAAAATATTATCTCCATTTGTGATTTTGTAACTTATAAATGCTATACTTAAACTCCCATTTTCTGTTTATTTATCGTTATGTTTTTTGGTTTTGATTCGAAACTACAAGCAGTGCAACTCAACTGCAAATAGTTTGGTGCACTGGAGTTCAAAAATTGCATCAGTGTGTTTATCTAGTGTTGCCCTTAACTGTTCGTTTTTCCCCCATTTCTAGGTGAAACCTAGCAGCAACCAGGTAAATTTAGCTTCCTGTTGTGTGATGCCACCAGAGCTTACTGCCTTTGCTAAGGAATATGACATACAGTTACTGACTCACAGTGACCCTAAAGGTGAGATGAGTGTGTGTGTGTGTGTGTAAGAATCTGTGTACAGCTGATGTGCAGACTCTATAATAAATGCTTGGGGCAGAACTTTGCCCTTGGCGTGTGGGCTCGGTGGGGGTGGTCGGGCCCACAATCGGGCCCGGAAGGCAAATTCACACAGGCAGGCCAATCAAGGCCCTCCCAGCATGAGACGTGAGCAGCACTGCTGAGCGCTGCCTGTGCGGGCAGGGGGAGGAGTGCAAGGTGGCAAACGTGACCTTGGCGCATGCGTGCGAGTGCACGCTACATGATCTCCCTGAGGCAGAGAGCTGCCTCGGGGAGATGAAGATATATCAAAAAAAAATTTAAAAATAAAAATGTGACTCTGTCACATGAGCAGGGGCATGTTAGTAATGAAAAAATAAAGTTTTTATTTGCTTTTGGAAACCTCATTCCAACCATGGATGAGGTTTCCAAAAAAGTGCAAAGGCCGCTTGGCATTTTCCCCTGCCTGCCAACTGTAAGGTTGGACAGGCAGCGAAAAGTTTCTTTTAATTTACTTGTTAATGACCTTAATAGGCCTTTTAATTGTCGGCGGGCGCGCTGCGGACTCTGGCGTATGCCTGTCGACCGAAATATTGCGTGAGTGTGCGATGACGTTGGGACGCATGCCCGTCGTCATTTTAGGCGTGCGCCCACCTGCTGAGCTAAAAATTTTACCCTTGGTGTGAGGGATAGGAACTAGTTGTAGCTTGCCCTTGAGGGTTAGTGGGGTCCTGCTGGATCAGTTCCTATCTCCACTGCCATTTCTTTTGTCCTATCATGAAATTGGTAATACAGCAGGGATGTGTTCTACTGATGTCCTCTCTAGACTTGGCTAAATAATCACTACACAGCCCAGGGAGTGTCTGTGTAGTGTTTAATTATCAGGAACATCACCGCTGAACTTAGACCTTTTCCTCAGCAGGCATCCACATGTATATACCAGGAACCCAGACTGAATATTCTCTCCAGAATCTTTTCAGCATTATAAGAACATAAGATAAGAACTAGGAGCAGGAATAGGCAATTCAGCCCCTCGAGCCTGCCCCGCCATTCAATACAGTCATGGCTGATCTCATTTCGGCCTCAACACCAGTTTCCTGCCCTCTCCCCATAACCTTTCAATCCATTACTAATTAAAAACCTGTCTATCTCCTTAAATTTATTCAGCGTCCCAGCATCCACTGCACTCTGAGGTAGTGAATTCCACAGATTCATGACCCTTTGAGAAAAGTAACTCCTCCTTATCTGATTTAAATCTACCACCCCTTAGCCTAAAACTATGGCCCCTCGCTCTAGAATGCCCCACAAGGGGAAACATCCGCTCCACATCTACTTTGTCTATCCACTTTAGCATCTTATATACCTCCATTAGATCTCCTCTCATCCTTCTAAACTCTAGCAAGTATAGGCCTAAACTGCTCAATCTCTCCTCATAAGACAAGCCCCGCAACTCTGGAATCAATCTAGTGAACCTCCTCTGAACCGCCTCCGATGCAACTACATCCTTCCTCAAGTAAGGGGACCAAAACTGTGCACAGTACTCCAGGTGCGGTCTCACCAATGCCTTGTACAGTTGCAACAACACTTCCCTATTTTTATACTCTATTCCTTTAGCAATAAATGCCAAAATTCCATTTGCCTTCCTTATTACCTGCTGTACCTGTATACTAGCTTTTAGCGATTCATGCACGAGGACACCCAGATCCCTCTGCATTGAAACATTCTGAAGTTTCTCTCCATTTAAGTAATAAGTCACCTTTTTATTCTTCCGACCAAAATGGATAACCTCACACTTATCCATGTTAAACTCCATCTGCCAAATGTTGGCCCATTTACCTAACCTGTCCATATCCCTTTGTAAATTTCTTATTTCTTCATTGCAACTTACTTTCCCACCTATTTTGGTGTCATCTGCAAATTTAGCTTTGGTACCTTCTATCCCTGAATCCAAGTCATTAATATAGATTGTAAATAGTTGGATCAAACCCTGTGACACCCCACTAGTTACAGCTTGCCATCCAGAAAAAAACCCATTTATCCTGACTCTCTGCTTTCTGTTGGTTAGCCAATCCTCTATCCAAGCTAATATATTACCCCTAACTCCGTGTGATCTTATCTTGTGTATTAATCTTTTGTGCGGCACCTTATCAAAGGCCTTCTGGAAGTCCAGACATACTACATCTACAGGATCCCCATTACCCACTTTGCTTGTCACATCTTCAAAGAACTCTAGCAAATTAGTCAAACACGATTTACTCTTCATAAAACCATGCTGACTCTGATGGATTGGATTTTGACTTTCCAAGTGCCCCATTACTACTTCCTTAATAATGGATTCCAACAATTTCCCAACAACAGACGTTAAACTAACTGGTCTACAGTTTCCTACTTTCTGCCTCCCCCCCTTTTTGAATAAGGGCGTTATATTAGCATTTTTCCAACACACTGGAACCTTTCCAGAATCCAGGGAATTTTGGAATATTATAGCCAATGCATCCACTATCTCCGCTGCCACTTCCTTTAAGACCCTGGGATGTTGGTAATCAGGTCCTGGGGACTTGTCACCCTTTAATCCCAATAGTTTGTTCAGTACTTTTTCTCTAGTGATGGTGATTGTTCTAAGTTCCTCCTTCTCTATACCCTCTGCACTACCTGTTACTGTTGGAATGCTGTGTCTTTCCAACTGTGTTAAACTGCATGTTCTAGTGGCTCAGCTGGATTTCAAGATGCCTTAGTACAAAGAAATGCACCAACCAATTCCACTAAAAATAAAGATCATTTACTACATTCCTTTAGTGATATTTTGCCTGCACAATAGCAGCTTCACCACCACCGCCTCTAGGGCAACTGGAATTGGACAATAAATGCTGACCTTGCTATTAACGCCCATATCCTAAGAATTTTTTTTTTAAACAATAGCCACCACATTAAATTGCTACATTTCAAGTTCTTCGCAAGTGAAGCAGTTTGGATTGTTTTCAGATACTTAGAAAGGCATTATGGAAGTTTTTTTTTATTTTCTAAAGCACCGAGCTGACCGTTTTAAATAACCCTGTACTAAATGTCTTATTTCTTTTTTCTTTAAGAACTGATACCCATGTTAAGTTTTCAAGAGGCTGTGATTGCCAGCATTCAAGACAATCTGGCATATGAATGGATAACGAAGTGGGTGCTGCGCTATTCAGTAATTGTTAAAAGCAGAGGAATTATTAAATCCAAGGGCTACCTCGTATATGCTAAAAGAATTAATTACTAGGATCGTCTTTGACGAGAAGCCAGCTGATTTGAATAGCACTTTTATAAACCCAATTTATGCATGATACGCAAAGGAAGAAATCTTAGAAGCTGCACTGTTGACCAAATGCCTTTTGATCCTTTTTGATGATTTATTACTGGGTCCAAGATAAATTGCAAAAGGAAAAAAAAATTCAGAGTTGAAAAGAATGCATTGTAAAAGCAGATTGTGTTTTTCATACTCTATGCTGTTTCTACCTGTTGATTTAACTGGCTGTTCTGTTAAATTCCTTTTTTTCTTTTAAGTACTTTTGGTTTAAAAATATGTGAAGAGTGCATTTACTTTTTGTAGTTCATATATTTTTTTTGGGAACAAGACATGGGTACTTGTTCAAAAGACACTAACAAATAATAACAACAAAAACTTCAGACAGGTGCAGATCACAATTTACCCAAACAAGCATCAGGCTGAATCCTTGATGAGTTAGATGTGCTGTTGGCAAATGCCTAAGTCATTGCTATTTATGCAGCTAAACTTTTTCTATTTTCAAGTAGTTACTGTAAGTAGCTACTGCTTCTAACATTACAAAATGTTGGTTATGGTAATGTTTTTAAAAAATAACATTTTATCTTTTTTGAAGAATTGCTGCTGTGTATCAAGAAAACCTTGATGTACAGTTACTGGTATTTGTGATGGAATGAAACATTTCCAACTCCCACCTGCTTCTATCATTCTCCACTGTCTTCAGATCAGCTAAGAGAAGGATGTGTTTGAATATGTGGATTCCAATGGTATGCAAAGGATAGACAAGTGGACTCTGCTGCTTACTGAAGCAAGCCCACAGAATAACATCAGCCCAGTCTGGTTGGTTTTCAGCAAATCACTGACGACTCTTGTATATTTTATTCATGCCAAAAGGATTACTAATTTTTGTAGTTTAACTTAAATAAAAGTTAAGACAGCATATTGCTTTATTATGTGAGAACATAGCATCACTAAAGGTTGTTGCGTTCCCTGCCACAGCATTATTGTACTGTGATGCAGTCATTTGATAATTGGTGAGTTTGGTGTTTAGGTTGGCTGACGTGGATGTTATGAAGCAGCGGAGTACAGAGCAAAGTTGGTTGTCAAGCAGTACATCACACTGAGTGGGGCTGAACAGTAGTAGTGGAGATTTCTTTGGGGCTCCTTTTTGTTGGCAGAAGTACAGTGCTGCTGTCCACTTGTAATTGGTGGGATGGATGACACTATAACATGCCGCCATCTTTCTGTACACATGAGTGCATCACGTGAGCCACTTTCAAAAATAATTAAACCACAAATAAAGTGATATCAACCTACATGTTCATCTACTGGCTGTTCTTGAAGAAAGTCTTGACCATAAATCATGGGTATGCCACTCTGGAGCATTATCCTTAGCAAAAGTTGACAAATTGTAACTTGGGGCCACTTTTGGCCATAACTTATTGCTTTTTTTTAAACTATCAACTTTGTGCTTAACATGTTTAGGCTGAAGTACTGTATAAGCTTGAATGTATAGTAGTTCTAATGAAATGGTACATATCTGGAAATAGTAAATCTATGATAAAATGTTATATTTTGTTTACTTGGCTATGTAATGGATTTGAGGTGATTTGCACATTAAAAGTGTTGATCTAAATGCCTCAGTGATTTTTCTGTTTATTCCATGTGTTCTGCCTTTGCATTAAGTTCAGAAACACATTTTTTAAAGGAATCTATATGTAGTGGCTGCAGTTCTGCACTATTGCTCATGCTTAGGTGAAGGACATGCTGTTTTATCATCAAAGTGTTCTTAGTGTGACGAATAGTGTTAACAGTAAGTCAGGTTGACACATTTGTGATGTGGAGATTGTGAAACAGGCTTTTAATATAGATGTATAATATTTGACCACCTGTACATGCGTCAGCTGAGCTTTACATTCTTCACACTTGTCTTGAGAGCATGGAAAGACTAAATGCCAGTTTGTCATGATGCAGGTGTAAGGCTTCTCGGCGGATTTAAGAATGTGAATAATTGCTTTTCCCCACTTCATAAGTAAACGGTTGATATGTAAGGATGGCAAATTGAAGTTCAGGTATTCTGATACCTGTAATACATATCACTTCCATTTGGAAACATCATGGAATTAGAACTGATCAAGATTTCTGTTTGAGTTATAAAAAGATACCTCCTCGTTTGAGTCAGTAAATCCACTGAGAGGTGGCTTTTTATAGAAATAAGTAAAATACTAAATAATAAATTCAAAACTTAAATATGACCAAGGAGCGCAGTTTAAAAATTGTGAAAGATGTTTAGGGCAGATATCAGGAAGAACCTCTTCATAAAAAGTGATTGATGAAAATTAGAAATGGTAGAGAGAGACCAAAACCTTAGATTCATTCAAGCAACAAATGTGATAGGGAGAATATTGTTTTCTTAAAGTTCTAGATTGATGAGCTAAAATTCGAGATTGATGTTCCCTCATCGATAACAATCGTAAACAATTGTCATTTTTCCTTATCATTTTCTCCCTGCTTTCTTACCTGAAGGTACTGATCCTGGTTGGGGGGTATGGATAATTGGTTCCCTCTGGTATCTTACCCCCAGCTCAGAATATAGATTGGCTATTGTCGTCATCAGCGGTCCCTCGGAATCGAGGATGACGCCCGTCAGATTTGGTGAGACTTCAGATGACTGAGGAGCCCAATTCTGGGTCCACGTGTTCTTCCACAGTGGGGGCACGTTGTTGTGCAGGGGAGTGGAAATCACAGCCATGGGTTGGCTTCCTTCTCCTCCCTCTGGCACTGCTGTTCCACCCCGCTGTCGAGTTGCTGAGCCTTGAAGTGGCTCTTTGCACTGATGGACCAAGTGGTGTCATGCCGAGCAATCGCATTATTCTCCTCCCAGTCAATGGTGTTAATGCCTCCGTGCTTTAGGGCAATCTTGAGCATATCCTTATACCTTTTCCTTTGCCCACTCTTTGAGCGTTGGCCACTGGAGAGCTGCGAGAAGAGAACCTGCTGAAGGAAGCGGTTTTCGGGCATCCGGGCTCAATGGCCTGTCCATTGGAGTTGGTTCCAAGGAATCAGCGCTATTTTATTTACCTACAGAACAGAAGCTGCATTTAACAAAATTACTTCCTGAAATTCTCGAGACTTTAGATGTGAAATATGAATGCAAGCATAACTCAATTTTGCAAATTTGGGGAATTTAACTGTAAACCTGTCCTCCAAATGGTAGATTTATACTTTATATATAGTACACCGCTTTATTAATGCACTTATCTGTTATTGATAAAGGGACTGATTTTCAAGAAGATTTTAGGAAATAGAAGCTGCAACATATTGAAAACCTAGTCTCACTTTCATGATTTATGCTGACATTCCAGCTACAAAGTTTTGTCACAATTTGACACTCATTATCTCTTTTAAATCTCTAGTTTATTCATTCATTATAGCATAAATGCCCTTGTCATCACCACATTTGAGCAAATGTAGACCTAATCATTTCAAAATCTGATTCATTTGTTGAATTGAATTTTAAATTGTCAATCTTCAAATCCTTGTGAAGCCAACCGGCTCTGTCTCAGAACCTCGTTTAGCTTATACTGCCTTTCGGTATTCGATAAACCCCTCAATCTGGCCTTTTGTGTATCCTGCCTCCTCTTTGCCCTACAATTTCTAGTGGATTCTTCAGCTGCCTCAGTTTTATTTATGACATCCCTAAACCTCTGGTATCTCAATTTTCTCACTTTAAAAAAAAATGCCTTCTCAAAATCTTCCCTTTTGGTCATGGTTTGACCTTTGTATCTTTTAATGTTTTTTTTTAATTCTATCTCCCCTGCCCCTCGCAAAGCTGCGTGGAAAGTTCTGTGCATTACATGTGCAAAATAAATCTGTGCTGTTGCAGTTGTCAAATATGTTCTGTGTTTGTTTCTTAATCATTCCATCTTAAAGTGCACAACCCCACCTAATGTTTTCAGTCCATGCGCAACAACGTGGGTTTAATCATCAGATCGACCTTCCAGTTCATTGTCTGTTCTGGACCATCACCTACATTATTGATGTACCTCATTGCTTGTCACCCTGTTACATATTTTGCACCATTAAAAATTAAGGAATGAAAAAGCAAATTATTACAAGCCTAGAGGGGGAAAGAAAAACAGACTATACGTCAGGCCAATCGGCATTCAGGGCGAGAAGAGCCGGTCAGTGTCTGAGCTCAGCCATCTGCAAACAGAGGATGGAGCTGCATTCACTGTCCAAACCAGGGCTGCAGTGTGTGTCCCAGGGACAGACACAATGTTAAATGGAAAGGTTTGAAACAGCCTATGGCTGCTGATGATCTCAAACTGAATGACCGACATCAATATATTATTTGTTATGTGTGTGTGTATATATAAAGGACTGCTAGTCATCCTCTCTGGGCTGATCTGAACAGTGCGGACTGTTCGAACTCGGTACCAATCGGACGCGATGCCGAGGCGGTGGTGCCTGGTTCGAGGCAACACTGGGCGGAAGTACCTGGGGGAAAGCCTCGGTGTGGCACCGGGCGGAAGTGGTGCGCCGAGGGGCTGCGAGATGGTGCAGACGCGGAGCGGCAGGCAGACCCAGGCCGGCAAGGTGAAAGCTGAGGAGGTAGGTCACTCACTCACTCCCTCCCGGCTGGTGTTGATGGCAAGAGGCCGGCGAAACGGGAGCCGGGAGCCTAAAGCTTCTCTCCCGCCGGGGGCTGGGGACACGTGTGATTGGGGGTGGGGTGGGTGTTGGTGGAAAGATGGTCCCGTGAGTCCCTGGGCGTGAAGAGGGCCCGAGTCTGAGGGATTGAGTGCCTGTGGATAGGGAGGCAAGAGGTTATGGGGAGGGCAGTGAATTGAGTGGGGCGGGTGGGTGCAGTTACAGGCCTAAATCACCATGGATACGCTGTGCAATGCGGAGGATATTCCATTTAAAGGAATAGTCAGAGGGCTGGAACCAAGCTGAGGCGCTCCAAAGAGGAGAAGATGCCAGAGGAGTTGGAAAGAGTAGAAGCATAACCCGGTGCTGATGAGAGCACCATTACTGCAGCAGTTCGGGCTGGGGAGGTGGTGGAAGCTGTAGTCAGCCGAGAAGGATTTGATACAGACCCAGGCGTTGTCATCCCTGAGCCATGTTTCAGTCCAAGCCAGTAGCAGGTTGGTGTAATCGCCCACAGTATGGGTGTGGATGTCAATAAAGTTTTGTTTGCAAGTTAACAGACACTTTTGAGGGCAACGTGGAGATGCTGCAGTGATGATCAGCTAGTCCAGGGATGATTATGGAGTTTGCCAAGATTAGGGCTCCCTTCCTCCAACATGCTGGCTGGAAAGTGAGGCCAATGCAACAGTTGAATTTTCTGTTCCTATAGAGGTGGTGCCTCAATGTGCACTTCAGCAAATGCTGAGAGGCATAGAGTATAACCGTGGACTCATTCAAGGATGGCAGAGGCAAAATACCCATGGAATTTGGTGGAGAAGGAGAGGAGAGAATGAAAAATGGATGATACAGGAAAGAAGGGCCTGAGGGGACAAAAAACAGAGATAGGAATGATGGACTTGGATCCGGAGTGACAGCTAAAATGCAGATGTGAATGGACACAGTCATTTCAGGTTATACATGAGTGGTACAGACTGGACAGACTAATTCCATGTTCCAGCTCTTGGTCCATAGCCTGTAGGTTGCAGCACTTCAAGTGCGTATCCAGGTACTTTTTAAATGTTATGAGGATTTTTGCCTCTAACACCCTTTCAAACATTGAGTTCCTGATCCCCACCACTCTCTGAGTGAAAAAAAGTTCCCCTCAAATACTCTATAAACCTCCGGCCTCTCTCATAATTATGACCCTCGACCAAGGAGAATTTGACCTCCCTATCCCTCTGTCTAGACACCTCAAAATTTTATACACTTCAATTAGATTTCCCCTAGCTGCCTCTGTTGCTAAGAAAATAGCCCCAGCCTATCAAATTTTTCCTCCTAATCAAAACACTCCAGTCCAAGCATCATCCTCATAAATCTAAGATAAAAGCAAAAAACTGCTTAAAAACAAAAATAAAAATACCTGGAAAAACTCAGCAGGTCTGACAGCATCTGTGGAGAGGAACACAGTTGACATTTCGAGTCCGTATGACTCTTCAACAGAACTGAGTAAAAATAGAAAAGAGGTGAAATATAAGCTAGTTTTTAGTTCACAATCTAAAATTGTTGAACTCAATATTCAGTCCGGAAGGCTGTAAAGTGCCTATTAGGAAGATGAGGTGCTGTTCCTCCAGCTTGCATTGAGCTTCACTGGAACAATGCAGCAGGCCAAGGACGGACATGTGGGCATGAGAACAGGGTGGAGTGTTGAAATGGCAAGCGACAGGGAAGTCTGGGTCATGCTTGAGGACAGACCAAAGGTGTTCCGCAAAGCGGTCACCCAGTCTGCGTTTGGTCTCCCCAATGTAGAGGAAACCGCATTGGGAGCAGCGAATGCAGTAGACTAAATTGAGGGAAGTGCAAGTGAAATGCTGCTTCACTTGAAAGGAGTGTTTGGGCCCTTGGACAGTGAGGAGAGGGGAAGTAAAGGGGCAGGTGTTGCACCTTCTGCAGTTGCATGGGAAGGTGCTGTGGGAGGGGGTTGAGATGTTGGGGGTGATGGAGGAGTGGACCAGGGTGACCCGGGTGGAACGATCCTTGCGGAATGCCGCTAGGGGGGTGAAGGGAAGATGTATTGGGTGGTGGTATCATGCTGGAGTTGGCGGAAATGGCGGAGGATGATCTTTTGAATGCGGAGGCTGGTGGAGTGATAAGTGAGGACAAGGGGGACCCTATCATGGTTCTGGGAGGGAGAGGAAGGTGTGAGGGCGGATGCGCGGGAGATGGGCCAGACACGGTTGAGGGCCCTCTCAACCACTGTGGGTGGAAAACCTTGGTTAAGGAAGAAGGAAGACATGTCAGAGGAACTGTTTTTGAAAGTGGCATCGTCAGAACAGATGCGACGGAGGCGAAGGAACTGAGAGAATGGGATGGAGTCCTTACAGGAAGCGGGGTGTGAGGAGCTGTAGTCGAGGTAGCTGTGGGAGTTGGTAGGCTTGTAATGAATATTGGTGGACAGTCTATCACCAGAAATTGAGACAGAGAGGTCAAGTAAGGGAAGGGAAGTGTCAGAGATGGACCATGTGAAAATGATGGAGGGGTGGAAATTGGAAGCAAAATTAATAAAATTTTTCCAGGTCCAGACGAGAGCATGAAGCAGCACCGAAGCAATCGGCGATGTACCGGAGAAAGAGTTGTGGGAGGGGGCCGGAGTAGGACTGGAACAAGGAATGTTCCACATACCCCATAAAGAGACAGGCATAGCTGGGGCCCATGCGGGTACCCATAGCCACACCTTTTATTTGGAGGAAGTGAGATGAGTCTAAGGAGAAATTGTTCAGTGAGGGAACAAGTTCAGCCAGACGTAGGAGAGTAGTGGTGGATGGGGATTGTTCGGGCCTCTGTTCGAGGAAGAAGTGGAGAGCCATCAGACCATCCCGGTGGGGGATGGAAGTGTAGAGGGATTGGACGTCCATGGTGAAGAGGAGGCGGTTGGGGCCAGGGATCTGGAAATTGTTGATTTGATGTAGGGTGTCAGAGGAATCACGGATGTAGGTGGGAAGGGACTGGACAAGGGCAGAGAGAATGGAGTCAAGATAGCAAGAAATGAGTTCCGTGGGGCAGCAACAGGCTGACACAATCGGTCTGCCGGGACAGTCCTGTTTGTGGATTTTGGGTAGGAGGTAGAAGCGGGCCGTCCGAGGTTGGGAGGCTATGAGGTTGGAAGCTGTGGAAGGAAGATCTCCAGAGGAGATGAGGTCAGTAACAGTCCTGGAAACAATGGCTTGATGTTCAGTGGTGGGAAATCTCCCCTGTACCCTTTCTAGTGCAATCACATCTTTCCTACAGAGCAGTGATCAGAACAACATACAGCACTCCAGCTGTGGCCTAACCAATGTCTCATACAGTTCTAGCATAACCTCACCGCTCTTATGCTCTAGGCCCTGGTTAATAAAGGCGAGTATCCTGTATACTAGCTTGACCACCTTATCTATCTGTCTAAACACCTTCAGGGATTTGTGGACATGCACTACAAGGTTCCTCTGACCTTCTCAGAATCCAACCATTAAATGTGTATTCCTTTGTCTTGTTAGCCTTCCCCAACCTCACACTTCTCCAGATTAAACTCCATTTTCCACTGTAATGTCCACCTGGCTAGTCCATTGATACCTTCCTGCAGTCTACATCCTTCTTCTTCATTATCAACCATAGGGCCAACTTCATCTGTGAACTTATTGATCATACAAGTCAATAATAATCATACACTCAAGTCCAAATTATGGATGTAGATCACAAAAGGCAAGGGGCCTAGCACTGAGCCCTGCAGAACTCCACTGGAAACAGACTTACTGTCACAAAAACACCTGTCGACTATTGCCTTTTGCTTCCTGCCTCTGAGCCAATTTTGGATCCAACTTTGCTTTGGGCTTTGCTTTCATGACCAGTCTGGGACCTTATCAAAAGTCTTGTAAAATCCATAAAAACTACATCAAATGCATTACCCTAATCACCCTCCCCTTGTCACCCCCTCAAAAAAAATCGATCATGCTAGTCAGACTTAATTTTCTCTTAACAAATCCATGCTGACTGTCGTTGATTAATCCGTGTCTTTCTAAATGGAGATTTATCCTGTCCCTCAGAATGTTTTCCAACAATTTTACCATGGTCAAGTTTAGGCTGACTGGTCTGTAATTACTCGGTTCGTTCATCTCTCCCTTTTTTAAAGAATGGTACAACGTTGCAGTCTTCCAGTCCTCCAGCATCACACCTGTAGCCGGAGAGGTTTGGAAAATGAAGGTCATTTCTTTTCTTGCGTCCCTTAACAGCCTTTGATACATTTAGTCCTGGGGGATTTATTTGCATTCAAAGGTGTTAAACCTCTTATTACTTCCTGTCTTACTATGTTAATTTCATCTAATATTTCACACTCCTCCACCTGGATTGCAAGGCCTATATTATCCCTCTCTTTTGTGAAAAAGACACACAAAATATTCATCAAGAACCATACCCATGTTCTCCACCTTAACACATGGATTACCTTTTGGCTGTCTAGGAGGCCCTACTCTTTCTTTAGTTATCTCTTGATCTTGATTTATATTAAAAAAAATCTTTGGGTTTTCCTTAATTTTACCTGCCAGTACCTTTTCATACCCTCTCTTTGCTTTCCTAATTTCCTTCTTAATTTCACCTCTGCGATTTTTATCCTTCTCTAGGTTTTCTGCAGTAATGGGCTCTTGGTATGCATCATAAGCTTCCATTTTTTTCTTTCATCTTCCTTAACTTCAGGGATTGAATGTGTAACGGCACCAATCCCTGATCTGCATGGCTTGATATTCTGTCAGCTCTGCAAACTGTTTCTTGTTCATTTCATTCCGAGAGTTAGTTTCTGCCCTCAGCTTCTCACTAGCTAAAGTTTTCTCAGTTTCCTGATAAATAATCTGGCTCTTAAAACCTAACGTTTCAGGAATTGCAGTTTCAGGCTTAGAAGCAAGACTGTTAGTCATCAACCCAAACAATTCTTCACGAACATGGTCTTTCTGGCAAGATGCAAAAATGTTTGGAATGAAGAAACATTCCAAAGAAAGAGCCAATAAAAACAATTTCTGTTGCATGCTTATCAATCATCTACCAGCCTTACTGTAAAAATCAAAAACACATTTTTTTTTTTTAGGAGGCAGAATCTAGGTTAAGGACGCCCGTTAATCGAAGAAGGACCAGGAGCAGCAGATTTGAAACTCAGTCAGAAAGCATTACTGAATCTCAACCTGAAGAACAAAAGATTGTTGGAGAGCAACAGATCGTCCAGGCTGAATCGCAGCCCTGTCCAGAGCAGCCAATAGAACTGATTGAAAGGTTGGAAGAGAATGACCAGTGCTCAGAGAGCAACATTATAGAAAGTAATCCGGAAACAGAAAAGGAAAAGCCAAATGAAACAGAAATTCATGAAATTAATCTGATTGAAATAGATGGAGAGAAAAATTTAGATTATGAAACCCAAAGTGCCACTCCAGCCACTATCTGTTTGCTGCTTAGTAGTGATGAAGACAAAGGAACCTTGGAGGATGGTGACATTGACATGTTGTTGGAAGAATCCAACACTGATGTAATATCTGAACCTGGTGTTTCATCTGACACCTCTGCCATTCCTCCTGACACCTCTGCCATTCCTCCTGACACCTCTGCCATTCCTCCTGACACCTCTGCCATTCCTCCTGACACCTCTGCCATTCCTCCTGACACCTCTGCCATTCCTCCTGACACCTCTGCCATTCCTCCTGACACAACAGGAAGCCCGTTGGCAAATGGTGGGGAGCTGTTTGTGATTGACAAGCAACCCGGAATAGATCAAGATAGAAAATATTACTTAGACTTGAGTGAAAAGGAGGAGAGTGGAGAAGAACAAGAGGAAAGCAGTGAAAGTGAAGAAGAACCTAGTGTCAGAGACGAATCGGAGAAAGAGGGAGATGATGATGATTTTATCGATGAAGATGAAGACGATGATATTTTGAAAACCAAGTCTAGTTTGTGAGTAAAGCAATAGTTTTTCTGTCATTTGTAAAGTGTTTTTTTCAAAGCAACAAGTGCTGGAAATAATCAGCATGTCAGGTGGCATCTGGGGAGAGAAACCGAGTTAACATTTTGGTTCGATGGCCTTCCATCAGAACTGGCAAAAGTTGAGATATAGCAGTTTTTAAGCAAGTACAGAGGCAGGGAAAGGAGGGAAGGGAAAAAGAAGTAGAGCAAAGACCTGTGAGAAGTAGGCCTAGAGGAGATATAAATGGGAATTGCCACCAATGTTTATTTCTTGTCGCATTATCCTCTCCTTTTGCCTGCATGTTGCACCAGCATCGCGTTTGTTATTTAATCTCTCCTTCCTTCCACCTACCACAGACCTTCCCTTTTCCACTACCTCTCCCCACCCCTACAAACTTTCCCCACCTCTGTACTTATTTAAAACCTATTACGTCTCTTAACTCTTTCCAGATCTGATGAAAGGTCACCAGCCTGAAACGTTAGCTCTGTTTCTGGTTTCACAGATACTGCCAGACCTGAGTTTTTCCAGGATTATCATTTTTTTCAGATTTCAGATGTTAGAAGTATTTTGCTTTTGTATTTTACCAACACTCTTCAGACAATGAAATACTTTTGAAAATTAAATAGATAAATGGAAGTAGTAAACCTGTTTACATAAAAGCTTTGGGAGTGCCAAAAAATTTCCCTGACACCGCACTTTCTATAAAGCATCACCAACTATACCTATTGCAGTTGCATCTGTCCATGAGATTGTAGGACAGTATAGGTAGGAGTGACTACCTCACAGTCCTTGTGAAGACGAAGTCCTGTCTTCACATTGAGCATAGCCCCCCATAGTGTTGTGTGTGGCACTACAACATTGCTAAATGGGATAGACTCAGAACAGATCTAGCAGCTCAAAACTAGGTAACCACGGGACACTGCGGGCCATCAGCAGCAGAATTATATTCAATCACAACCTGTATCTTCATGGCCTGGCATAACCCCCACTCTACCATTACCATCAAGCCAAGAGATCAACTCTGGCTCAATGAAGAGTACAGGAGGGCATGTGGAACAACAGCAGACAAACCCATCTGGTTCACTAATGCCCTTCAAGGAATGAAATCTGCCGTCCTTACCTGGCCTACATGTGACTCCAGACCCACAGCAATGTGGTTGACTCTTAAATGGCCTCTGAACAAGGGCAATTAGGGATGGGCAATAGATGCTTGCCTAGCCAGTGATGCCCACATCCCATGAATAAATTTTTAAAAACCTAAAAATTAGGTCACAACCTGGTGAAGCTACAAACATAACTACTGCATGCCAAATAGCAAAAGCAGCATGTTATAGACAGAGCTAAGTGATCCCACAACCAATGGATCAGATCTAAGCTCTGCAGTCCCCCCACATCCAGTCTTGAATGGTGGTGGGCAAATAAACAAATTAACAGGAGGAAGAGGATCTATGAATATCCCCATCCTCAATGATGATGGAGCCCAGCACATCAGTGCAAAAGACTAAACATGCAACCATCTTCAGCCCATCTCAGCCTCCTCCTGAGGTCCCCAGTATCGCAGATTCCAATTTTCAACCAATTCGATTTACTCCACACGATATCAAGAAATGGCTGATGGTAGTGGATCCTGCAAAGACAAGAGGTCCTGACAACGTTCCAGCAACAGTACTAAAGGCCTGTGCCCTGGAACTAGCCACGCCCCTAGCCAAGTTGTTCCAGTACAGCTACAACACTAGCATCTACCCAGCAATGTGGAAAACTGCTCAAGTGTATCCTGTCCACAAAAAGCAGACAAATCCAATACATCTGCCTCCTCTCAATCATCAGCAGAGCGATGGAAGATGTCGTCGACAGTGCTAACAAACGGCACTTAATCAGCATTCCTCAGGGTAGTGTCCTAGGCCCAACCAACTTCAGCTGCTGCATCAATGACCTTCCTTCCATCATAAGGTCAGGAGTGGGGATGATCAGTACCATTCTCAAATGCACAGACACTGAAGCAGTCCATGCCCATATGCAGCAAGACCTGGGCAACAGTCAGGCTTAGACTGATAAGTGACAACATTTGCTCCACGCAAGTGCCAGACAGTGACCAACTCCAACAGTAGCGAATCTATCCATCTGCCTGTGGCATTCAATCTACCCATCTCCCCATACCATCACTGAATCCCCCAGCATCCTGGGGTTACCATTGGACCAGAACTTGACCTGGGCTAGCCATATAAATACTGTGGCTACAAAAGCCGGTCAGAGACTGTGAATTCTGAGGCGAGTAACTCACCTCCTGACTGTCCAGAGCCTGTCCACCATATACAAGGCACTAATCAGGAGTGTGATGGAATACTCTCCACTTGCCTGGATGAGTGCAGCTCCAACAATACTGAATAAGCTCGACACCATTCAGGACAAAGCAGCCTGCTTGATTGGCACCCCATCTACTGCCCTAAACATTCACTCCCTCCACCACCAGCACATCATGGTATCTCTCTACCACCTAGCAGGACAGGGCAGCAGATGTATGAGAACCCCACGCTTGCACATTCCCCTCCAAACCACACAGCATCCTGATTTGGAACTGTATCGATGTTCTCTTACCAGCAGCAATGTGGCTGTACCTGTACCAGATGGGCTGCAGCAGTTCAAGAAGGTGGCTCAATACCACCTTCTCAAAAGCAATTAGGGATGGGCAACAAATGCTGGCTTTGACAGAGATGCCCACATCCCATGAAAGAATAAAAACAAAATGAGTGTACAAGTGTCACCTTTCCATGCCACTGAGAGTTTTGTATCACTTGCCCCACACTCCCTCCGGCTGTTGTACCCATGTAACCCTTTCCCTGTTAATTCAGTCGTCTTGTCATGTACTAAATGTTTCCTTTATATCTACCATAAAACAACCAGAGGGAATAACATTGGAAGAAATATATAAGTTTACTTGGTGTAGAGTCGCAGATGGAATGTAAAATAGCATTTAACCAGTGAATGTCACCTAAACCTGAACTTTCAGGCCTCAGCAGAGCTGTTCATTGGAACTAAACAGAACTTGGTTTTGAAAAAATGGAAACTATCCTGACATCTAGCTGGCATCTTTTAGATTGGCAGCAAGAATGCTACAAATCGCCAGTTAGGATGAAGGAGCCAGACAAGAGTTTCTGCTTCCCATCCCTATTCACCTGAATGGACATAGTGAGGATAGGATTACGTATAGTTGTGATTCCCTCCACCCACCCCCAAACACCATAGCCCACTAGCTTTCCAGCACTCAGTCTTGCCTCAGAGGTGTGCAGTGGGTATTTGGGCGATGTACCAGAGGGTGCCTGACTCCATGTAATCGTACTGCTGGGAAGAATCGCCAAGTTCACTCGGAGCATGTAGAAAATTGCTGAGAAGAGAGGAAATAATTATTGCTACCTTTTCAGTGTAAGAGTAAAGTGTAACCAGAATGCCGAAAGCATGGCTTGTTCTTCAGTATTAACCCACACTGTATAGCCCTAATGTCGAAAATCTGTGTTGGAATGTTTTAAAGTTCACAGCTCAAGTATGTTGGATGATTTATCAGATTAATGGAATTTTTTTTTATATTCCAGAATCGAATCATCAAGCAGTATTGATCCAGGACTAAGTCTGAAGGAACTAGGTGGCCTGTACATAAGCTTCGATCCTGACAAGCAGGGCCCCAATTCAAAAGCCTTTAAAAAGCTAAAGGAGCAAAAGAAAAATGATGAGGTAAGACACTTGGGTGCATTCTGACCTGTTTCCCATCCTTGGTTTAATGCCAACCCACTGTTGTCAATGCAGGTATCAGCAAGTCAAGCATGTGTTTTTTTTTTAAATTTATGCTGTGTCAAACTTGAATGACCAGCACAATTTAGGATACTGTTTTTCTGACCCAGGTTTGTGTGTGTGGAGAGCATTTTGGGCTGTGCAACACAATTATGATGGCTACAGTTCTGTTACTGAAGTGATGATTTAAGATTATTGCTCAGGAAGCATGTATGTTGGGCATAAACGTATTAGTTGAAATGATTTTTTAAAAATTTATGAATGTTAAGCATTCAAACAGGGCAAAGTGCAGAGTTTGGGGCAACAAAACATCCAGAACCTTGAGAATTACAGTGTCTAATACAGAAACAGGCCATTTTGCCTAACTAGTCCATGCCAGTGTTTATGCTCCACACAAGTCTTGTCAGATCCTACCTCATCTCACCCTGTCAGTTTAACCTATTCCTTTGCCCCTTGTGTGTTTAACTAACTTGTCCTTAAATGCACCTATGCTACATGGTGCAAGGGCTGGTGGATTTTAAGGTTTTGGGGCAGAAATACAAGCAGGAGAGATGTGAAGAAGAACGTTTTTACACTGTGAGTGGTAATGACCTGGAACTCGCTGCCTATGACGGTGGTAATGGAGAATATCGTGATTTTAAAAGTAAACTGGATGGGCACTTGAGAGAAATAAACTTGCAGAACTGAGGGGGAATGCTACTGATTAGATTGCCCTACAGAGAGCTGGCATGGACTTGATGGGCCGAATGGCCACCTCCTGTGCTGTTATGATTCTGACTTCTACTCGCCTGAACTACTTGTGGTAGAGAGTTCCACATTCTAACCACTTTCCATTTCCCACCGAATTTCTTCTTGTATTTACTAATAACTATCTTATATTTATGGCTCCTAGTGGAAGCAAAGTAGGTTTGTAGTTACAGAGGGTCAGATTGGTCAAGGTTAGGCATTTTAAGGAATGGGGAGATGATGGTGGGTTTGATAGGGGTAGGGAACATTGACTGAGCCACCACAGTATCTGAGAATCGCGGCAATGTGCCTGAGTCAGCAATTGGTGGAAATACATGATTGAAGACCTTCAGCCAGTGTTTCCCTCTAATTTCCCTTCACTTTGTGGCCTGTTTGTTGCATTCTGCAGTTCCTTTACGATTGTCACGCACAAGCAAATCTTAAAGGGATCTCTTGTGCGCGACCTGTTTATCCCTGGTGCATTAAGCTCTGGACTGCGGCATAGCCACTCACTCACACAGCTTAGAGTACACAGGAATGTTGCCTTCAGCCACATTTATTGCTGTGGGAAGCGCTTGCAGTCTTATGCATTACTGACAATTGTCTCCTACAAAGAAGGCCCAATTATCACAGCTCAGGGGTGATGTGAGTTCAGTAGGAACGGTAACATTGTGGTTATATTACTGGGCTAGTAATTTAGAGGCCCAGACTAATGATCTGGAAGCACGGGTTCAAATTCCACCACAGCAGCTGGAGAATTTAAACTCAGTTAATTAAATAAATCTGGAATTAAAAACTAGCATCAGTTATAGTTAACCGTGTAACTGCTGGGTTCTTGTAAAAAACCCATCTGGCTCACTAATGTTATGCACTAAGGTGATGTACTTGGCAGGTGGGATAAGGAGAGATAATATGGACTCAATGGCACAGTTCTAAACAGTGTGCAGGTACAGCGGGACCTGGGTGTGCATGTGCAGAGATCTTTGGTAGCAAGACATACTGAGATAATGGTTAGGAAGGCATATGGAATTTTGGGCTTTATAAATAGAGGTATTGAGTACAAAAGCAGGGATGTTACGCTGAATCTTTTATAAAGCTCTGGTTAGGCCACAACTGAGTATTGTGTCCACTCCTGGTCACCACACTTCAGGAAGGATGTGACGATCCTTGAGAAGGTGCAGAGGAGAATGACCAGAATGGTCCCTGAGTTTGCAACTTTAGCTACAAGGTTACATTGGAGAAACTGGGTTATTTGTGGAGCAAATGAGATTGAGGAAAGATTTGATGGAAGAATACAAGATTATGACAGGTTTGGATAAGGTTGACTTGGGAAAACTGTTCCCCTTAGCTGATAGTACAGGGGCTGTGAGACACCAATTTAAGGTTTTGGGCAAGAGGTGCAGGGGGAATGTGAGGAACATTTTTTACACAGCAAATTATAATGACCTGGAACACTCTGCCCAGAAGCCGAATCGGTCAATGATTTCAAAAGGAAAGTGAGTGGACACTTGAAGAAATTAAAGTTGCAGGGCTGTGTGGATAGAGTGGAGGAATGAGACTGACTGGGTTGCTTCATGGACAGCTGGCATGGACTTTATGGGCTGAGTGACCTCCTTCTGTGCCTTAAACAACTTCATGACTCTGTGCTTCAGGGAAGAAAATTGGCCATCCTCACCCACCATTATATCTAACTCAAGACCCACAACAATGTTTTTGACTCATAACTGCCCTCTGAAATGACCTAGCAAGCTGCTTAGTTGTCAGAAAGGCATCTCTCCAACACCTAAGGGCAATTAGGGATGGGCAATAATGTGCCACAAGTGATAGGCAGAGCTAAGCGATCCCACAACCAATGGATCAGATCTAAGCTGTGCAGTCCTGCCACATCCAGTCGTGAATGGCGGTGGACAATTAAACAACTCACTGGAATAGGAGGCTCCACAAATATCCCCATCCTCAATGATGGAGGAGCCCAGCACATCAGTGCACAAGATAAGGTTGAGGCATTTGCTACAATCTTCAGCCAGAAGTGCCAAGTAGATGATCCATCTCAGGAGGTCTCCAGAATCACAGATGCCAGCCTTCAGCCAATTTGATTCACTCCACGTAATATCAAGAAAGGGCTGAAGGCACTGGATATTGGAAAGGCTATGGGCCCTTATGATATTTTGGCAATAGTACTGAAGACTGAGTGCTCAAAACTTGTTGCACCCCTAGCCAAGCTGTTCTAGTACAGCTACAGCACCAGCATCTAACCGGCTATGTGGAAAATTGCCCAATATGCCCTGTACTCAAAAAGCAGGACAAATCCAATGCAGCCAATTACCTCCCCATCAGCCTCCTCTTGATCATCAGTAAAGTAATGGAAGGGGCCATCAACAGTGCTATCAAGCGGCACTTGCTTAGCAATAACCTCACTGACGCCCAGTTTGATTTTCGCCAAGGCCACTCAGCTCCTGACCTCAATACAACCTTGGTTCAAACATGAACAAAAAAGCTGAACTCCTGAGGTGAGGTGAGAGTGACTGCCCTTGACATCAAGGCCACATTTGACTGAGTGTGGCATCAAGGAGCCCTAGCAAAACTGGAGTCAATGGAAATCAGGGGAAAACTCTCTGCTGGGTTGGAGTCATACCTAGCACAAAGGAAGATGGTTGTAGTTGTTGGAGGTCAGTCATCTCAGCTCCAGACATCACTACAGGAGTTCCTCAGGGCAGTGTCCTCAGCTTAACCGTCTTCAGCTGCTTCATCAATGACCCTCCTTCCATCATAAGATCAGAAGTGGGGATGTTCGCTGATGATTACACAATGTTCAGCACCATTCGCGACTCCTCAGATACTGAAGCAGTCTATGCCCAAATGCAGCAAGACCTGGACAATATCCAGGCTTGGGCTGATAAGTGGCAAGTAACATTCGTGCCATACAAGTGTCAGGCAATGACCATTTCCAACAAGAAAGAATCCACCCATCACCCCTTGATGTTCAATGACATTACCATCACTGAACCCCCCACTATCAACATCCTGAGGGTTACCATTGACCAGAAACTGAACTGGACTAGCCATATAAATACTATGACTATAAGAGCAGGTCAGAGGCTAGGAATCGTGCAAAGAGTAACTCACCTCCTGACTCCCCAAAGCCTGTCCACCATCTACAAGGCCAGGAGTGTGATGAAATACTCTCCACTTGCCTGGATGAGTGCAGCTCCCACAACACTCAAGAAACTTGACACCGTCCAGGACAAAACAGTCCGCTTGATTGGCACCACATCCGCAAACATTCACTACCTCCACCACCAACGCACAGTAGCAGCAGTATGTACCATCAACAAGATGCACTGCAGGAATTCACCAAGGCTCCTTCGACAGCACCTTCCAAACCCATGGCCACTACCATCTAGAAGGACAAAGGCAGCGGATAGATGGGAACACCACCACCGGAAGCTCCCCTCAAAGTCACTCACTATCCTGTCTTGGAACTATATTGTCGTTCCTTCACTGTCACTGGGTCAAAGTCCTGGAACTCCATTCCTAACAGCATTGTGGATATACCTACTCAAGGGCAACTAGGGATAGGCAATAAATGCTGGCCTAGCCAGCGAAGCCCACATCACGTGAATGAATAAAAAAACACTGGCCTTGCCAACAAGCCCACATCCATGAATGTTGAGATGAGTATTTTTAAAAATTCAAACATGCCTGAGTGGCACCAGCAGAATGTGATTTTTAGCTTATTCGTTTTATTTATGTTTACCTTTTTTAATACAAAAGCTGTTTTGCCCAACCCAAACCATTATTCAAAGCAAAGACAAAAATGGCACCCACTTTGAAGTCTTGTTACCAGCTAAATGAAATAAATTAATTTCCACAGTAGCGTAGAAGTCATTTTATATATAATGGAGGGCTAGGTCAGGTATAATAATAAATGACTGTAATAGATTGGTACATTGATTCATTAATACAATTCAGCTTGAGCATTTGCCTCGATCACCATGTGGTGTCTTTGGTTAGAAGGGTGCGGGCGCGGTAGGGATTGGTCTCAATTATTAAGTTCACCCTTCACCTCCCCTCCATGACTGCCAACACTCTATGCCTAGGGTCATAAATGGTCATTTGGACAAAGTACAAGAGGATGTGGAACTATACTGAAGAATCTCTAGCCCCTTCAGGAGGTGCAAGGGAACAATTTGATTTTCTTTTTAATGTTCTGTACCTGACTGAACAGGACGTTAAGATATGTGGTAGGGATCATGGCCAGGTATTGGTTGGAGGAGCAGTTAGATGCCTGGTAATAATACTCATTGCGTTTGGTATTTGAAAAATTAATAGGCATTTCTGGAAGAACATTTCTGTAATTTGATGTTTCTGTTCTGTTCCTTAGCTGTTGGCAAATACCATTCTGACACCAGAATTTGAAAAACAGGAATGTGTTCCACCTTTAAAAGAGTCTATTCGTCAGCTGAAGAAAAAGCACCGGGTACGTATGGTTACCATGGCATTACAGTGATTTCCATTTAGCCATAGCTTGTGCATTCTGTATTTCCCTGATAATATTATTGTATTTAGTAAACAAGAATAAACCTCTAAGTAAAATGAACCTATCTCTGTAGAACTTTCATGCCTTTATTATCCTGCCTTTATTTTGAACTCTTGCACATTTAGGAAGAACGTGCAAAGACAACGGGGGATGGCTGGTACAACATGAAGGCTCCTGATCTAACGGATGAGATGAAGAATGATCTGAGGGCACTGAAAATGAGGGCTGCAATCAATCCCAAACGTTTCTATAAGAAGAATGACCGTGAAGGCTTCCCTAAGTATTTCCAGGTATGTATCAACAGATGAGCTGTGCTATGTAATGTGATTCATTTCGCTATTAGCTTTATGCAGTCAGGTTGTAATATGTGGCAATAAATAAAGTTGGTCTTGCAGGTACATTAAACTGCTCAGACTTATAAAACATTGGACAGGCATTGTGGAAAATCCAGAACTACATATTGATATCCATACTCTCAGTTTGAGAAGTCACAATAGAGGGAGAGATGCAGGTAGTTTTAGAGAAATTATCTCTTATTCATTGCCGAGCCTACCTGGAAATGTGAAATGCAGAGACAGACAGCTTGAACCATGAAGCTGGGCATTGAGCCTAAAATTATTTACAGTGCCTAAACAGAATAAGCCTTATGCTAGACACTGAAGAAAAGTGTCCCACACTGTTGTGAAGCAAGTGATTGTGAAGAAAATGAAGGGTCTAATTATAGTATTAACTACGATATAGGAAATTAACGTCAGTGTTTCAAAGTATTTTGTGTTGCCTTGGTATAAAAGCACCTCCATAGACTGGAGCTGAGCTGTAGATACTAGCAAGTCCTAGCTTTGATCCTCCATGTGTTAAATTAGACCACTTTACTCAGTACCAGTTCTGTCATTATTATTTGCTCCAGCAGTGTGACTTCTAAAATGTATCTTTTATGATAGCCCGAGTATATTATTATTCTTATCCATCTTTCTTTGTAGGTTGGAAAAGTTCTGGACAACCCAGTAGACTTCTATCACTCCCGCATTCCTAAGAAACAAAGAAAGCGGACAATGGTGGAGGAGCTTCTGGCAGATGTTGAATTCCGACGGTATGTTTTTTCATTTACATATGAAGAGGAGGAGGCCATTCAGTCTTCTCTCTTGAAAAAAGAAGGCCAAAGGGTGACCTAATAGAGGTCTTAAAATTCTGAAAGGTTTTAATAAGAGTTGATACAGCAAGAATGTTTCCTTTTGGGGGGTGGTGGGAAGAGCATAACTAGAAGACATCAATATAAGATAGTCACCAAGAAATCCAATAGGGAATTCAGTAGAAACTTCCTCACCCAAAGAATGGTGAGAATGTGGAACTCACTACCACAGGCAGTGGTCGAATTGAATGGTATAGATGCATTTGAGGGGAAGCTAGACAAGCATATGAGGGAGAAAGGAATAGAGGGTTACAATGATGGGTTTGAATGAGGAAAAAAGGAAGCTCAAGTGCAGCATAAACACCACATGAACTGGTTGGGCCGAATGGCCTGTTTCTGTGTCATGTATCTTATGTAATCCTATGAAATCTGAAATAAAAACAGAAAATGCTAGAATACTCAAGTCAGGCAGCTTCTGTAGAGAGAAACAGTCTTAACATCTGATGACCTTTCATATAAGTATGCAGTATTTTGTTCACTTTCGAATCCCAATCCCCTTGAGATAAAGGCCAATATTTGCATAACCGTAAAGGCTTTTTGGACCTAGGTACTAACCTTTGCTGAGTTGTGCATTTGGATACTGCATCTGTCTGCTCTGCTACAGCTTCTAATCTTTCAGGAAAATATTCCAATTTGTCTTTTAGATCCAGAGTGCATGGCATCATACTTCACGACATTGAATTCCATTATCCATAGTTGCCCACTCACTTAATCTTATGTCCCTTTGTAAGTTCCTGCTCCCATCCACATGGATTTACTGTACCTCCTGAGTTAACACCATCAACAAGATTGTATATAATGCTCCACTCATCAATTTCATTAATATATGGTGAGATGTGGTACCCAGTATGGACCCCTGCGGAACAGCACTTGCTGCATCCTACCAATTGGAGAACTTTACTTTGACTCACTGTACCCTATCTCCCACCTAAGTACAAACACCATGCCACAAGGTTACTTCAAGTTCCGTGCGCTTCATTTTTGCTAATGATCTGTTGCATGGAACCTAATCAACTGCTTTCTATAAGTCCATATAGACAGCATCCCTATTCAGCATGCTAGCGACATCCAAAAGGTAAATCAACTAGATTAGTGAGATATATTATCAATCTTTGAAAATAATTTTGGATGCAGGAATGAAGAATACTTTAAAAGTACAAATTCCCTTCACTTTCAGACTTAGTAGTTTATGCTTTTTGATGTTCCCCTTGCCTCAGGTTTATTCTACATCTGAAGGTAGTGGTGTGACATGGTTTCAGGCTGCCCTGTAGTGCCTCGCCAAAATTCAACATTTTTTTGTGTGATCTGTGTGTATCGGCAAGCCAGTCAACTATGATAGCTTCTGCAGGCAAACACTGATACTGATCGGATTTCCCAGAGAGTAAAATCCTGCCTTTGTGTGCCCCTTCCCAGGAGTGATTTTTGTTTTTTACCCTCCCTAACCGTTCTGCATTCAGGATGAGTTTGGCTTTGGTCAGATTTTTAAGCAACACTATAAAAAGGAGACTGTGTATAATGCCTTAATAACTCTTAAGTAGCTAGGAGACTAGCTTACATGTAGATGATGTATTACTTTTAACTAATATATTGCAAGTGAAGATGATTGCAAAGTGTGTGTTTGTTTTTTCAGGTATAACAAGAGAAAATATCAGCAGATCATAACAGAGAAGGCAGCGCTTGTTGCAGGCAAAAAGAATCGCAAGAAGATGAAATTTAAAAAATAAATTCTGAAGAAAAACTGAACAAGTGCCTCATTCTAGATATTCTTAAAGTCACAATGAGTCATTATCGCATAGGAGGGCATTCAGCCCGTCAAATCCATGCCGGCTCTCTGTAGAGCAGTTCGATTCCCCTGTTATATCCTCGTAGCCCTGCAAATTTATTTCCCTCAAGTGCCCTTTTAATTTCCCATTGAAATAATTTATCATCACTGCTTCTACCACCCTCGTCAGCATCCGAGTTCCAGATCATTACCACTCGCTGCGTAAAATAGGGATTCTTCACATCTCTTGCCCAAAACCTTAAATCTTTCCACAAAGTCATAAATAAAGTGTTTAAACAGTTCTGAGTGCCACCAACTACTCTCTCCTCCCCTATTCATAAATGCAAGTTAGCTTATTTGGCTAAACACAATTAAGAGAATGAAAGAACTGTTCAGCTGTGCTGAGATATGTATCGTGGAAGATATTCTATCTTCAATGAACCAGTCTATTTGAGAATTTGATTTTTAATCAAATCATGTAATTATTTATGAGTTTGTAAAAGTGACTATGCTTTGTGCATCAGTGTTCAATAGGTATTGAATGCAGACTTGCAAGAATATGATTCTTATAATGTTTACATATTGAAGTCCTGATAACTTTGTCTGTGTGACTGGATTTTTGAGCTAAGAATGCTTTTTTAAACTTGGCTCGAATTAGAAATTGTTTATTATACTATATTATGCACCCTCTGAAATTCATAAGGATAAAATTGTAGTTTCTGAGGTTATAGTGGAAAATACTTTCTAATTTGTACACGTAAATTATGTCTAGTTTAACCAATTGATAGCTTGCCTACTAGCAGAAATAATGCACCTAGCAGATTTCACCAAGTGGGCTCTTAATTTTACTGATCATTAATAAAAAGATTTATTTTTTCTTCCTCTCACTTGTGCTGTTATACAAGCAAAATAAAAATGCCAAAATGTTCTCGAGCTGCAGTCTTTGGTCTGTTTGAGGAATAAAGAATCACATGTGGTCTTCAGTCTACCCTTAATTCAAAGTTGTGTATTTGTAATTAGCTGTTAAATTAACCTCCTGAATTGACTTATTACTTTATTCATCCTACTGGATAATTTTAAATTTTTGAGTGAAAAATAACTTCAAATTAACCAGAGTAAACTGAAGTTGGCACAGACAGGTTATGGGGAGAGAGAGGATATTTTTTGGCATTTTGTAAACTTTTTAGGAGTATGAAATTGTAAACCTGATATATATCTATGAAATGGAGAAAACATACCTTTCTCTGGGCAGATTTATCCACTTCCTTGCAGTTAAAAGCCAGTTTTAGACCACCAGACATAGGAGCAGAAATTAGGCCATTCGGCCCATCGAGTCTGCTCCGCCATTCAATAATGACTGATGAGTTTCTCAACCCCATTCTCAAGTTTTGAAGCATACAGAAAAAGATATCTGTAGTAAAAGATGTGTAGACAGTACAAACTCAAGTAATTTAGTATTAAGAATGCCTAATCATGCAGTCATTCCTTTGTCACAAAATAGTACTTTATTTTGGAAAATATATGCCCTTTAAAGACTTCAGACTACAGCTGCACCTCACTATCATGAACCCTTCTGGGATCAGCAGCAAAATTGTTACATCGGGGTGTTCACTATATAGGGCTTTGTGATTTGCTGTATCAAAAAAATGCAGAAATGACCAATTTAAGTTGATCATTTTATTCTGCTTTTTCAAAAAAAAATTGCATCAATTAATAATATTTGTTCTTTTCTCAATGTATGCTGTTTCTATCATAACCAGTCCAAACACATCCTGAGTTCCAGTTAATTAAATTTTACACAGTTTCAATTACCTTTCTGAACTCATCCAATGAATGGTTAACTGGTTCTGTGTCTTCCATGTCCTTGTCACTGGATGTTTCCTCATCCTTTCCCCAACTCGATGTCCTCATCCTTCATAAGTGCTTGTCGGGATTTGGCTTTCTTCAAGTTCAGTTTTCAGTTATTTAGTTTCTGAAATTCCTCATTCCCTCCTACCACGTACCTCTCTAACAGATTCCACCCCCATCTGAACACCATTCTCTGCAGATATTCTAGCATGTTTAAAGCAGTTCAGAACACGTGTTTCTGACACCAACTATTCTTTGTGTGTGAAGAGCGTTGCTTGCAGAATATCCACCTGAAATTTTTTATAACCACTATTGCTGTCAGAATTTGTGTGGCCCTTCCAGTCTGTAATCGGGATGTTTGTTTGTAAGGTGTGCAGTGATTTTCCTAAATTTAAAATAAATTCCAGCAGCAGGCTTTTTGGTGATTTTAAAAATAAAGGTTATTTATTATCTCACACTTGACCCAGATGTTTAAAATGCAATGTCTTAATCAATTGTCTCACTCACTTTCGCTCACACAAAGATTACATACAGATGAAGTTAAAGCTGTAATTATAAAAATGGAATTTATAACTCAGTCTCTATGCCAATACGGGCCTGATGTCATCTTAGTTGAGTTGATCTTTTAGTTGGAGTGAAGGTCTTTTGGAAACAAAGGGTTCTCATGAAGTTGCGATGCCTCTTGTAGATGAATAGCCAGGAGATTCGTTCTCAGGTGGACTTGGAAACTGGTCTAGTACAGTACTTTGGCTGCATTAGAAAGCTGTCAGCTATGATGGTTCAGATGTTTCTGGTGTTTTAGATATTTCTCTGTTAGATTTGCTTTATTCGGGGTATTTTAAACTGCAGTCCCTGAAGTTTCAATCAAATGAATGCAGGGTTAACACTTCCTGGGTCCAGATCACTACAATATGATAGCAGTTGACAATGGTCATTCCCTCTTATCTCCACCCCAACTTGAGCTCAAATATTCTCTTTTGTTCAATATGGCACTTGGAAACCAACAGTTTAGAGAGTCTGTATTCCTCAAACACTGGTTCACCGTTAAACAATAAGATGTTTAAACTTCACAGGTGGCTGCAAAGTGCCCTTATTCAGGTCCATGTTTAACTGAATATTGGCCACAGAATTGAATGCTGTCCACAGTTTAAATGCCACTTTAACAGGCTTTGTGCCCACTTTAAGTATGATCTTCCAGACCATAATATCCAATATCTTCACACTTGTACTGAGCATGACACTACTGTTAATGCACTCAATAATCTCCCTCAGTAGGAACTATCTGTACCAAGATTTGAAACAAAGAATGAATGCCCTGGTCTATAGGGTATAGATTACCTGTTGCGCTGTGTGTGCAAGATAGTTGCTTTCTGTTTTGGCATTTCCTCTTCATCAGTAGCAAACTTAATTATCCCTCTGATAAAAACAAAAAACTGCGGATGCTGGAAACCCAAAACAAAAACAGAATTACCTGGAAAAACTCAGCAGTTCTGGCAGCATCGGCGGAGAAGAACAAAGTTGACGTTTCGAGTCCTCATGACCCTTCAACAGAACTGAGTAAAATTAGGAGAGGGGTGAAATATAAGCTGGTTTAAGGTGTGGGTGGGGAGGAGGGGGGGAGAATTTCATCATTACATTTCACCCCTCTCCTAATTTTACTCAGTTCTGTTGAAGGGTCATGAGGACTCGAAACATCAACTTTGTTCTTCTCCGCCGATGCTGCCAGACCTGCTGAGTTTTTCCAGGTAATTCTGTTTTTGTTTTAATTATCCCTCTGTTGACTCAAAAGTTTGCATTAGTGTGCTTTGCTAAGCTGAGTTCTTGGCAACTTGTGGTGTGTGGTTTTCCTTTATGGTCCAGATCATCGATGATTTGAAAGTCTTGTTTTCAGAGTTAAAAACAATCTCTTGTTACCATCTTCACATGCATTGCTTTGTTGCAGTTGCCTCTTCTCACTAGTTGCAATTTGTGTGTAGGGGGGCAGATCATTTTATCAGACAACAATTGCATATGTCATGCAGGGTTTTCACTCCTGTAATAAGTTACCATTCAATTAGCCTTAGCTTGAATTTCATCATTAGATCCAGGTTGATCCTGCTAAAGTGGTTAGTAGTCGGCCTGATTTCTATTGGAAAAGAAATTCAACTTTGCGTTGGGATCATTAAAACCAGGGGCTCGCTACAGTAAAAATTATTTTGTAATTTTGGTGGTAATAAATACAAAAATATTTTTTTGGTTTCATTGTTTATTTGATAAGTTTTAACGTGGGGTGCATTGCAGACAAAATTAGTGTCAGCAAAATGGATACGAACTGAAAAATTACAAGAATTGTGCTTTCCAAATTAATCTTTCATTCTGAATTATGTTCATCTACATCCCTTTATGTTTTTCTTCAATAATTGATTCAATTTCTCATCCCCAGCAAAATTAAAATATAAGTCAACAGGCTGAACGAGAACAGAACTTGCCATTACTTTGGTGGTCCAACTAGCTGCATAAAGCAATGTATCAAGTTTGATGAACTTATTAGAGTTCTTTAAGGATGTAGCAAACAGGATGGATAAAGGGGAACCAGTAGATGTAATGTATTTGCATTTCCAAAAGGGATAAGCTGCCACATAAAGGTTACTGAACTAGATAAGAGCATATGGTGTTCGGAGTGTTATATTAGCGTGGACAGCGGACTGATTAACTAACAGGAAACAGAGAGTTGGGATAAATGGGTCATTTTCAGGTTGGCAAACTAACTAGTGGAGTGCTGCAGCATGACTTGGATGAAGGGACCAATTATTGTAGCCAAATTTGCTGACAATGATACAATAATAGGTAGGAATGCAAGTTATGAGGATACAAAGAGTCTGCAAAGGGATATATAGATAGGCTAAGTGGGCAAAAATTTGGCAGATGGCGTAAAATGTGGGAAAATGTGAGGTTGTCCACTTTGATAGGAAGAATAGAAATGCAGAGTATTATTTAAATGGAGAGAGATGTTGTGATGCAGAGGGACATAGGTGTCCTTGTACATGAATCACAAGTCAGCACGCAGGTACAGCAAATAACTAAGAAGACAAATAGAATGTTGATCTTTATTGCAAGGGAGATGGAGTATAAAAGTAGGGATGTCTTGCTACAGCTGTAGAGAGCATTGGTGAGACCCCACCTGGAGTACTGTGTACAGTTTTGGTTGGGTGTTATGCCTAGTAAAGGTATGTCATATTCACAACTTTAAACAAGGGCTGTTCGGTATAGAATTCTCTGGAATTGCCTTTTATTTTTAAAAATGGACATTAAAAGGCTGTTAAGGTGGCTGCCAAGGGTCAGGTGACATTTGCAATTCTGCACAGACTATCTCAAGTCTCTGGAAAGTTTATAATTGATTGACCATGGGTGGGGTGCTCCTTTGAATGGACATACCAAGGCGAAAACCATCTGCGGAATTCACACCTATTGTTTGTAAACTCATCCAAAACTCAAAATCAATGTACTTCCAGACTCCCTGTCTCTGAAGTCGAAGCAACAAAGTGAGCTGTAACGAAACCAGTATTGATCATGTGATCAAAACCATCTTCAAACAACAAATCTTTTACTCCAGGAACCAGAAATAAACCAGTCAGTCTCTGAACAACAACTGAAGAGGCAGCAGCAGAAAGGGCAGCAATGCCTTTAAAAACTGAAGACTGCAATAGATTAAGGTCTCCCAGCCTGTTCCTTTTCAAGTCCACTAGTACAGATAACCGACCTTCTGGTAAGAAGGCTACAAGGAACTAACTTTGTGACCTGCTGAAAATCCATCTCTTCAAGGGAATCCTGCAACAATTCTGACATATGGCTCCAGCTGTTGAATTCCCCTAAATTACCCATCAGAAGTGAAACACCTTCTTCACCGGGCCAGCAACATTTGGTTTTCCTAAGACAAGCCAAACACATGAAGTTTGAAAAAGACAAAATACTTCTGATGCTGGAAATCTAAAACAAAAACAGAAAATGCTGGGAAAACTCAGCAGGTCTAACAGCATCTGTGGATAGAAAAACAGAGTCAATGTTTCGAGTCCGTATGACCCTTCTTCAGAGGTTACAGGTATTTCCGGGACATACAATGCTCCTTGGACTGTTGTTCTCAATGCATCCTGAGATCCACCCTCAGTGCCATGCACCGCCATATGAACACACTCAACCTCTCCCTCCAGCAGCACCAATTCATCCTATCTCAAGGTTGCCCTTGTCCCCAGTTTCATTTTATTCTTCGTCTCATCCAACACCTTAACAAGAAACTTTTTCTCTTCCTTTCAGGTGCTAAGGAATGCAAGCTCCACAACTCATTGATACCCATGCCAATCCAGGAGCCTCCACCCCTTCCTGTCCCTCTGACCCCATCCCATCTTCTAATCCCAGCCCTTGCCATGTATTCAACATGCCCTCTGACCTTCCCCTCTCTGATGCTGAACGTTCTGTACTCAGCGAAGGACTCAGTTTCATACACTATGCCCTTAATGAATTTTGGGCTCGACATGATCCTGAACTCTTCTTCCGCCGCCTTCGTCTCTGTGCTCGCTCTTTTGAGCAGGAGTCCTCTCCCTGTTCCACGGATCCTTTCACCCACCTCCAGTATTCTCCCTCCACCTGAAGCCCTCCCTCTGGCCTCTTGATCTTTTCATTGAGAACTGCCGGCGTGACATCGGCTGTCTCAATTTCTCTGCTGCTGTCACCCACTCTAACCTGTCTCTTTCTGAACTTGCTGCACTGTGTTCCCTCAGGTCAAGCCCTGACTTTATTATCAAACCTGCCGACAAGGGTGATGCTGTTGTTATCTGGCGTCTCGCAGAGGCTGAGCGCCAACTCTCAGTCACTTCTTCCTACTACCAAGCCATTGTTTCCAGGATTGTCACTGACCTCATCTCCTCTAGAAATATTCCCTCCACAGCTTCCAACCTCATAGTCTCCCAACCCCGGACAGCCCACTTCTAACCCCTCCCCAAAATCCACAAACAGGACTATCCCAGTAGACCAATCGTGCCAGCCTGTTCCTGCCCTATGGAACTCATTTCTTCCTATCTTGACTCCGTTCTCTCTCCCCTTGTCCAGTCTCTTCCCACCTACATCCGCGATTCCCATGTGAATAAATAATCCTCTTTATTTAAATTTACAAAAGCTTGCTGCTCATCATTCAAACTGACCACACACTCAGGAGTTAAGAAATTCACACATCTTCCTTTTCAAAAACACACTGATTGCAGACATTAAGGAAAAGGAATTGGGATTTCAGTTTTCTCACATCCCTGTCCATAACACCTTATTTAAGGAGGGACATACCAATACTGGTGGCAGTTCAGAAAAGATTCACTAGGGTGCTTCCTGGGATGAAGGGGTTGTGTTATGAGAAAAGATTGAGCAAGTTGAGTCTTTATTCATTGAAGTTTAAAAGGATGAGAGATAATCTTATTGAAACATAAGATTCTAAGAGGGCTTTACAAGGTAGATGCTGAGAGGATGTTTGACCTCATGGAGGAATCTAGAACTAGGAGGCATAGTTTCAAAATAAGGGGTGTTCCATTTAGGATGGATATGAGGAGGAATTTCTTCTCTCAGAGGGCCATTAGTGCTCAGAATTCTCTCCCCCCAGTAAGCAGTGGTGGCTGGTTCATTGAATATATTCAAGGTTGTGTTAGGCAGATTTTTGATTGACAAGGGAGTCAAGGGTTATGGGGGGCAGGCAGGAGAGTGAAGTAAAGGCCACATCAGATCAGCCATGACCTTATGAATGATAGAATGGGCTCGATGGGCCAAATGGCCTACTCCTGCTCCCATTCCTTATGTTCTTAAGTCAGAGGAAGATGTAGCTAATGTTCCATCTAAGGTGTACACATGGTGGATGCTGAGCAACACAGATGTTGCTGTGTAGGCCGCTCACTCATAAGTGTCAACAATAACAACTAATATTTATATAGTGCCTTTAATGTAATGAAACACCCCCAGGAGTATTATAATACAAAGTATGACACTGAGACATATGGAAATACTAGGTCAGATGGTCAAAAGCTTGGTCTTGGTTTTAAGAAGCATCTTAAAGGAGGAAAGCAAGTGCAGAGACAGAAAGGTGTAGGGAGGGAAATCCAGAGTTTAGAGCCTAGGCTGCTGAAGGCACAGCCATTTAACCCATCGAGCCCATTCTGCCAGTCAGTAAGATCATGGCTGATCTCATGTGACCTTAACTCCACCTTCCTGCTTGTCCCCAGTAATCCTTAACTCCCAATTAAAATTGGGGATGCTCGAGAAGCCAGAATTAGAGGAGTACAGATAGCCTGGAGGGTTCTAGGCTGAAGTAGATTACAGAGATAGGGAGGGGTGAGGCCCTGGAGGGATTTGAAAACAAGGATGAGAATTTTAAAATCATTTTAAGACATTGTTTGACTGGGAGCTAATGTAGGTCAGTGAGCACAGGGTTATAGGGGAACGGGACTTTCTGTGAGTTAAGACTTGGGCAGCAGAGTTCTGGATGTCCTCAAGTTTACAGAGGGTAGAATATGAGAGACCAGCCAGGAGTATGTTGGAATAGTCAAATCTCGAAGAAAGAAAGGCATGAACGAGGGTCTGAGCAGCAGATGAGCTGAGGCAGGGGTTTAGTCAGGTGAAGTTCTGGAAGTGGAAATAGGTGGTCTTAGTGATAGCACGAATAAGGTTGAAACTCATCTCAGAATCAAAAAAGACAAGGTTGCAAACAAACTGGCCTATTCTCAGGCTTTTGCCAGGGAGAGGGATGGAGTCAGTAGCAAGGGAACGGAAACAAAAACAGAAACAGAAATACCTGGAAGAACTCAGCAGGTCTGGCAGCATCGGCGGAGAAGAGCACAGTTGACGTTTCGAGTCCTCATGACCCTTCAACAGAACTAAGTAAAAATAGGAAAGGGGTAAAATGCTTATATCTCACCCCTTTCCTATTTTTACTTAGTTCTGTTGAAGGGCCATGAGGACTCGAAACGTCAACTGTGCTCTTCTCCGCCGATGCTGCCAGACCTGCTGAGTTTTTCCAGGTATTTCTGTTTTTGTTTTGGATTTCCAGCATCCGCAGTTTTTTGTTTTTAGCAAGGGAACGGAGTTTGGAGTGGGGACCAAAAACGATGGCTTCAGTCTTCCCAATATTTAATCGGAGGAAATTTCTGCTCATTCAGTCCTGGATATTGGATAAGCAGCCTGATAATTTAGCAACAGTGGAGGAGTCGAGAGAAGTGGTGGTGAGGTAGGGCTGAGTGTCATCAGTGCACATGTGAAAACTATCACTGTGCCTTCTGATGTTGTTGTTGAGGGACAGAACGTTGATGAGAAATAGGAGTGGGGACACCAGAGGTAACGGTGTGGGAGCAGAGAAAGAAGCCACTGCGAGTGATAAGAAGGAACCAGGCGAGAGCACTCCCAACCAGCTGGATGGTGGAGAGCTGTTGGAGGAGGATAGTGTGGTCAACCGTGTCAAAGGCTGCAGACAGGTTGAGAAGGATGAGAAGGGAAAGTTTACCTTTGTCACAGTCACATAGGATGTCATTTGTGGTTTTGATAAGAGCTGTTTTGGTGCTGTGGCAGGACAGAAACCTGATTGGAGGGATTCAAACATGGAGTTCTGGGTAAGATGGGAACAGACTTGGCAGGTGCCAACGCGTTCAAGGACTCTGGAGTGGAAAGGGAGTTGGAGATGGGATGGTAGTTTACAAGGAAGGAGGGTTGTTGCTTTGAGGAGAGGGGTGATAACAACAGATTTAAAGAGGAGAGGGATAACACCTGAAGAGAGAAAACCATTTGCAGTATTGGCTAATATGGGGGCCAGGAGGGGAAGTTGGGTGATCAGCGGTTTAGTGGGAATAGGATTGAGGGAACAGGAGATGGATCTCATGGACAAGATGAGCTCAGGGAAGAAGTAGGAGAAAAACTAAAAAAATATGTGAATTCAGGGCTAGGGCAGGGGGGAATGTCATAGGAAGTTTAGCCAGGTGAGCTGGTGGAAGGGAGGGACACAGCTGGTGTAGGCCGCTCACATGTTTTCTTGCTTAAGACAAGATGAACCTGCATGTGTGGCTGCTGATCTAAAGGTACTGCGTATTGAAATGAACAGGCCTCACACAAGAAGATTTGAGGGAATGTGACCAAACCGTGCCGTGCCCTGGTCAGAATGCCCCCTGGGTATTGCATCCAGTTCAGGCTGATGGGAGCTATTCAGAAACACGGTGGAGGCCGTGATTTCTCATGTCAGCTGCCTGAGTTAGGAGGAGAAGATTGGGGAAACCTTGGCTATTCGACTGAGGGAGGAGGGACCTGAGATGTGATGTAGAGACATCCAAGCTAATTAACGGAATCACTAAGGAAATGGGGATATACAACCAGCCCGACAACTTGTGAATGTGGAACTGAGCCACAGACTATGCAACACCTCTAGAGGAACCCTGCACTGTTACAGATCTTGCCGAATTCAACAACAAGGCGCAAAAATGTGTCCAGTTCTGGCTGGGCCGTGTATAGACTGTCCGTGGACACCATAAGAAGGAGAAGATTAACAGAATGGAGAAGGTGAATATGGAATATTGCTTAAACAGCAAGAGGGCAAGGGCTGAAGCTGATAAAGGGTAAATTTTGGACAAATGTCAAGAAATTATTTTCAAAACCAAGATTAACTTCCAGGAAGAGTAGTAAAGATGGTGCCATTCCTCAAGAGGCAGCTGGCTGTTTAATGGAGATTTTATTTTTTTTTAATTTAGTTTTTAGCAATGGAGATTGTAGGTGCGTTGGAACTGATCTTTAGCCGAGTGACCTCTCTCACGGGTACAGTCACTGTATTTTGGAGATTATCCAGTTTTCATAGCAAATGCTGACTCAGCACATTACTTATTGCTCCCTCAGGGCAAGGCAAGTGGCTGATTTACATTTGCAGTAAAGCCGGAGCGTGTTTAACTTATCACCAGCAATCAACAGATTAAATATACACGGTCTGAGACTACCTATTTCCGCTCAGATTTATTTCTGATGTGCCATGGCAGAGTAAAACTTTGTTTTTTTGAAAAAGTTTTGTTTTTGTTTTAAATCACGAAGCCCGGTAGCGAGTTTAGGATGGTAAACAAAACCTCTCAAACTCTTTATTGCAGTTTCCAACTAACAAGTCTAATGAGCAATGGAGATATCGCCCCGCGTCACTTCAACTTTAAAACTGTTTTATCATGAAACGGGGGTGAGAACACTTCAATCTTTTCCTGTTTTCCCTCCCTCCTCCCCAACAGCTTCGGCTCCCGTTCCACTCGAAAGGAACCGGATTTCGCCCCCTCTCCAAAAGTGGAGTTGACTTTCAGTTTCGAGCCGGTTTGAATTTCGGACCAGCGGAGCTTTGCGCTCGTCAAAATGAAAGGAACGACTCCGCCGGGACTCGAACCCGGAACCTTTGAATGTCTTAAGCAATCAACTAGAAGTCCAATGCGCTATCCATTGCGCCACGGAGCCACCTGTTGGCCTTCCCCCGAAGCTCTACATGACACCAAATTACTGGGAAGTTCTTTTTTTCCCTTTGCTTTACACTGTGTTGCTGCAGGAAATTGTAACCTTTCCATAGATACAATCTTTGCAACATTATTTGGAGCCAGACACACCAGTTTAGTTTAAGGAGTTGCTTCCTCTCTGTGGGATTGACTCAAGATTTATTAGAAAGTGCTGATTGGATGATTGTAAAAACAAAAAGCTACTGCGGATGCTGGAAATCCAAAACAAAAACAGAATTACCTGGAAAAACTCAGCAGGTCTGGCAGCATCGGTGGAGAAGAAATCAGTTGACGTTTCGAGCCTTCACGGCCCTTCGGCAGAACTTTTAGCATAGGCTAAAAGATGTGGATAAAACAATGAAATTTATTTTGATCCTTGCTCCCACACCGTCCCCTCTCCCCACCACACCCCCACTAGGGCCATCTGTCACTGGTTCATGCTGCTTTCTACTCTTAATGTCACCATTAGCACCTCCTTTAGCCAGTATCATCACCATCAACGCCCCTTCGACCTTTTGTTTATGACATCTTTTGCAATCTCTCCTTTGCCTCCACTGGCCTTCTATCCAGCTTCACCTGTCCCACCCCCCCATAAACAGTACATATTTCACCACATTTCTACTTCTCTTTAGTTCTGAAGAAGAGTCATCTGGACTCGAAACATTAACCCTTTCTCTCCACAGATGCTGTCAGACCTGCTGAGTTTTTCCAGCAATTTTTGGTTTTGTTTCCTTTGTCCTTGGTCGGCTGGACAAGGGAAACAATCTATTTACCTTATTATAATCCTTCTTAATTCTCTATCAGGAATAACAATATGGTAATAATAATTCATTAAATAAGTTATAATTAATTTAATAATTATTGTTATAATAATAATAATCTAACCTTCTTAGATCTAGTCAAAAAGGCCCAAATCTCTCAAGTCCCTCTTCACAACTATAACAATAAAAACCTTGCTGTCCTTTATTTAGTGATGACAAACAAAACCTGAAGAGAGATATTTTTTATTTCAAAACAAATAGGAAGCTCTTAGTGAGAGTGGATATTTATAGGGCTAAGATGGGTTCACTAGTGACAAGGGAATATGAGGATATAGAGAACAAAAATCATTAGGAAAGAAGACAAAATCATTAATTGAAAGGCTTGCATTTTTTAGTGCTTGTCACAACATCTCAAAACGTTTTACACCCAATTAAGTAGGTTTTGACATCTAGACACCATTGTAATGTAGGAAACATGACAGCCAGTTTACACATAACAGGCCTCCAAAAGCAACAATGAGATAATAGCCAGATAATTTGTTTTGAGTGATGTCGGGTGAGGGATAAATATTAACGTGAACACCAGGGAGACCTCCACTGCTATTCTTCAAAATGGAGCCATGGGATCTTTTATGTCCACCAGAGAGGGCAGACAGGGCATCAGGTTAACATCGCTTCCAAAGGATAGCACCTGTAGCCCTGCAACACAGGGTTGGCTCAAGGTTTATTAGCGCCCCTGCAAATTGAATTTCAAGGCCCTGAAGACTTTTTAGCCATTTTCATGAGTGCAGGATGAGTGCAGCTGCCACAACACTCAAGAAGCTTGACACCATCCAGGACAAAGCAGCCCGCTTGATTGGAACCCCTTCCACCAACATTCACTCGCTCCACCACCGATACACAGTGGCAGCAGTGTGTACCATCTACAAGATGCACTGCAGCGACTTACCAAGCCTCTTTAGACAGCAGCTTCCAAACACACAACCACTACCATCTAGAAGGACATGGGCAGCAGACACATGTGAACACCACCACCTGGAAGTTCCCCTCCAAGCAACTCACCATCCTGACTTGTAAATATATCACCATTTCTTCACTGTCGCTGGGTCAAAATCCTGGAACACCCTCCCTAACAGCACTGTGGGTGTACCTACACTACATGGACTGCAGCGGTTCAAGAAGGCAGCTCACCACCACCTTCTCAAGGGCAATTAGGGATGGGTAGTAAATGCTGGCCTAACCGGTGACACCCAGTCCCATGAATGAATAAAAAAAACAGATCTGGCATAACATCCTGCAACTAGTTAGTGTTGATAAATCTAACTGTTTGCACTGGGGACCTTACATCTTCAGCAAATATTGCATTTGCAATTTCTAATTTACTCAGTAAGTGGTAGCCGTTAATATCACTGCTTTCATGATACCTTAGCATATCCTCTAACTTTAAGGTAGCGGGACAGGTAAATAAGGTGGTTAAGAAGGCATATGGGGTACTTGCCTTTATTAGCCGAGGCATAGAATATAAGAGCAGGGAGGTTATGCTGGGACTGTATAAAACGCTGGTTAGGCCACAGCTGGAGTATTGTGTGCAGTTCTGGAATTCTCATTATAGGAAGGATGTGATTGCACTAGAGAGAGTGCAGAGGAGATTTACCAGGATGTTGCCTGGGCTGGAGAGTTTTAGTTATGAGGAGAGATTGGATAGACTGGGGTTATTTTCCCTGGAGCAGAGGAGATTGAGGGGGGACATGATTGAGGTGTATAAAATGATGAGGGGTATAGATAGGGTAGACAGGAAGGAACTTTTCCCCTTGGTGGAGGGATCAATGAACAGGGGGCATAGATTTAAGGTAAGGGGCAGGAAGTTTAGAGGGGATGTGAGGAAGAATTTTTTCACCCAGAGGGTGATGGGAATCTGGAACTCACTGCCTGAAAGGGTGATAGAGGCAAAAACCCTCATAACATTTAAGAAGTATTTGGATGTGCACTTGCAATGCCATGGCATACAAGGCTATGGGCCTAGCGCTGGAAAATGGGATTAGAGTAGTTAGGTCCTTGTTTGACCGGCGCAGACCCGATGGGCTGAAGGGCCTTTTTCTGTGCTGTAGACCTCAATGACTCTATGACATGCACCCATCAGTTCATTTTTACCCGGCAAATCTTTAAGGTTACTTAAAAATCCCCATCATTTATTGAAAATTTGTAACTGTTCGAATCTTTCTGCTAGAGACATTATGGCTGTGTCTACTATAATATTAAACACATGAATTTCAAACAAGCTTCAGGAACTTTGTCAACACTCTCATACTCAAATTACCTTTTCTTGTGCCTTACTTTACTCTTGCACTTTAAAAAATTGGCTCTACCTCTGGTTCTGCAGCTAATTCTTTTGCCAATGTTAATGCCTTTTTATAACCATTTGCACAATAATCAGTTAAGTAATCTGTGACACTACTCATTAATGAAACTGCGGTTTACAGTGGTGCTCTGCATAGTTTTGCTGTCAACATTCATTCTGAGTAAGATATCACACCAGAAACTCATAATAACTAAACATTTGAAATCTTCTACTTGTAATATAAGAGTTCCCGCTTCATGTCACATTACAGGATACCCCCTCCTCTTTTACCTCCTTCCCTGTCTTGCCTGAAGACCCTATATCCTGGAATATTGAGCTGTCAATCCTGCCCCTCTCTCAACCATGTCTCTGTGACAGCAATGACATCATACTTCCATGTGTTAATTTGTCCCCTCAACTCATCTGCCTTATTCGTCAGACTCCTTGCATTAAAATAAATACCATCCAACAGTGCCAAACTCCCTTGTGCCTTAACTGGCCTATAATTTCTATGCCTCCCAGGCTCACATGCTCATTCTTCTAATTTTGGCTGTGCAGCTCCCCCTGCTGAACCTCCTCTCAGAATCCCATCCCCTGCCAAGTTAGTTTGAACCCTCCCCAACAGCACTAGCAAACCTCCCCACACGGATGTTGGTCCCATTCCGGTTCAGGTGCAACCCGTCTGCTTTGTACAGGCCCCACCGCTGCCAGAAATGGTCCCAATGTCCCAGAAATCTAAAGCCCTCCCTCCTGCACGATCTCTCCAGTCACACATTCATCTGGACTAACCTCCTATTTCTATACTCACTATTAGTGCGTGTGGCACCAGAAGTAATCCAGAGATTACTACCTTTGAGGTCCTGTTTTTTAACCTGCTTCCTAGCTCCCTAAATTCTGCTTGCAGGACCTCAGCCCTCTTTCTGCCTATGTCATTGGTATCAATATGTACCACATCTCTGTCTGTTTGCCCTCCCCCTTTAGAATGCCCTGCAGCTGTTCAGTGACATCCTTGACCCTGGCACCAGGGAGGCAACATACCATCCTGGAGTCACGTCTACGGCTGCAGAAACGCCTGTCTGTTCCCCTTACTATCGAGTCTCCTACCACTATTGCTCTTTCCCTCTTTTTCCTCCCCCCCCACCACCCCCCCCTCCCCCACCATGCAACTGAGCTGCTCACAGTGCCATGAGCGTGGCTGCACTCCCCAGAGGAACCGTCACTCTCATCCTTTTCCAACACAGAAAAATGGTTCTCAAGCGAGATGCACCCTGGGGATTTCCTGACTACCTGCCTGACACCTTTCTTCTGACTGATGGTCACCCATTCCCTCTCTGTCTGCACTTCTATAAGCTGTGGGGTGACCATGTCTAAAAACGTGCTATCCACGAAACTCTCAGCCTCGTGGATGCACCTCAGCCTCCAGCTGCTGCTCAAGCTCCGAAACTCGGAGCTGAAGTAGCTGCAGCTGGTGGCATTTCCTGCACACGTGGTCGGTCAGAATGCAAGGAGCGTCTAGGACTTCCCACATGTTGCAGGCGGTACATAACACGGGACTGAGCTGCCCTGCCATGCCTCTCGTTGAAAAAAAAACCCTTACTTTAAGTTAAATATAGTAAAGAAAAGTTAAATTATTTATGTACTTTAAATAAAAACTAGAACTCTTACCTTTCCTTAGCTTAATCTATTTTAAACTGGAGAAAAACTGGAGAAAAACATTTACCCACTACTCACCAATCAGCTCTTACCTTTGTGCTGATGTCACTTTTTGAAGCTTCCCTATACTTGCGCTGCCACTCTCTCGTGATGTCACTGTTGTTATTTTCAACAAAAACTGACTACAGGACACTCTTCCCAGACTGCTTCACCTCGATGCTGACTGCAGGACACTCTTCCCAGACTGTTTCACTGCGATGCTGACTGCAGGACACTCTTCCCAGGCTGCTTCACCGCGATGCTGTCTGCAAGACACTCTTCCCAGGCTGCTTCACCATGATGCTGACTGCATGACACTCTTCCCAGGCTGCTTCACCACGATGCTGACTGCAGGACACTCTTCTTTTTATTTGTTGATTTTCTCTCCCTCCCTCTCTCCACTTTTTGGCACCCCTCAGCACACTGCGCCCTGGGCGACCACCCGGTTAGCAGGGCCATGAGCTCACCCTGTTGCAGCACTCCCTCAGTACTGAACTGTAGTATCAGCCTAAATTTTGTGCTCAAGTCTCTAGAGTGTGATTTGAACCCATAACCATCTAACTCAAAGGCAGGAGTGCTAACCATTGACCTTGATGACATGTTAAAATGCAAAAACAATAGTGTTCTAACACATGCAGCTTGCCATACAAAGTTGATATTTTGTCGACTGAAGTTTTTTTTGATTTCTAGAGATGTATAAGTCAGTACAGTGTAACAAATGTCAGGATTTCCACTTCAATGGATTTGATGACAAAACTCATTTGTTTATCAGTTGAGCGATGCTAAGCAATAAGATTATAAGATCATATGAAATAAGAGCCTGAATGGGCCATTCAGCCCATCGAGCCTGCTCCACCATTCAATAAGACCATGGTTGATCTGATTGTGGCGTTAACTCCACTTTCCTGTCTGTCCCCCATAACCCTCAACTCCCTTGTAGATCAAATAAATTCAATGGCCCAGCCTCCACTGCTCACTGGGGAAGAGAGTTCCAAACATTAGCAACCTTCTGAGAGAAGAGATTTCTCCTAATCTCCGTCCTAAATGGGGGACCCCTTATTTTGAAACTGTGGCCTCTAGTTCTAGATTCCCCCAAAAAATGGAAATATCTTTTCAGTGTCTACCCTGTCTAGCCACCTCAGAATCTTATCTCAGAATCTCTCATACTTCTAAACTTCAATGTGCACAGGCCAAACCTGCTCAACCTTTCCTCATAACACCGCCATCCCTTCATCCCAGGAATCCCATGATGGGAAGGGCCTACTTACCTTTGCAGAGCGGTCAGTAACTAGGGGGCATAGATTTAAAGTGATTGGTAGAAGGATTAGAGAGAAGATTTTTTTTTCACCCAGAGGGTGGCAGAGGCCTGGAACTCACTTCCTGAAAGGGTAGTTGAGGCAGAAACCCTCAATTCATTTAAAAGGCGTCTGGATATGCACCTCAAGTGCTGTAACCTGCAAGGCTACGGACCAAACATAAGAAGGCAGGATTTTAGCTGGGTGGCTCGTTTCTTGGCCGGCACAGACACAATGGATCAAATGGCCTCTTTCTGTACCATAAATTTTCTATGATTTCTATGAATCAGTCTAGTGAACCTTTAAAGGGAAACTAGATACGCACCCAAGGGAGAAAGGAATACAACTATAACAAATTGCAATAATATGGTGCCTTTAATGTAGCAAAATGCTTCAAAATGCTTCACAGGAGCATTAACAAACAAAATTTAGCCTGAGTCAAATAAAGGGATATTGGACAGCTCAAAGAAGCAGGTTTTAAAGAGCAGCTTAAAGGATGAGAAAGAGGCAGAGAGGGAGCGGGGTTTAGGGAGGGAATTTCAAAGCTTAGGGCCTAGTTGGCTGAAGGCATGGCCGCCAACGGGATGCTCAAGAGGTCAGAATTGGAGGAGGGTAGGTACCTCAGAGGGTTTCAGGGTTGGAGCAGATTACAGAGGTAGGGAGGGTGGAGCCATGGAGGGATTTGCAAACAAGGACGAGAGTTTTAAATAAAAGCAAAACACTGCGAATGCTGGGAATCTGAAATAAAAACAGAAAGTGCTGGAAAAACTCAGCAGATCTGGCAGCGTCTGTGGAAAGAGAAATAGAGTTAATGTTTTGAGTCCAATATGACTCACTTCGTGAGCTCTGAGAATTTTAAAATGAAGGCACCTCCATCATCCAAGTCACTCACCATCCTGACCTGGAAATATATCGCCGTTCCTTCATTGTCGCTGGGTCAAAATCCTGGAACTCCCTCCCTAACAGCACTGTGGGTGTACCTACACCACATGGACTGCAGCGGATCAAGAAGGCAGCTCACCATCACCTTCTCAAGGTCAATTAGTGATGGGCAATAAATGCTGGACCAGCCAGCAAAGCCCACCCACATCCCGTAAATGAATATAAAAAAAAACAGGAGCCAATGTAGATCAGCGAGCATAGGGGTGATGGTTGAACAGGAACTAAGCTTTGGAATTCCCTCCCTAAGCCTCTCTATCTCCCTGCATCTTTCTCATTCTTTTTAGCTGCTCTTTAAAACCTGCTTCTTTGAGCAAGCTTTTACTCATCTGCTCAATATCTCTTTAATTGGCTCAGGGCCAATTTTGTTTGATAATGTTCCTGTGAAGCATTTTGGGACTCGTCTATGGAATAGAGGGTTAGGCTGATAGGATCAGATGAAGAGAGGTGGGTGGAAGCTTATGTGGAGCATAAACCAGTTGGGCTGAATGGCCTATTCTGTGCTGTGTATTTAAGCAATTGTATGTGATTAATTGAATACTTCATAGCAGATATCTTTGTAATGCCTCGTCAAACCTGCTCATGGCCTCTTCAAGCTGTATAGCTCAGTAGGTCTCCGGTATAATTTTTCTGAGTTGAATTAGCTAATCTCAGCCTGGGCTCTCAACTGGCTGTGGTCAACTGGCCTGAGCACTCCTTACCAAGGAAAAATCAGCCAGGGTTCCTACCTCTAGTGATATCTAGTGACAACTACTGGAAAGTCTGTGCCTGTGCAGATTTGTGGTGCTAGCACAAGCTTGTCCAACGTCAGCCCGCAGGCCAGATGTGGCCCGCAAAGCCCCCCAATGTGGCCCCCCCGGAGGTAGTTTTCAAAATGCTGGGAAGTGGAGTGGAAGACTCTGGAAGAAACTACTCCTCCAATCACAGGCCGCTTCTCTCCCGCGTTTGCTGCTGATAGGCTCACGGGCAGCAGCAAGTGTGCTGTGGAATAAAGGGGGTGTTGGCGGGGGGAGGGAGAGAAAGAGGATGCCAGGCCAGGTCGGGGAGGAGAGAGAGGCTGCCTGTTGGGGGAGCGAGAGAGGGGCTGTCGGCTTGGGGAGGAGACTGCCGTGCAGTGCCGAGCCAGGTGGGGGAGGAGGCTGGCTGCTGGGCCAGAATAGGCTGACGCGATACCGCAGGTGGGATGGGGTGGTGTGTGTGGTGAGACTGAAGCAGCTGGCTGCCTGGAGTTGTGGGGGAGAGAGTGACTGAGTGAGTGAGTGTGGGGGGAGAGAGTGTGAGTGAGTGTGTGGGGGAGAGTGTGTGTGTGTGTGTGTGTGTTTGTGGGGAGAGAGTGTGTGAGTGTGTGTGTGTGTGTGTGTGTGGGGAGAGAGAGTGTGTGTGTGTGTGTGGGAGAGAGTGTGTGTGTGTGTGAGTGTGTGTGTGTTTGTGGGGAGAGAGTGTGTGTGTGTGTGTGTGTGTGTGGGGAGAGAGTGTGTGTGTGTGTGTGTGTGTGTGGAGGGGGAAGAGAGTGTGTGTGTGAGTGTGTGGGAGAGAGTGTGTGTGTGAGTGTGTGGGAGAGAGTGTGTGTGTGTGTGTGGGAGAGAGTGTGTGTGTGAGTGTGTGGGAGAGAGTGTGTGTGTGAGTGTGTGGGAGAGAGTGTGTGTTTGTGTGTGTGGGAGAGAGTGTGTGTGTGGGAGAGAGTGTGTGTTTGTGTGTGTGGGAGAGAGTGTGTGTGTGTGTGTGTGGGAGAGTGTGTGTGTGTGAGTGTGTGGGAGAGAGTGTGTGTGTGAGTGTGTGGGAGAGAGTGTGTGTTTGTGTGTGTGGGAGAGAGTGTGTGTGTGTTTGTGTGTGTGGGAGAGAGTGTGTGTGTGTGTCTGGCTCACTTGCAGTCTCAGGATTCCGACTCACCCTCACCCCCACACTCCAACACACAATCACACCCAATTGAAAGAGAAAACATACAATGTTGCAAAGGTTAGTGGTAAGCCAGAGGATTGGGAAAGTTTTAAAAATCAACAAAAGATGACCAAAAATAATAAAGAGGGGGAAGAAATAAACTTTGAAGGTAAACTAGCAAGTAATATAAAAATGGACAATAAAAGCTTCTTTAAATATATAAAAAGGAAGAGAAGCCAAAGTGAACATAGGCCTCTAAGAGAATGAGACTGGAGAAATAATAATAGGAAACCAGGAAATGGCAGAGGAGTTGAATAAATACTTTGCATTAGTCTTCACGGTAGAAAACGCTAATAGCATTCCAAAAATACTAAATAATCAAGGGGCAAAAGGGGGGGGCGAGGAAATAAATACAATAACTATCACTAGAGAAAAAGTACTAGGGAAACTAATGGGGCTAAAGGCCATTAAGTCCCCTGGACCTGATGGGTTGCATCCTAGGACATTAAAGGAAATAACTACAGAGATAGTAAATGCACTTGTAGTAATCTTCCAAGAATCCTTAGATTCTGAAAAAGTCCCAGAGGATCGGAAAACTGTCAATGTATCATCCTTATTCAAAAAGGGAGGGAGACAAAAAACAGGTAACTATAGGCCAGTTAGCTTAACATCCATCATTGGGAAAATGTTAGTCTATTGTAAAGGATGTAACAGCAAAGCATTTAGAAATGCATAATATAATCAAACAGTCAGCATGGCTTCATGAAGGGGAAATCATGCCTGACAAATTTATTAGAATTCTTTGAGGAGGTAACAAGCAGGACAGATGAAGGTGAACAAGTAGATATAATATATTTGGATTTCCAAAAGGCACTCAATAAGGTACCACATATAAGGCTACTTAATAAGATAGGAGCCCATGGTGTTGGGGGTAGTATATTAGCACAGATAGAGGATTGGCTAACTAATAGAAGACAAAGAGTTGGGATAAGGGGGGCATTTTCAGGATGGTATCCTGTAACTAGTGAAGTGCCAGAGGGATCAGTGCTGGGGCCACAATTATTTACAATATATATTAATGATTTGGATGAGGGAAGTGAATGTACTATTGCCAAGTTTGTGGTGGGAAGACAAGCGGTGAGGATGACACAAAGAGTCTATAGAGGGATATAGACAGATTAAGTGAGTGGGAAAAAACTTAACGGATGGAATATGATGTGCGAAAATATGAGGTTATGCACTTTGGCAGGAAGAATAGAGGAGTTGAATATTATTTAAATGGAGAAAGACTGCAGAAAACTGCAGCACAGAGGGTTTTGGGGTCCTCATGCATGAATCACAAAAAACTAGCATATAAGTTCAGCAGATAATAGGGAAAGCAAATGGTATGTTGGCCTTTATCTCAAAGGGAATGGAGCATAAACATAGGGAAGTCTTGCTAAAACTAGACAAAGCACTAGTTAGGCCACACCGAGAATACCGTGAACAGTTTTGGTCCCCTTACCTAAGGAAAGATATACTGGCATTGAAGGCAATCCAGAGAAGGTTCACTAGGTTGATCCTGGGTATGGAGGGATTTTCTTATGAGGAGAGTTTGCATAGGTTGTGCCTGTACTCATTGGAGTTTAGAAGAATGAGAGGCAACCTTATTGAAACATATAAGATTCTTAGGGGGCTTGACAGGGTAGATGCTGAGAGGTTGTTTCCCCTTGTGAGAGTCTAGGACCAGAGGGCAGAATCTCAGAGTAAGCCTATTTAAGACAGAGATGATGGGGAGTTTCTTCTCTCAGAGGGTAGTGAATCTGTGGAATTCTTTACCGCAGAGGGCTGTAGAGGCTGGGTCTTTAATTATATTCAAGGCTGAGATAGACAGATTTTTAATCAGTGAGGGAATCAAGGGTTATGGGGAAAAGGCAGGAAAGTGGAGTTGAGGATTATCAGATCAGCCATAAATAATCTCATTGAATGGAGAAGCAGACTTGATGGGCTAAATGGCCTACTTCTGCTCCTATGTGTTCTGGTCTTATGGTCACAGTGAGTGAAAGTGTGTGAGTGAGCATCAAGAGACTGGGAGTGTGCCAGACAAACAGACTCTGTCCTTCTCACACTCTAATGGTGATCTTTATTAATTACTCCTTTCTAATGATCAATTTATTGCTTCGACATTGCTTTATTTTCACTCAGCAAGTTGTTTCTTTTCTTCTTACCTCAACTTTATTTTGAAATTAACATTTCATACGGTGACAGACCTTATCTTTCTGATCGGCTCCTTGAGTGAGGAGAAAATGGGAATGTGACCTCCCCTCCCCCCCTCCCCCCCCAAGTGGAAAGGTTGGACAAGCCTGTAGCTAACAGAATTGGGCCTGGCTGTCAAATAGGTGAAATTCATGGCTGCACATAAAATGACACCAATATTTCTGGTAAGAATGGAAATGATGACGTAGATCCCTCGTCAATTACTGCTGTAAGTGGCTGGCTTTAAATTTATGCATATAATTTGTGTTGTATTATTATAACTATCCTCTCCATTTTGCTGGAGAAATAATCAGTCTGTATTATATAAATGTCTTTCACGCACTGCATTTTACTCCCTAAGGCTTCGGATGTCAGCAATGAGCTGCTCAGTCACAGCCAGAAAGCTGATTCCCTGTGTACCCTGTGCCAAGGGTATCACCACCTGTGAGCTGGAGCTTTGTAGCTCACCCCTCTGTCCTGTGGAGTGGCAAGTGGTTGAGGGGAAGACAGTGGTGTTACTGCTGCTCCTGCTGATGCTAGTGGTTTTATTGCTCCTCCTGCTAGTGCTAGTGGTGTTACTGCTGCTCCTGTTAGTGCTAGTGGTGTTACTGCTGCTCTTGCTGGTGCTAGTAGTGTTACTGCTGCTCTTGCTGGTGCTAGTGGTGTTACTGCTGCTCTTGCTGGTGCTAGTGGTGTTACTGCTGCTCCTGTTAGTGCTAGTGGTGTTACTGCTAGTCCTGCTAGTGCTAGTGGTGTTACTGCTAGTCCTGCTAGTGCTAGTGGTGTTACTGCAAGTCCTGTTAGTGCTAGTGGTGTTACTGCTGCTCTTGCTGGTGCTAGCAGTGTTACTGATGCTCCTGTTAGTGCTAGTGGTGTTACTGCTAGTCCTGCTGATGCACCCACTCTGCATCCTCCCTCCATTTGACCCAGGATTGTAAAGTCCCAAGGAGCTTCACAAATGGAAATAGATGGGAAAAAGGATGACAAGATTAGGAGGGGTGGCCAAAGGTCTGATTACCCAGGATCGTCATCCTGCTCCCCCTCCCCAGTCAGGAAACCCCACCCCCTCCCTAAATCCTTCCATTCCTATCCCTACCTTTAAAAGCATCTCAAAAAGTCATCGTTGTAATCAGACCTTTGGCCACCCCTCCTAATCTTGGCATCCTTTTTACCGTCTATTTCCATTTGTGAAGCTCCTTGGGACTTTACAGTAAAGACATTATGGAAATGCAGGTTTTTGTTTAGAATTATGGCAGAGCAGATATATGCCAGGTGAAAGAATTCAGTTTTATTGGCAGACTAGTTGAGGCTATTTTTAAAATGCTGTTGGTTTGCTGATTTTACAGAACATGCTGCCAAGGTCCAAAGGCCCAATAAGATTGAAATTCATTTGCCCTTCGAGTCTGATTTAAATTTGTATGTGTAATGATTTTTTCCAATTCTCCCACTAGGGGTCACTGCTTGATCTAACTTGTTGTTAGTAAAAAGCATCAGTTTGTAAAGAGGGCAGGGATCGCCCACTCTGACCTCCATTACCTGGTGTTTATACTGGATGCAAATGTAATGAATAGCAGTGATCGCAGGAGCTGCACATGTCTCCTACCTGTCTCTGCATTCGTTATGCTGAGGATTGAAGGGTGATTCGTGCTTTTGCTTCTTTGTCCTTTCATGTTTATATGGAAGAGCCACTTCTCCAGGAAGTGATTCCGCTATGTGTTAAGTCAGCTGATACTCCGAATCTGTCCCATTAAATACTATGCAAAACAACTCAGAGGTCGGACTGTAACCTGTGAGGGGGACATAAAGAGGCTGCAAAGAGATATAGACAGGTTAAGTGAGTGGGCAACAAAATGGCAGATTAGGTATAATGTGGGTAATTGATATTATTCACTTTGGTCATGAGAATAGAAAAGGTGCATATTTTTATAAGGTGTGAAACTTCTAAACATTGATGTTCAGAGACTTTGGTGTTTTTTTTATATTTGTTCATGGGATGTGGGTGTCGCTGACTGGGCCAGCATTTATTGCCCATTCCTAGTTGCCCTTGAGAAGGTGGTGGTGAGCTGCCTTCTTGAACCGCTGCAGTCCATGTGGTGTAGGTACACCCACAGTGCTGTTAGGGAAGGATATCCAGGATTTTGACTCAGCAACAGTGAAGGAACGGTGATATATTTCCAAGTCAGGATGCTATGTGGATTGGAGGGGAACTTCCAGGTGGTGGTGTTCCCTTGTATCTGCTGCCCTTGTCCTTCTAGATGCTAACGGTCGTGGGTTTGGAAGGTGCTGTCTGAGGAGTCTTGCTGAGTTCCTGCAGTGTACCAGTGCTGCCACTGTGCATTGATGGTGAAGGGACTGAATGTTTTTTGTGGGTGGGGTACCAATCAAGTGCTTTGTCCTGAATGGTGTTGGGCTTCTTGAGTGTTGTCGGAGCTGCACCAGGCAAGTGGAGAGTATTCTTGTGTCCTGTAGATGGTGGACAGGCTTTGGGGAGTCAGGAATTGAGTTACTTGCCGCAGGATTCCTAGCCTCTGACCTGCTCTTGTAGCCACATTTATAGTAGTATTTATATGGCTAGTCCAGTTCAGTTTCTGGTCAATTGTAACCCCCAGGGTGTTGATAGTGGGGAATTCAGTGATGGTAATGCCGTTGAATATCTAGTGGCGATGGTTAGACTCTCTCTTGTTGGAGATGGTCATTGTCTGACACTTGTGTGGCGCGAATGTTACTTGCCACATGTCAACCCCAGCCTGGATATTGTCCAGGTCTTGCTGCATTTGGACATGGGCTGCTTCAGTATCTGAGGAGTCGCAAATGGTGCTGAAAATTGTGCAATCATCAGCGAACATCCCCACTTCTGACCTTATGATGAAAGGAAGGCCATTAATGAAGCAACTAAAGATGGCTGGGCCGAGGACACTACCCTGAGGAACTCCTGAAGTGATGTCCTGGAACTGTGACGATATACCTCCAACGACCATGTACTTGGTTGTACTCTTACGAGGAACATGGAAAGTTAGCATGCAGGTACAGCAAGTAATTAGGAAGGCAAATGACATGATGGCCTTTACTGCAAGGCAATTGGAGTACAAGAATAAGGAAGCCTTAAAATTAAGGCTTTGGTGAGACCACCCCTGGAATACTGTGCATAGTTTTGGTCTCCATTTTTAAGGAAGGATATACCTGCATTGCAGGTGGCAGGTGGCACAGCAAAGGTTCAATAGATTAGTTCCTGGGATGAGAGGGTGGTCCTATGATGAAAGGCTGACTAAATTGGGCCTATAGTCTCTGGAATTTGGAAGAGACTGAGGTGATCTTGTTTAAACATTCAAGATCCAGCACTGGGCTGGGTTTAACGCTTCCCCATTGGTGGGTTTGAAGGCTGGGTGCTCGTTAAATCCAGTGGGCAGTCAGCCCACTGCCTACCCACCTGGCCTTGCCCCCACCGGAATGTTACCAGCAGCGGGAGTGGCCTCAGGCAGCCCACCACACAGAGGGCCAATTGAGACTCTTGAGTGGGCAATTGATTCCCACTTAAGGGCCTCCTCCTGCTACTGCTGGGGTTAAACCAGCAGCAGGAGAGGCCCACACCAAATGGGCAGCCCAGCAAGCTTTCCTATGTGGGCTGGGAGTGTCTCTCCTTAACTGGTCCCCGGGCCCATCGGAGGACCCCACCAAAATGTAACCCCCCCTCAGTTTCTCTTCACCCACAGCCTCTCAAACCCTGACCCCCAACCCTCTCGCCAATCTCTCCAGCCAACTCCTAAAAACACAAAGTTCCCATCCATCATGGCTTTCATTGCCCAAGTGCAGTACCAGTAGTGGCCACCACTCCCACTGGCGCTACTGGTACTGGAAAGAGACTCCGGTCTCTGATTGGCTGACAGCTGTCTGAGGTGGGACTTCCTGTCCCTGAGGGCAGAAATCCCACCTCCAACCTATTAATGGCTAATTGGCCATGAAATTACTGCAGGGTAGCCATTCTTCCCCTGGGTGGGCTCCGTTTTGACTTTTTAGCCACAGGTGGGAGGACCACAGCCCGCTGAGAGGTTGTTTCCCCTGGCTGGCTAATCTAGAATATGGAAGCACAATCTCGGGATAAGGAGTCAATAATTTAGGACTGAGATGAGGAAACATTTCTTCACTCAGAGGGTTATGACTCTTTGGAATTCTCTACCCCAGAGGGTTGTGGATGCACCATCGTTGAATATATTTAAGGCTGAGATGGATGGATTTTTGGTATCTCAGGGAATCAACAGAAAAGGGGAGTGGCCGGGAAAGCGGAGTGAAGGTTGAAGATCAGCCATGATCGTATTTAATGACGGAGCAGGCTCAAGAGCTGAATAGCATACTGCGACTGCTATTTCTTCTGTTCTTAAAATGCTTATGAAACACCATCACCACCTCCAAAATTCCCCTCCAAATCACATGCCATCCCGACTTGGACATGTGTCACTGCCATTCCTTCGTTGCTAGGTCAAAATCCTGGAACTCCCTGTCAAAGAGTTTTGTGGGAGCACCTTCACCTCACCAACTAAGGTAAGGAGTTAATGCCTTCAGAGGAGATGAAGAGGGGAGGAAGCTCGGGGAAAGAATGTGATTGACGCTGAGCAGAATTGTAAAACAGGAAAATTCAATAGGGCTTAATTATCCTTTATCTGAAATATAACAATCAGTGCTGGCAATTCAGTGTGTGCAATCCCTGCATAACAGCAGAACTGACAATGGCCTGATCTCGTGGTGCTTTTAAGGCACACAAAGAGGGATCCACAGTACAATAGTTTCTATGAGGTAAAGAATTTCTTCAGAAATTAAATGGTACTTTATTTGAATTCCAGCTTTTATCATCACGCATGGAGTCCCTTTGGGGCCTGGGTCCTGGCCTTGAGAGTCCATCCTTCAGTAAGGATGTATAGACAGTATATTAAGACAGTGATGGATTTTACACTAATTCTGAGCGGTTAATTCTAAGGTAGCAGAGATACTTTTCACCGTTAAATATGATCTACGTCTGAAAACGCAACAATGAACTTTTAAACTCGATCCTCCCGTGGAGCTTTGAGGGGGCTGTCAGAGTCATTCAACCCGTGTATTCGCCGACTCTCTTTTACTGCACTTTGTTACCAGGCCTTGTGTGACAGTTTCTCAGAGGTGATGGAGATGATTTTTGACAATGGTTTCCATGCCTTGTGAAATGCGAGCAAAGCATTTTCTAAGCAGAAGTTCCCATGGTCAGCATCATCAATAGATTTCTACTCTCCAGGTTCCAGGGAACCATGGATCCCTCTTTTATGAGTCAGTGCCTTCAGGAGGGGAGAAAAGGAACGAGGTGAGAACTAGCTATAAAATTCCTCACCCGATCTGTTACTTGATGGCAACTAAATATTTTTATATTTTTATTTATTCCAGAATCGTAGAAATTTATAGTACGGAAGCAGGACATTGAGACTGTGCTGTCTCTTTCAAAGGGCAGTTGTGCTCAATCGCATATCACAGCTTTCCGTCCGTAACTCTGTGGTATCTCATTGTCAAGGACTTTTAAAATATTTATGCAATCAGCTTCCACCACCTTTTTTCTGGAATATAGAAATTCTCTTGAGTTTAGAAGAATGAGAGGTGATCTCATTGAAGGGTACAAAAATCTTACAGGGCTTGACAGGGTAGATGCAGGAAGGATGTTTCAGTCATGGTCTCATTGAATGGAGGAGCAGACTCGATGGGCCGAATGGCCTACTTCTGCTTCCATGTCTTATGGTCTTGGGGAGTGGGGGAGGTCCAGAACCGGGGACACAGTCTCAGAATAAAGAGCAGGCCATTTAGGACTGAGATGAGGAGGAATTTCTTCACTCAGAGGGTATTGAATCTTTGGAATTCTCTACCCAGGAGGGCTGTGGACGCTCAGTCATTGAGTATGTTCAAAGCAGAGGTCGATAGATTTCTAGATACCAAGGACACCAAGGGGTATGGGGATAGTGTGGAAAGATGGTGAGAAGAGCAGCCATTATCTAGTTAAATGGCAGAGCCGGCTCGAGGGGCCGAACGGCGTACTCTGCTCCTGTGTTCTTCTAGAACGTTCCAGACCCTGACAATTCAATGAGTGAAAAAAATCCTCATCTCCCCTCTAGATAGTTTGTCAATGATTTCAAATCTGTGATCTCTGGTTATTAATCCACTCACCAGAGTGAATAGCCTTTCTGTCTCTGTTCGCTGTTGTGAAAATCTGGTTCATAATTCATTGCTTTAGAATATAACTTTTGGTTTGGGGATTGGAACTTTTCAATGTAAGTTAAATGGTAAACAAACCTAAGGCAATTAGCAATCAAAAGGTTGGGGCCATGTTGGCTTCAGTGGTCAGAACTAGAAAGGTAAGATCATAAACAGCAGGCAGCTTGCTCTTAGCTTTGTAATGGTGCCAGTAAGTCTGGGAAACATTGTCTTGTATACAGGACATTAGAAAGCAGGACTGATGATTGTCCAGTCTTTGTTAGGGATGTAAGTTATTCATATGGTTTCCCAGAATTAAAGAAAGCTTTGGAATTAAAAGGTAGTTAATTTGCATTTCTACCTGTTAACAGGCCTTGTGTATCATGTTGCCATGGAAATGAGTAATTTAGGGTGGAGCTTTGGTTGGAATTCTGGGAAGTTGCCTGTGGGATTTTTCCAGAAGGTCTTTGGCAATTGGAGCTGAAAGCATCCAAGTTGGTGGGTATAAGCCCTGAGTTCAGCTGGCAATTTCAGCTTTGCTGTAGTGTAGACTGCATCTTACCAGATTGAGAGAGCCGACAGGATAGCCAGCCAGGCCTGCACTTTAAGCAGAGAAAATACCAATATCATCATTCACTGCATGGAATTTGAGTGGGGCTCTATCTCAGTTTGGATTTTGTGAGGGTAAAAAGCAGCTGGAGCATTTTGTCTTGCAGCTAGTGAAAGAAATCTACAGTGGACCTCACGGACCCTTGTGGAAGAAAGCAGTCAGCAGGGCTAGCTTTGAAAACTATGGGAAGGCAGTTGGATATCTTCCAGCAGCCTGCACAAGGAGCTGAGGCATCCAGTGTCATGAGCCTATAAAGAAAAGGTGGAGGATCGCTTAGCCAAAAAGCTAATGGAAGTACCCTCATAGAATCTTACCTCAGAGGACAGCTGAAAGGAGAATTAAAGTGAATTCCAGAGGGCTGTGGCATACTTCTGTGTTGGTCCCTAGAGAAGTGAATGTACCTTCAAGATGGCTGTAATGTATAAGGGAATTCTTAGGAGGGAAGTAAAAAGGAAAACTGAGTTCATAATATACATAGTTGTAAACTTTGGTTTTGAGTTAATTGTGGTTACTTTGTTTAATTATTTTTGATATACAATTAAGTTTGTTCTTGTTTAAAAAACTGGTGCAGTTATGTTGGTTAATTACTGGGTGCTCAGATTTCTCTTTAAACATTAATGGTCCCTAATAGGATTGTAACACTATCAAAACCTCTCATTTTGAAATCCTGCATGAGGCCGTCTCTTAATCATCTCTGTTCCAAGCAGTACAGTCTTAACTTTTCCAACCACACCTCATAATTGTAGTTTCTTTTTGTGGCTTTTTCAATTTTCTCTGAATTTTTTTCTCCTAGAGGTACTGACTCTGCTGGGATATTGTTCCACAGGGGCCAGTAAAGTTCCTAAGTGACGAACTGGGCAGTAAACGTTTGCAGGGTTCAGCTGAGGGGCTCCTGTGGAGTCTGACTCTCTGTGCATCCAGCTTTCACACACGTGCATTCTTCAGCAGGGTCACCCAACAGAATCCCCTGCAGCAATCCTAGCTCATGTCTTTCCGCTCCATAGCCTGCATACATAAAGGTAAACAGAAACCCTGGCTGAAATCAGTGAACTCCCACAAACCAGTGAATAAGCCTGGGCCATTCTGGATATTGTCATAACATTGTCATGTGCAGTGCTGTACCTTGCTCCCCTGTCATCAATTCATGCAATCTTTCAATCCCGCTGGAGCACTTATTGAAAATGAGTCAGAGACTGAAAATATACAATACCTTTTAAGTGTGAGTGTTTGTTCCCTGGACTTCAATAGACTGCATGAGTTATGTTGGCAAACCAGCAATAGATGGCAATGCATCACCTTAGGATTTATATATCCAACTGATATCAATCCTCCCATTATATAATCATCAGTCCTGCTTGCTAATGTCCTGTCTGTGACAATACGAATTCACATGTCTCTCTCTCTCTCTCTCTCCTCACATTGGGCTGGATTTTCACTGAGTCGCAATGACTCCGGAGCCCTTTAAAAATGAGGGTCGGGTCCTGATTCCGGGTTCCCGACTCCATTGCCAGGTTTCCGATTTTCAGGAGTGCTTTTTAAGGGCACGAGCTGGCTTGGGTCACGGGCACGCACCCTGCACTCCCGGCCTGGCTGGCTCCTTTGCAGGTATAGGCATGTCCTAGTCCTTTGTAATTTTCATAGTGTCAGGCCAGCTTTTCTAAAAGTCGTGGTTCACGGCACCTCAGAGGTATCATGAACCTTAATCCCCATGAAGGAACCTTTTGAAAGGTAAGTTCAAAATGTCCTCTTCATGCCCCATGCCCCAAGGTATGCCCCCCAAACAATCGCTATAGCTCCTCATGCCCCCCCATGCCAAGCAATGGCAATTCCATGCTCATTCACCCAGTAAACACTGTATATAAGCAATGAAGCCAAAAGTGACAATAGGAAGTGTAAGAAAAGCTTTAATTCATTGATAACTTTCCACTTCCTGAAAAAAAACTCCTTGTTACTACAGTCCAATAGAAGTGTCAATTATCTAGACCCTTTAAAGTATCAATAGCTAAAACTGCAAGCACCTGTGTAAATGAACACTGTGAAATTGACAACATAGATTAGACAGCCAGAGCTTTCAATCAAGCAATGTCTTCCCTGGGACTTAGGTGTTTCAACAGGCTAATGGATTTTGAGGCTCTCTGTCATGCCTCATTATGTATTCTTGGGGTTGTTTGGGGGGGGCGTAGCCTGGCACGGGGGTCATGAGGGGCCATAGGGAGTAGGCGGAACCACATGAGGTGGCATGGTTGGGGCATAGGGAGTTGACAGAATGTGAGGGGTGAGGGCTGGAGGGCCTTTCTATTTTATGATAACAGCGACCAAGTCCCAAAGCACCGAAGCAAGCCTTTTAAACAACATGCCTTGGTACCCGGCAGCCCCTTGTCTGTCTTTGAGCTTCTTCCAGAATCAGCTGGCCCATCTGCAGCCCGCAACTGCCTCCCCACAATGAAAACCCTGTCATTGCTAACACTTTATCCCGGGGCGGGCGATCCAAGCTGGGAATTTTCCCAACTCGCACTAACCACCTTGGTCCATTGACTCAGAGCGATGTTTGTTGGAAATTAATAACAGCTACTAAATGGAGGGTACAGAACTTATGGGACAAAATTGCTCTTTGCAGTGTTAGAATATAAATGTCTCAATGTGTTGTTAGGGAATTACTATCTGCTTATTTTATGGTTTGTTACTGTAACGGAGGAATTTGATGTGAAGGTCAGGGTCTTTGTATGCCCTTGTTCCAACCTGACAATTCGTTGAATTGAGGATTAATTCCACTTACCCAAAAAACAGGAAATGCATGTTTTTTTCCCCAACATTTAGATTGTACCAATGAAAACCTGTTCTCAGAAATCATCCAATTCAAACCATTCTGTTTTCAATTTGTTAATAAGGCCTTTATTATGAAGAGAGACAGGTATTTGGGTAAAATTTCTCTTTTAAAGGAAAATGGTAAATGCCTGTACTTTTAATTTGGACTTAAAAGAAAGACTTGCATTTACATAGCACCTTTCATGATCTCAGGACGTCCCAATGAAGCCCTTTTGAAGTGTAGTAACTGTTGTAAGGAAGGAAATGCAGCAGCCAATTTATACAAAACAAGCACCCAAAGCTACGCGATAATAACCAGATAATCTGATTTTTTGTGGGATTGAGGGATAAATATTGGCCAGGACACCAGGGATAACCCTGATGAAAGGTCATTGACCTGAAATATTAATTCTGTTTCTCGCCACAGATGCTGCCGTTTGAACTGAGTATTTCCACATTTTCTGTTTTTGTTTCAGCTTTGCAGCATCCACAGTATTTTGCTTTGGCGAATCACTTCCCTGTTGTCCTTGAAAATAGTGTCATGGGATCACTTACGTGTACCTGAGAGGGCGGATGGCACTTCGGTTTTAACACCTCACCTGAAAGGCAACACGGCTGACAGTGCAGCACTCCCTCGGTACTGTCCCGGAGCGTCAGCCTAGATTTTTTGTGTTCAAACCCTGGAGTGGGACTTGAATCCACAATTCTCTGACACAGAGGTGGGAATGTTACCAACTGAGCCACAGCTGATGTAAAATCATATTTATCAGTACATTTATATATGTGTGTGTCTATGTCTATACATATATGTATATGTGTGTGTGTGTTTATAGAGCAGGGGTGGGGAGCCTTTTTCTTATGACGGGCCATTCACACATAGACAAAATCAGTCGGGGGCCATACGCACACAGGGCAGAATTTTACAGCCCCGTTTCGGCGGGGACGGGGCTGTAAAATTCGGCGGGGACATTCTAAACCGTTGGCTTCAGCGGGAAGGTAAAATCCTGCGGCCGTAAAATTCCGCCCATAAAAGCCAACAGCGTAGGTGGGGCTTTAATACACACATTGTCAAGTTGTAATCTGCTGATTTCAGCTCTTCCCACAGAACAGCAGCCATAGTCGAAGATAATGTTTCTCAGCATTCCTAGTGTCATTCTTTTGTGTAAATGAGATGGCAAGTTTCCCAACCCAAAAGACTAACACTGTCCTAAAGTTCACCCGAGACTTAAAATCGTTTTCACGCACCATCGTGGTCAGCCACAGAGACAAATGAGCAGTCATTCTGTCATGATGAGTTTGTACAGATCTCAATAAAAATAGCCTCTGAGACAACAACAACAAAAAAAAAAGTCATTTAGGCAATGGAAAGATCTAGTACTGTATTCAGACTTTTGTTAGAATCATATCTCTCAAGACTGAAATTTTATTTTACAAAATGGGAGGATTTGGCATTAATCTGGACCTGTGGATGCTAACCTAGGATTTTCTTTAAAAGGTCATAAGTTCACCTTGGAACTGTCAACAAGCAGGCCCCTTCCAAGAAATCACCTGACCTGTGTGGCACTTGAGAAGGAGTTGTTTGTTTGAACTGCAAAGTACTTTAATTAATGAAAGGCTGGGAGACAAAAAGGCAATCACATGGGAGAGAGGGAAAAAAACTCAAGGTGTGAACCTGCTTGGTTTTGAAGGCCGTCTTGTTGGAGAACAAGCTGAGGAAGGAAGGCTACCTTGATTGGCTCCCTCTCTCTACCTTGCCTAAAAATGTGTGTGGCTATCAACCTGTAGCCAGAGAAACCTCATCTGAGCGTAACTCACCATCCTGACTTGGAAATATGTCGTCGTTCCTTCACTGTCGCTGGGTCAAAATCCTGCAACTCCCTTCCTAACAGCACCTCGGGTGTACCTACACCACATGGACTGCAGCGGTTCAAGAAGGCAGCTCACCCCACCATCTCAAGGGCAACCAGGGATGGGCAATAAATGCTGGCCCAGCCAGCGAAGCCTGCATCTCATGAATGAATAAAAAAAACTAGTCTGCATTTGGACCCGCAAAGTTGGACCAGTTGGTGAGAACTTGCAGACATCCACTGGGACCAGTGGCCCATCTGCACACAAGAGAACTCCAGATTGACTGCGTTGAGACCCTGCAGACTTTATCCTTTAATTTATAATGCCCTTCCTCCAAAGCCCATCTCTGCAGAGAGATTCTATCTGTTTGTCCTTTCTTCGTCTGTGTGTGTGTGTGTGTGTGTGTGTGTGCTGGGGGAATTCTTTAGGAAGAGATAGACAGTTATACTTCCCGATTACAACTGTGTGTTAACTTGTTAAAAGAAGTTTTGTTTTAAAATATATCAATCATTGAGTTTTTGAAAGAAGCCTGGTCAGTCTCTTTTCTTCTGGGTACTAGAAGTATAGGTACACAACTGGCCATTTTGGTGTGAAAATTAAACATTTAAATTAATGGTATGGCTCGTGGAGTATTGGAGCTTGATAATTCACAAACTCCTCTCATCCCGGTAGTAACACTCTACACAAAGCATCTGAGCTAATTTCAATTTTTAGAAATCTTGCTGCGGGCCAGATGAAATTGAGCAACGGGCCAGATCCGGTCCATGGTTCCCCACCCCTGATATAGAGGAAGTGTACTGAAGACTATATATACATATCTGTGTATGTGTATATGTGGATGAAGTGTACTGAAAAAAAGATATATATCTGCCAAGAAAGGAGCTTATGAAAATAATTGAATGTCTATGGAATTTGTATTTATTTATTTCTGTACAATTCACACACAACACAAAATGATCATGGTCACAGCATTTATGACAATTGCGAGATTCAAATACATTAGTGTGTATGGATTGTTGTTACAGTACTGTATATGTTTGTATGGGAGGGGGCGATCGTAAGCATTTGCTTGAAGCTAGCTTGGAAACTAATTGGAAAGAAAACACACATATTTTGGTTTCACTAATACTATTTCTTTTTCTCTAAGTTAGGGGGTCAGGATGTACCCAGCCCTGGCCTTAAGGCCTGGTCATTATTTACGAATGTTTCGGGAGTGAAAGTATTGATTCACCTTTGCTCACGTTTTCTGGCAGTTATCAGGTTCACAGATCCCACCTGCTTTGGCTTCATCTTACAACGTTCCAGTCAGGTAAAGGGCCATTTCTGATAAATGATGCCTCCTCATGTTCTATACTCTGTTCCAAAGAGGAGAGCGGCATCAGAAGGAGCAGTTTTATCTTTCAGTAATCATGACTTGTATCTATTCACACAGATACCTGAAGTTTTTCCTTGATTCTTAGATCAGACCAGTTCAACACAAATGAAAAGGTTTGTCTTGGCTTCTTTCTATATCCAATATGTTCTTTCGTAATATTAATTATTAGCACATACGAAACATGCACCTGATTGTACGTGAAATGTTTTGAGTGCCGAAGAAATGGAATAGTGGTTTAGACATGTAACAGAGCACCCTTTCATGCATGTACACATCAAAGCATCACCAGCACAGGGACACAGTGTGCTACTAATGTCAAATTTTCACTGCTGTCATGGATAATAATCTGTTTAACGACATGTTCGATGGCCTAAGTAAGATGATTTGTTCATTGAGGGTTATTACTTTTTGAGGTTACTGACTACTTTGCAATGGAAAGATCTTTTTAAGGTTAGTTCTTAAAATTACCATTGTTAAATTTAGCTAAACTTAAGTGTTATACTTCAGGAAGCCAATAGTGAAGGATAGAAATGGTGCCAATCTTTACACTTTTCTGAAGATTTATTTACATAAATAGACATTACAAGCATAAACCTCCTCATCCAACAAGCACAGTTTCAGTCTGTTCCTATTTCTTGGAGCACAAGTGAACTCCTAGTTAATGCAATTAACTTCCATACAATTAAATACAATTATTATTCAATTAACAAGCTGTGGCTCAGTCAGCAACACTCTTGCTTCTGAGTCACATGGTTGGGGGTTTAAGACCCTCAACAGAGGCTTGAGCACAGAAACCTAGGCTGACCCTCCCGTTCAGTGCAGTACTCAGGGATTGCTGCACTGTCGGAACTTCCTTCTTTCAGATAAAATGATAAACTGAGGTCCAGTCTGTCCTTTCAGGTGGGTACTAAATATCCCATGGCACTATTTTAAAGAGGACATCTCTGATGTCTTTGCCAGTATTTATCTCTCAATCAACATCACAAAAAAAAACACAGATGACCTAGTCATTATCACATTGCTGTTTGTGGGAGCTTGCTGTGTGCAAATTCTCATCAGATTTCTTACTTTACAACCATGGCTACATTTCAAAAATACTTCACTGGCTGTTAAGAACTTTGGGATGTCCTAAGGTTGGGAAAGGTGCTACATAAATGCAGTTTTTCTTTTTGAGCTCTCAAGGTACTAAGCCTTGAGGTACCCCACTTAACAATTCTCCCCCTGATACAAGTACTCATTGTTCCCTATCTTTCAGCCAGTTTCTTATTGATTCCCAGGGCTTTCCCCAAATTACAACAGCTTTAAGTTTGATAAAAAGCCTTTCTTGTGGAACTTCCTGAAAGTGTTGCTTCCCTAGCTAGATCTAAAACAATAAAATAACGCTGTTAGTAGTCTTTAACTTGTAGCATTACGTATGATTCCAATGCATTGAAATTTTTGATTAGAAAGCACACATGCGTTAGAACCTCAGTATTACTTATACAAAGACAGCTTACATTTATAATTTTAAATTTATAACTTAAATTGTAATGTTGGGCCAAATGGGCCAACAACAAATTGCAGTTGTTGTTCAGGTCAGTGGTTCATCAAGTGGAAGCAGGGGTACTGGCTCCCTCAGCCCTGCCTATGAGGCCCACCTTTGGGTTTGAGGTCTAGGTGATAACTCACAATTACAAGCTGAAATTCTTCATTTGTCCTCTTCCTTGGGTTTGGGGCAGGGGTGGGGGAGTGTTGTGTAGATAGCCTCATCTCTGTTTCTAGCTCCCTCCATCAGTATTCCCAGCATCTTTCAGTGGGCAGACAGCTGACATAAATTTAAAGTATTTGGTAGAAGGATTAGAGGGGAGTTGAGGAGTACATTTTATCCCCCAGAGGGTGGTGGGGGTTTGGAACTCACTGTCTGAGGGATGGTAGCGATAGAAACCCTTATTGCATTTTTGGAAAAAAAAACACTTGGGTAGGCTCTTGAAGTGCTGTAACCAACAGGGCCAAGGGCCAAGAGCTGGAAAGTGAAATTGGGCTGGAAAACTCTTCACCAGCATGAACACGATGGGCTGAGTGATCTCCTACTGTGCTGTAATTTTCTTTCCCTATTCTACATCTATGATTCTATACAGCCTTTGTGGTGTCCTGTCCTTAAGGGAGCTCCCCCTGAACCTAGAAACCTTGGTGGGAGGGGGAGTGCTGGAGGTTCTGGGTGGGGAGAGAAATTCCACCTGGAATGTTGCCCTGTGGCTTTTCCACCTCCAGTTGTATCACCAATTTTACATGAATCTTTCTGCCCTACGCTGGAGGTACTGATTCATTCTGGGGTAAGATTCTAAAGCCCTGGTACCTCACCCAAGTGGCCTCTTATCAGGCATCAGCAAATTATTTGTTCCAAATAACTGCAGTTTACTGTGTCCTTCCTCAACATCTGCATGCCTGATCTTTTCCAGTGGAGGTCACTGGGCGACAGTCAGGAATGAAAACCCTGCCTGAAATATTTTCTTAACCCGGGGCTGGTGTGGGTTGGGGGGGTGGGGATGGTGGAAGGGTGGATGTTGAAAGCAATTTTAACACCACGGAACCTGGGACGTTGAGGTTGAAAGAGTAACGTCAGAATGGGAGCCTCAATCTCTGATGTTTTACTGCCATTTTAATATGCAAGAGTGTTTGGAATTGCTAAATAAGTGCCAAGGATGTAAGAGATATGAAGCTCGTGGTATCACTGGCTGTAAATTGGGTGTCAGTTTTTATTGTAACCAGTTCACAGTAAATGCATTTATGTAGCTTATAAATCCCAAGTTATTGCTTAGCTCATTAGTGTGAGAGCTTTTAGTGGCTTGAGGCACTGACACACTTCATTTTACAGGATAATAAACCGTTTTGTAGAAGGAAGAGTATATGGGCAATTACAAAGCATTCTGAATGTTCCTGTCACTGCGCTCAGGGTTTTGATCTATGAGGATATCAAGTATATGGTTCCAGCTTTATAGTCTGGCAATTGGATGTAATCAGTTTTAAAATGGCAACTGACTTTCCAAATCAAGCTGTATTCAGAATTGCAGGTTATTGTCTGGTTTGCTGGCTTCCAGCTAACTGAAATATGAGGCTAACTTACCTTGTCATTGGCTCAGGTGCAAGAGGCAAGGGAAATACTTTACTGGCAATGTTTAAGCATTCAAAACTGACTGGCATCCATTTTTAAACAGATAACAGTCCACTCAAATCTCTCTGGCTCTAACAGTATGCTGACACCATTAACACAGAAGGTATCCAAAGTCCCAATGCTCAATGTTGAAGAACTTAATTGTTTTTAGGGCTGATTTCGCCGTCTTGTCAAAACTAGATCAGCCTCATTCCCTTTATTGTAAAACCAATATTTAAGTTTGGATGTGTTGGGTGTGTTTGAATCTACACTGGCTGAGTGGGGCGTAATGGTCTTTTCCAGTCCAGCTCATTCCTGTGATCCTATATTTCAAATTGAAGAATTTCACTACAGAATTTGTCCAGTGAGGAATTTAAAGCAATGTGACCCTGAACATTTTTAGCGGGGCGAGTTGGAAGAGGAGGCAGTTGGGTTTACTCAGCCTTACCGGGTAATCTCAGTGATGGTAATTCCAGGAATTTTCTACCTTTTGAACATGAAGTTGGTGATGGACACAGCCAAAAATCCAGATAATAACGATTTTGTAATAAAAAGGCTTATGAAAGCCTTTCTTTTAAATGCGACGTTAACTCCCCTCCCCATGCGGTATTATCTGTGCTCTCCTCAGCAAGCACTAACCTGGAAACATTCCACTGGGTAAATCTGTGGGCTGTTCCTGGAGTAACTGCAGAAATACCATCGGGCCCTCTGTTCTGAAGCACTGAGGTGGTTGGATTGCTCTTCCTCAACAATGGATGTGAGAATACTTTTAACCCTTTGAACGAAGGGAATGGAACACAATAAATAGCAAGACCATAACGCTGGGTGGTTGAGACTGTTGATCTCCACATCTTACAGAAAAGACTGCATTGTTGCACATGATTTGCATTTTCCAGCAGGTAAATCCAGGCCTGACAGTCCAAGAAGGAAAAACCAGTTCAAAATTTTCAAATCCCAGCAAGAATCAGTAATACTGGCACCCGTAATACTGGAGTTCAATTTTAAGGTATACAAGACCAGTTCAGACAGGCTTTATATGTTTCCCAGTGCAGTCACAGATTTATTTATTTCGATTTGAAGGTAAACCTTTTCCCTTCTTCCCCCGCCTCCCAAACCACCACTCCTCAGGGATGGGAGTGGGGAAGGACCAGGCCTGCGGCCTTGCAGTGTTGATTGCTGGGAGGTATGTGGCCTGTGTTTCAATCTCCTCATTGCTTTCATCCCAGTACAAGCTGCCTGGAATCTCCCCGCAGTGGCGTAGTTGTGACCGATTGCTCCATTACATAATGGGTCAAATCCTGCACTTGGTGACATTGGCAGGTAGGTCAGTCACACTCTGTGCTCTGTTGCCCTGTGTCCTAACCCTCACCAGGTCCCGTTCACCCATCACCCGTTACCTCTTTGACAAAGATTTTAGTCGGATGTCTCTAAACCTACTGTCTCCTGCTTTGGCCCTATGTCGGTTTTTCTTTGATTACGTTTCTGTGAAGTGCTGTGGGACTTTTTTTTACTTCATTAAAGGCGCTTTACGCAAGTTCTTGTTGAAAGGATGAGCTGCATAAATGAAGGAAAGAAGTCAGAGGAATATAGGAAAGAATCCTCGTGGCGTCTGGCGAAGAGAACCAAGATCTACCTCATGACTTCAGGAAGGAACATAGTGGATTGTGTAGTCAGGGTTTAATGTAGGCATAGGACATCGATAAAATCATCCAGGACAAGGCCGTAGATGGGAAAGGTCTTGTGCTCAATTGTGCAAACGCTCTGGAGGGTAAAAAGACAAGCTTGCTGTTGGAGGTGCGTTGGAGAATAATGAAGTGGAAGATATAGGTAGGATGGAAAGAAGGTGAGAAGGTGAAAGAACGATAAAACATTTTGCTTGTGGAATATAACTGATGTGAGGACAGGTCCAGCACATTTTTCTGAGGAAGTTTGGCGGCTGCTGTTAAGCAACGAAACAGAATGTAGGACAATGATTTATTTTATTCATTGGATGTGGGCATCGCTGGCTAGGCCAGCATTTATTGCCCTGTTCAGAGGGCATTTAAGAGTCAACCACATTGCTGTGGGTCTGGAGTCACATGTAGGCCAGACCAGGTAAGGGCAGCAGATCTTTTTCCCTATAGGACATTAGTGAACCAGATGGGTTTTTATGACAATCTGCAACGGTTTTGTGGTCATCATCATCATCATCATCATCATCAGACTTTTAATTGCAGATTTTTATTGAATTCAAATTTCACCATCTGCCATGGTGGGATTTGAACCCAGGTTCCCAGAGAATGACCCTGGGTCCACTATGCCACCACCTCCCCATTTATTGTAGCTTTTGCCTGGCATTAAGATTGATGTTTTGTATCAAATTCGTAATGCATTTAAACTCCATATCATTGATTCAGGCACCACTGTCCCCTAATCCTTCTGCAAGACAATGGCAGCATTAAAAAATAATGAGGATTGAAGTTACTGATATGGAAAACAGATGTATTTTCCATTGGTCTTCTACTGAAGACGATTGGCATCAGCGACTGTAACAAGGACACTGGAGGCCTCTGTGTATTTTCCTCCAGAGCCACAGCACTTGTTTACAGTACCATCAGAAAACCTGCACTTTGACCAAGCTGATGTCTGGACCTACTCTAAACATTGTTCTTGCACAGTGAGCCAGTACAGGCTTGATGGGCCAAATAGCCTCCTTCTGTGCTGTTCCTGTTCTATGATTTCGGTCTATGAAATGGAACTGGCAAACTGTGGGTGCCAAATCAGTGTCCTGTGCGCTTGGCAGATTCAGGCCAGCCCAGAGGTACTAACTCTGCAGATCCCATTTTGAAGCCATTAACACCCAGTTAGCGCCAATATCGACAAGTTAGAATCAAGCCCACAGTGTGCAGGACGGATGTTAAGAAGTTGAATTTTGGCTTCCCCCCCTTGGAAACTGAATGGTGCCCCATAGCAGACACCACTGGATGTGTCAGGAGAAACTCTGGGGATTAAAGTATTAACACACGGTGATGTTCCCCGTCACAACAGGAAACTTTAATAAAAAGAGATACAAACATACAGAGGAAGGGCTGGATGACCAGAACAACGATAAGTAATCAGAACAATAAGTTGAGGGGGAGTAGCAGGTTCCACTCCATAAGCTCTGCTTTGAGATGCTTCAAAATAAGCTCACACTGAGGGACATGGATATTTATCCTACGGTCTATTTCAATTTTTCCCCTCTCGACCTGTCTTGGAGGCTTTTGACTCCTGGCAGCGGCCCAGCTCCTGACTATCAGGTTCCCTCTGGCATCTTGTCCGAGTGGCACGTGTGAGCCTTGCTGGTGGGCGTCAGCAGGCTATTTGGCCACAGCAGGCATCACCATTGAGCCCGATTGTTGCCCTCTCCCCACAGTCCGCACATGTACACACACTCCTGAGACTGCCTAGCACAGCAACTCAGTGAATAAACTCATCTTTTGCCAGTTACTGTGCTAACTGCTAACAAATATTTTTAGATTCATTCACATTTAGCAGATTTTAGACCATGGTCCTGTCGATGAGTTATCTAGAGTGATGTGAAATAGATGCCAGTTTGTGCAGTTACACCAACATGCTTTTAAGATTCAGATTTTTACAACAACTTTCATTCACATAGTGCCCTTAATGTAATAAAAACTCCCAAAGGCTCTTCACAAGAGCGTTATAAAACAAAATTTGACACCAACCCAATAGGGAGATATTAGGCCTGATAGTTAAAAGCTTGTTTGAAAAGGTAGGTTTTAAGAAGCATCTTAAAGGAGGAAAGAGAGGCGGAGAAATTCAGGGAGGGAATTCCGGAGCCTAGGATCCCACCAGCTGCATGCACAGCCACCAATGGTGGAGTGATTAAAATTGGGGATGCTCAAGAGGCCAGAGTTAAATGAATGCAGATATCTCGGGCTGGAGAAGATTACAGAGATAACAATGTTGGGAAACAAAGAAATAGCTCAATGGCTTGCAGGAATCTGCTTGTGAAATGAGAAATCAGCCCCTTATGCTAGGAGCCGCGTCAGAGTCTCTCAAGCCTTTCGTGGTGTTTCAAAAAACCCAACCCCTCGCTAAACGACTTACCCTTAGAGATGTCTGCAGTAAATGTACATGTAAACTTGGGGAAGATTCAAATGAGTGGGTATAGGGAGATTTATTGTTGGTTGCTAAAATTTTTCCCCTTTTATAGTGCATTTCATTATTCTTATGGAGAGGTGAACATGAAATCTAAAACAAATAGTCATGTTAAACACCAGTGTTTAACTTTTATAAGAGAGACTGAGACTTCATTGTTTTACAGAAGGTTGTAAATGACAATCTGTTTTATTACTGTGCCATGTGTTTTGTTAAGTGTTGTCTCAATGCTCAGCATTCTAACTGGAATAGTTCCAATTTAACGATGTGGGCTGAATGACAAGAACCACCACAAGAGGGTGGGAATTCCTCTGTTGCTTCGTCTTCCTTGTCGTGAATGTGGGTTGTGCAGATTTCTTCTGCACAGTAATTCTAGTAAAAATGTTCGTTTGCTCTAAAGTGCAACCCAGAGGCCACACGCTACCCACAAGCCCTGGCATTCTGACCCGTGAACCCCCGGGCAACCCAGACCTATTTGGACTTGTGTTTCTAACACGCCGTTCTGTCTTGTTTGAACACTTTGGGCCCAGGGAGTTGGAAATAAATAGCAGTCCTGGACAACGTTGCCTGATCGGTGCATTAATTCTAAAGTCAAATGCAGGCATTCATTTGTATCAGCAAGGCACAGATCAATGGGACCATGGATTTAAACTGTGTACATTTGACCAGTCCTCCTCCTCCATAGTACACACACCTGTATCCTATACGGACAAAGGCCTTGGACAGCCTTGTTGGAGAAGAATATGTTTACTATTCCATTATATGCACCATCCTCAGAAGAAAACCTTCACAAACACATTTATACATAGCAACCAGAGGAATTCTCAACCCTTCCCCCACAGAGGAGCAGTTCCTAAGTAATTCATCTCTGAAAATTAGCATAATGATAAGGTATGATGAAGTGTTTTGACACAGTGCATTTTACTGGGATTTCTATGCATCTGACATGGGAACAATGTACCTATCAGGCAAGTCTCCGCGGTTTCATTTTTGCTATTCCTCATGTTACTTTGGCCAAGGACTTTATTCTGTCCTGTGACCTTAAGTGTAAAGAACTGGTTTTGTAAAACCACAATCAGATTTTTTTTTAAATTAAGCAAATGAGTTATAATCCCTTTTTTGCTTCCAGTTAGAAGGAGGTTAGGCTGCCTCGCCCAGAAGGCTGGATGTACAAAACAGGAATCTCCACAGAATTACTCCCGTTCTATCATAATAGCACAGAGCTACTTGCATGCTAAACAGCGGAAACAGCATGCAATACACAGAGCTGAGCAATCCCATAACCAACGGGTCAGATCAAATAGAAACAAAAAGTGCTGGAAAAACTAGGCAGGTCTGGCAGCATTTGTGGAGAGAGAAACAGAGTTAACGTTTTGAGTACAATATGACCCTTCTTCAGAACTTTTGGGTCAGATCAAAGCTCTGGAGCTCTGCCACATCCAGTCGTGAATGGCGATGGTCAATTAAATAACTAACCGGGAGAGGAGGCTGCCAAAACATGCCCATCCTCAATGATGGGGGAGCCCAGCACATCAGCGCAAAACACAAGGCTGAAGCATTTGCAACAATCTTCGTTAGAAATGTGAGGGGATTTGTTTTTATTCGTTCATGGGACGTGGGCATTGCTGGCTATACCAACATTTATTGCTCATCCCTAATTGCCTTTGAGAAGGTGCTAGTGAGCTGCCTTCTGGAATCGCTGCAGTCCATGTGGTGTTGGTATACCCACAGTGCTGTTAGGGAGGGAGTTCCAGGATTTTGGTCCAGAGACAGTGAAGGAACGGTGATATATTTCCAAGTCAGGATGGTGAGTGGCTTTGAGGGGAACTTGGCCTCTCGGCCTCCTCCTGAGGTCCCCAACATAACAGATGCCAATCTTCAGCCAGTTCAATTCACTCCACTTGTTATCAAGAAGTGGCTGAAGGCACTGGATACTGCAAGGGCGACGGGACCTGATTGCATTCCAGCAATATTACTGAAGACTTGTGCTCTATAACTAGCCACACACTTAACCAAGTTGTTCCAGTATAGCTACAATACTGTCATCTATCCAACAATGTGGAAAATTGCCCAGGTATGTCCAGTGCACAAAAAGCAGGACAAATCTTGGCAATTTTCTCGTGACCATCAGCAAAGTGAGGGAAAGTGTTTTCAACAGTGCTATCAAACAGCACTTACAAACAATAACCTGCTCACTGACGCTCAGTTTGGGTTTCACCAGGGCCATTTAGTTCCAGACCTTATGACAGCCTTGGTCCAAACAAGGACAAAAGAGCTGAATTCTTGGGGTGAGATGAGAGTGACTGCCCTTGACATCAAGGCAGGATTTGACCAAGTGTGGCTTCAAGGAGCGCTAGCAAAATTGAAGTCAATCAGAATCGGGGAAAACTCTCCGCTGGGTGTAGTCATACCAAGCACAAAGAAAAACGGTTGTGGTAGTTGTAGGTCAATCATCTCAGCCTCAGAACACCGCTGCAGGAGCTCCTCAGGATAGTATCCTAGGACCAGCCATCTTCAGCTTCTTCAATAACCTTCCCTCTATCATCAAGTCAGAAGTGGGGATGTTCGCTGATAATTGCACAATATTCAGCATCATTTGCGACTCCTCAGATACTGAAGCAGTCTGTGTCTGCATGCAGCAAGACCTGGACAACATTCAGGCTTGGGCTGTTAAGTGGCAAGTAACATTCACGCCACAAAAGTGCCAGATAATGAGGAATCCAACAAAAGAGAATCTATTAACCTCCCTTGATATTCAACGGCATTATCATTGCTCAATCCATCACCAACAACATCCTGGGGGTTATTATTGACCAGAAATTAAATGTGGCCACCAGAGCAGGTCAGAGGCTGGGGATTCAGCAGTAAGTAACTCACCTCCTGACTCCCCAAACCACCATCTACAAGGCACAGGTTTGGATTATGATGGAATATTCTACACTTGTCTGGATGTGTGTGGTTCCAACAACACTCAAGGAGCTTGACATCATCCAGGACAAAGCAGCCCACTTGATCGGCATCCTAACCACCAGCTTAAACATTCTCTCTTCCACCACTAGCGCATAGTAACAGCAGTGTGTACCATCTCCAAAATATACAGCAGTAACTCACCAAGGCTCCTTCGACAGCACCTTCCAAACCCACGACCACTGCCACCTAGAAGGACAAGGGCAGCAAGCACAGGCTGGGATGGGCAAAAAATGCTGGCTTGGCCAGCGATGCCCACATCCCATGAATGAATTAAAAAAAACATGGGAACACCACCACCTGCAAGTTCCCCTCCAAGTCACTCACCACCCTGACTTGGAAATATATTGCCATTCCTTTACTGTCGCTGGGTCAAAATCCTGGAACTCCCTCCCTAACAGCACTGTGGGTGTACCTACACCACATGGACTGCAGCGGTTCAAGAAGGCACCATCTTCTGAAGGGTGCTTAATGATGGGCAATAAATACTGGCCTAGCCAGCGACACCCACACCCCATGAATGAATAAACAGAAAATAGTTTCGCCTGAGGTGACGTGGAAATCACATTTACATGTAGTTGGCTGTACACGAGTTATGCCAGCAGAACAGGAGCAGCTCTGAGGCAATCCCCATATTATAATCTGATTAATGCAATAAGAAGTGATCCCATCCAATCGGATTGATATTTTCCCATGTGGGAAATTGGGGAGGGTGAGACATGCAATGCTAGAGTGTTACTGTGTGGGGATCAAAGTGAACCAATATAGTCTTCACTTCTTAGCAACCTGTAACTAAAAGAGTTTCTGATCTTTACACCCGACACTTTATATGCTTGTTTCTGCAGCAAGAGCACTGTTACAGGCAAACTTGTGCAGGGATGTAAGAAGCTCCAAATCATTTCCACTTTCTAGAGCTTAAGGTCTCTGGTTTGCTGGTGGCACATGAAAATCATTGATTTTCTTCACATTCCTGTGCGGGCCGCAGTGTACTCCACTGGTTTTACTTGTTCTGGTTTGTGAATTTCAAGGACTTTTATTCAACAGTTTACAGATCACCACCTTTGTGAATTACTTTGTGTGTTAATGTTCTCCTGTTCATCTGATGATGGGAGTTTAATAATTTATCCTCAGTTTCCCAGCATGTTACCCTCCACGATGCATCCTCCTTTCTTCAGACCTGTCCCGTTTTAATTCTCTTCCAACTCTCTGCTTCAGTTTCTTACTCCCATTGTCCACCTCCATTCAGTTCTTTTTTTTCTGTAGACAAGAAGGACAAGTAAATAGCACATACGTGTGTTAGAAGTAAGACCCCTTTCCGTGTGGAACCCTGTACACACATTGTCATAGTGGTACACTATGAAACACAAACCACTTGTGACACTGCCAACATAGTAGTGTCAGCAACCTTGCTGAGTGCGATGCAACTTGGGTTATTGTCTGCAATACACTGGGTGCTAGCCTGTTTCTTTATGTGTGAATTGAGGCCACACAGATAACTTTTAATTAAGATAAAAGCAAAAAAACTGCGGATGCTGGAAATCCAAAACAAAAATAAAAATACCTGGAAAAACTCAGCAGGTCTGGCAGCATCTGCGGAGAGGAACACAGTTAACATTTCGGGTCCGTATGACTCTTCAACAGAACTAAGTAAAAATATTTTTAAAAAGGTGAAATATAAGCTGGTTTAAGGGGGTATAGGACAGGTGGAGCTGGATAGAGGGCCAGTGATAGATGGAGATAACCAAAAGATGTCATAGACAAAAGGACAAAGAGGTGTTGAAGGTGGTGATATTATCTAAGGAATGTGCTAATTAAGGGTAGAAAGCAGGACAAGCAAGGTACAGAGAGCCCTAGTGGGGGTGGGGTGGGGTGAAGGGAAGGGATCGAAATAGGCTAAAAGGTAGAGATAATGGATGGGAATACATTTTAAAATAATGGAAATAGGTGGGAAAAGAAAAATCTATATAAATTATTGGAAAAAAAAGGGGGATCGGAAAAGGGGTGGGGATGGAGGAGAGAGTTCATGATCTAAAATTGTTGAACTCAATATTCAGTCCGGAAGGCTGTAAAGTGCCTAGTCGGAAGATGAGGTGCTGTTCCTCCAGTTTTAATTAATTTAATTAAACTTTTAATTAACAAAGTAAAACAAGAATGCCTGTGATGGCTCTGTAGGTTCTTTGATGGCTCATTACCTACCATGATATTGAATGACACAGATCAGAAGGTCCCAGGTTCAATTCCCAATTTGCGCTAAGTTTGCTAGTGTCAGCCAGACTGGCTTAATGCTAGCATGAAGGGAAGTCAGTCAGATTTGCTACGCCTGATTCCTATCCGATGGTCACAAAGCATGTGGTTGTTGGCCAGTTTTCAATGTAGAAACAGGAGGAAGCCATTCCACCTCTTGAGTATGGCTGATCTTCATGTACCTTGCTTCAGACCCTTACTATGAGAAAGCTATCAATCTTGAAAGCTTCAACTGACCCAGCATCCATACATTTTGGTGGGTGGTGGGGGTTGTCTCAGAAGACATTGTGTGTCTTACTCTCGTGAGAGAACTGGCTGGGGCAAAGATCTTTCCTTAAAATGACTTTTATTTACATAACTATATACAAGATTACCGTACATCAGGACAGAGCTACTGCTCCTCTCAAGTTCTTCACACTCATCTCTCACTAAGTGACATCATTATGACATAGCTCCTTATGCACATGCTCAGTAGCTGTTATTAGTATGGTGTTAGTGTTAACCCTTGCCTCTGCTGGGAAATTTCCAGATTTCAACCACCTTTTGTGTGAAAAATCTTTTCCTGCTTCCACTCCCAATGTATTAGCTCTAATTTTAAGGTTACATCCCTTCATTCTGGATTCCTCCACCAGAGAAAGTAGTTTACCTGCGTACACCTATTGAATCTTTTTAACATTTTTAAACATCTCGATCATGCAGCCGGTGAAATTACCTTCCTGTAATGACTAACAGAGATCAGGAGAGGAGAGCGGCCACTCCTGTAAGGTATTAAGGGGCAACCAGTCCCTGTAGATCCACTCTAGGAAGGATCTGTGCCTTCAGGATGAAGGAGGGATAATGTGGAGAGATAAGGAGACAGTGGCGTAATGCCACTGGACTAGTAACCCAGAGGCCCAGGCTAATCATCTGAGGACACAGATTCAAATCCCACCATGGCAGCTGGTGGAATTTAAATTCAGTTAATAAAACCTGGAATTGAAAGCTAGTCTCAGTAATGGTGACCATGAAACCATCATTGATTGCCGTTAAAAACCCATCTGGCTCACTAAGGAAATCTGCCATCCTTACCCCAGTCTGGCCTACATGTGACTCCAGATCCACAGCAATGTGGTTGACACTCAACTGCCCTCTGAAATGGCCTAGCAAGCCACTCAGTTCATTTAGGGATGAGCAACATACGCTGGCCTTATCAGTCATGCCTACATCTCATAAAAGAATAAAGGAAAAAAAAAATGAAAGTACACAGAATGACTAGGCTTTGGGCAATGTTCACTTGTGAGTCACCCAGCATGAAAGCAGTTGTCCCTGTCTAGCTCTGACTCAGAGTTATTATAAATTCAAGCTACACAGAGGAAGCTGGACCCCTGAAGACCTGTCCTAGTTTCCTGACTCCTGTTTGTTTTCAATAGCTCAATTTAAAATCCGGAGAAAAAAAAAATCACAGGAAACATGGTTTTACGGAGCATCACAGGCAACTGCTGGGAAGCTGCTCTTAGTGGATCATCAATTATAATCGAAGGCAACAGCAGTCAGAAAGATGTCACCCTGTTTTCTTGGCGGTTTTCTCTGGGGAGCAATAAGATACTTCTGTCTTGCTCCCTTGAACCTTTCTGATTAATTAATCAAGGTCAGACAGAAGAAACAAATTGTCACTTCCATTGTTCTGGCTTTTTAAAAATTCAGTGTTGTACATCACTTGGGCTGTTGCCCTGAATGAAAATTCCCACGACATAATCACAAAACACTTTAACAAATTAGCAACATTGCTCATTGTTGATTTGTCGATGTTCCGTTTACTATCCATTCTAAACCTCATTTTGCTGCAATGCATTTGTTGGATGTTCTGTATTGACTTAAACTGACATCAGCTGGAGTTACGCAGTTGGGTGCCACTATTGGTCTCTTGCAGTAGGAAGTGGAGTTGGAGGTGGTTGGGGGGGCGGGGGGGGTAAATCAGCTGGGGTTCCTGTCCCAGATCACTACGCAGTGCCTGACACCCCTATTAAAAGCGAAATTGGGAACTGGGCTGGCCGATCCTTTGTCCCCTTCACTGTCAGGTCATACTCCTGAAAGTGCTGGGGATATGGTTCGCAGGGCCCAAGGCATGCGTTAGAAACTGGAAAAAGCGAGTAGCTACACTCAAACAAAAATGGGCATGTGGGAGGGACGCTCCCTCTCCATTGCGGTCGTCAGGTGTGAGGCACTCTCGGTGTTGCTGTATAGGGTGCAGGTCTGGCCATTCCTTACTCCTGTGAGGCGGTAATCACCTGAGCCATCTTTTGCTTTATCTGGAAGAGAAAAATGGACCTTGTTTGCAGGGATACAATGTACAAACCTCTAATTAAAGGGGGAAAAAACATGCCCAACATCGTCCTCATCCTGATGGCCACCTTTGTGTGCGGCTGCATCAAGCGGTGTGTAGACCCTCGGTACGCAAACACCAAGTATCACTGCATGCTGAGGTTCTACCTGTCCCCGGTGTTACGAAGGATGGGTCAGGCCACGCTGCCATGGAATGTGCCAAGTAGTTGTACCGTGCCGTACCACGTGTCCCTCGTGGTAAAATTTATGCGGAGAAACACCTTTGGCAACAAGTCCATCGGGCAGTGGTCAGCATGTAATGTCCTAGAGGCCCTGCGGGAAAAGGAGATGGTGGATCCTGTCGGAAGATTCCCTGAGCAGATTGTCGAAGTTATTTGGTGGAATGCTTCATTGGCAGAACTTTCAAACAAGCAGCAAGACGTAGCTGGGCTGGTGGTGAGAAAGGCCCTCCCCGTCAGATCCTTCCTACACACCAGGAGTCTCACCACCTCTGCACGATGCCCTCGAGGTGGCTGTGGTGGGGAAGAGACCGTTGTTCACCTCCTTGTGGAATGTGCCTTTATAAAGCAGGTCTGGAGAGGGAGGCAGTGGTTTTTGTCGAGGTTCATCCTGGGCAGTTCCGTGACACAGGACTCTGTGCTGTACATGGACACTCACCGAGACAAACATCAACTGCAACTGGAGGATCATCAACTCGGTGAAAGATGCTCTTTGGTCTGCCCGAAACTTGTTGGTCTTCCAGTGCAAAGAGTTGTCCCTGACCGAGTGTTGCAGACTGGCACATTTTAAAGTCGAGGACTATGTGCTGAGGAATGCACTAAAGCTTGGGGCAGCCGCCACAGAGGCGCAATGGGGAAAGGTCTCTGTCGTCTTTCAATCATAATGCACCAAGGGGCTGGGAATTGTATAGACTCCTCGGGCTGTGTGACGCACATTGAATGTATACAGTAAATATTACAGGTATCACAATTGCATTGAAGCACCTCAGAGTGCAACATGATCTATGTAGATAATTTGCACTTTTTGTGATGGTCATTTTGAAATGTTTTGTGATGTTCTTTTAGATATTTTATGAATAAAGTATACTTTTGCAAAAAAAAATGTGAAATGTAAATATTAAATGTAGAAATAATGTGTAATTATAAGCGTAGTGAGGCACCTCATGTAGAGTACCTCGCTTAACATTGATCCATTCAACCTTTTATCATTATAATGTCACCAATGCAATAGGGAGGATATATTCTCTTAAAGTCACGACGTTCATTATAACCTTGTTCCTGACCACTCAACAACCACATTACAGCCTGCTCACCACTCCGCCCGCCGCTCCGCCCACCGCTCCCTCACTCTGCCTCCGCCTCGCTCAGTGCCTCACTCTCACTCTGCCTCCACCTCGCTCAGTGCCTCAATCTCACTCTGCCTCCACCTCGCTCACTGCCTCACTCTCACTCTGCTTCCGCCTCACTCACTGCCTCACTCTCACTCTGCCTCCGCCTCACTCACTGCCTCACTCTCACTCTGCCTCCGCCTCGCTCACTGCCTCACTCTCACTCTGCCTCCGCCTCACTCACTGCCTCACTCTCACTCTGCCTCCACCTCGCTCACTGCCTCACTCTCACCCTGCCTCCGCCTTGCTCAGTGCCTCACTCGCACTCTGCCTCCGCCTCGCTCACTGCCTCACTCTCACTCTGCCTCCACCTCGCTCAGTGCCTCACTCGCACTCTGCCTCCGCCTCGCTCACTGCCTCACCCACACTCTGCCTCTGCCTCACTCACTGCCTCACTCTCACTCTGCCTCCACCTCGCTCACTGCCTCACTCTCACTCTGCCTCCGCCTCACTCACTGCCTCACTCTCACTCTGCCTCCGCCTCGCTCACTGCCTCACTCTCACTCTGCCTCCACCTCGCTCACTGCCTCACTCTCACTCTGCCTCCACCTCGCTCACTGCCTCACTCTCACTCTGCCTCCACCTCGCTCACTGCCTCACTCTCACTCTGCTCCTGCCCCGATTGGTGCCTTGCTACAAATGTCCAAATGAGCCATTGATTCACTGTTTCCACATCAACATAACTGGGACTGGGGTGAGTCTCACTAGAGATCAGGGAGAGTGTCACTAGGGGTCAGGGAGGGAGTCACTGGGGATTGGGGTAGACATTGGCTGGGGTTCAGGGAGAGAGTCGATGGGGATCAGGAAGGGAGTCACTGGGGAACCGGGGAGAGACTCGGTGGGGATTGGGGAGAGAGTCGATGGGGATCGGGGAGAGAGTCACTGGGGCTCGGGGAGGGAGTCACTGGAGATCAGGGGAGAGAGTCACTAGGGATTGGGGAGGGAGTCACTGGAGATTAGGGGAAAGAGTCATTAGGGATTGGGGAGGGAGTCACTGAGATCAGGGAGAGAGTCACTAGGGATCGAGGAGGGAGTCACTGGAGATCAGGGGAGAGAGACACTGGGGATCGGGGAGAGAGAGACACTGGGGATCGGGGAGAGAGAGACACTGGGGATCGGGGAGAGAGATACTGGGAATCGGGGAGAGAGAGACACTGGGGATCGGGGAGAGAGAGACACTGGGGATCGGGGAGAGAGAGACACTGGGGATCGGGGAGAGAGACACTGGGGGTCAGGGGAGAGACTTGGTGGGGATCAGGGAGTCACTGGGAATTGGGTAGAGTGTCACTGGGAATCAGGGAAAAGAGTCTAAGGATCGTGGGAGGGTATCATTGAGGAACGCAAGTCCAAAACTGATTTGCTTAATGTTGCTTCTCTTAAAGTTGCACTCTTAAAGAATGTACCTAGGACATTAAATGCGGGATTACCGTACTGAAAGAAATTGAACTGTACTGCACTTTACCTAACAGTTCAAATTTAACATTATATAACGTACTTTTACAAATTTTATGAACAAAGTGTGTTTTTGGAAAAACAAATGGATGCGCATGGAGTGATGACCGAGTGGGCTCTGAGGGGTCTCATTCCACCTCTCTGACCCACACTGATAACCATGGTCCAGCCTCTCGGATGAGATGATAAACCGAGGAGACCTCTGCCCTCCCAAGGTGGATGTTAAAGGTTGATGCCAATCACAAGAGTTATCCCCATGGCCGTGGCCAATATCAATCCGTCAACCAACGACGATTAAAGAGAAGGCCCAGACGATATGATCCTTCTCACGACGCTGCTTGTGGGAGATTGCTGTGCTCAAACTGGCTGCTGCATTTCCTGCACTTCAGAAAGTACTTAATTGTCTGTAAAGCGCTTTGGGATGTCGTGAGGTCATGAAAGGCGCTACGGAAATGCAATTTATTTTTTACATTGAAAATCAGGCCAAGGAACTGAAACACGAGGAGGGACCCAGGGCCCATAGTAGAGCAGGGCATTGGGGTAGGGGAACTCTGCTGAGAAACTGCAATCGCCAAAACACAAAACGTGCTCACATTTTTTAAAAAAAAATACACGATCTAGAATTTAAATATTTACTTAGCATCCTGCCCATGAAAAGAACTCCACCTAATGTCTGGCTGCTGTAATAATATGAGGTGGACGATTACTACAGTTTATCATGCAAAAACAGGATAGCCGAAAACAGTGCCAGAGAAACAGTGGGCCTGTTTGGAGGGAGTTAGAATACGAACAGGATACAAAACAAGCAGAAAAAAATAAATACCATTGGACATGACGGGAGCCGTTTGGGAAATGCACTGATGTTACAGCACAGTCAACTGGTTCTGAACTGGTAGTGCCATTCTTCTCAATGGACTGAATCTATCCACTCGCTGTAATTAAAGTCACAAAAGTGCAAGTTGGAATCAGAAACCCATCATTTACAACCAATTTACTTCATGCCAGTTAAAAAGCAGAACTTTAACTTTCTCCTTCCATTCCATCTCCCTCATCTCAGCCTTTCAGTTCCATCCTAATGGCCAGGTAATATTTTTTAGTAATATTGGCCTCGGCATCTGCTTTTCTTCAAACAGCGACACGGGAGCCTTGACATCAACCCCAAGGCAGGCGGGCCTCAGTTTAATGCCCCGTTGGAAAGAAAGCACCTTCAACAGTGCAGCATTCCCGCAGTAAAGTGTTGAAGTGTTACCTTGGATGATGTGTTCGAGTTGTGGAGTGGAACTTGAAGCCAGTCTTCTGACTCAGGGTGTGTATTACCTGTGCCAAGGCTAATACAGAGACACATATCATGTACATAGTATCTGAACATATGCATTCACATGGCTAAACTGGACCACGACACTAAATCAGGCTTGTCCAGCGTCCAGCCTGTGGCCGGATGCGGCCGGCAATGCCCCTCTCCGCAGCCAGTTTTCAAAAGTCTGGTCAAACAGGTGAGCTTCAATGGAAGATTCTGCATGAGGGAGATACACAGTCTCTGTTTGGAGGAGCAGCGAACATCGGTGTTGGTGGGTGTGCTGAGGGCTGCTGGGCCGAGAGAAGCAAAGGCATGGCAGGGGTGGAGCCCGGGGAGCTGACCAACGGCCAGGCTGGAGCCCAGGGAGCTGAGCAACGGCCGGGCTGGAGCCCGGGGAGCTGAGCAACGGCCAGGCTGGAGCCCAGGGTGCCGGGTACGTTGGGCCCACAGAGGGTGATGTTTTGGCGGCCCATGGAGGAGACGATGCCGTGGTGAGGATCTGGGAGCCAGAGTGTGTGTGTGTGTGTGTGTGGCCGGAGTGTGGGAGAGTGTATGTGTGGGAGTTAGAGTTTGTGTGTGTGGGAATGAGAGTGTGTGTGTGTGTGGGAGTGAGAGTGTGTGTGTGTGTGGGAGTGAGAGTGTGTGTGTGTGGGAGTGAGAGTGTGTGGGAGTGAGAGTGTGTGGGAGTGAGAGTGTGTGTGTGTGGGAGTGAGAGTGTGTGTGTGTGGGAGTGAGAGTGTGTGTGTGTGGGAGTGAGAGTGTGTGTGTGTGGGAGTGAGAGTGTGTGTGTGTGGGAGTGAGAATGTGTGTGTGTGGGAGTGACAGTGTGTGTGTGTGGGAGTGAGAGTGTGTGTGTGTGGGAATGAGAGTGTGTGTGTGTGGGAATGAGAGTGTGTGTGTGTGGGAGTGAGTGTGTGTGTGGGGGAGTGAGAGTGTGTGTGAGTGAGAGTGTGTGTGTGGGGGAGTGAGAGTGTGTGTGTGTGGGAGTGAGAGTGTGTGTGTGTGGGAGTGAGAATGTGTGTGTGTGGGAGTGAGAGTGTGTGTGTGTGGGAGTGAGATTGTGTGTGTGTGGGAGTGAGAGTGTGTGTGTGTGGGAGTGAGAGTGTGAGTGTGTGGGAGTGAGAGTATATGTGTGGGGGAGTGAGAGTGTGTGTGTGTGTGGGAGTGAGAGTGTGTGTGTGGGAATGAGAGTGTGTGTGTGTGTGTGGGAATGAGAGTGTGTGTGTGTGGGAATGAGAGTGTGTGTGTGTGGGAATGAGAGTGTGTGTGTGTGGGAGTGAGTGTGTGTGTGGGGGAGTGAGAGTGTGTGTGAGTGAGAGTGTGTGTGTGGGGGAGTGAGAGTGTGTGTGTGTGGGAGTGAGAGTGTGTGTGTGTGGGAGTGAGAATGTGTGTGTGTGGGAGTGAGAGTGTATGTGTGTGGGAGTGAGAGTGTGTGTGTGTGGGAGTGAGAGTGTGTGTGTGTGGGAGTGAGAGTGTGTGTGTGTGGGAGTGAGAGTGTGAGTGTGTGGGAGTGAGAGTATATGTGTGGGGGAGTGAGAGTGTGTGTGTGTGTGGGAGTGAGAGTGTGTGTGTGGGAATGAGAGTGTGTGTGTGTGTGGGAGTGAGAGTGTGTGTGTGTGGGAGTGAGAGTGTGTGGGAGTGAGAGTGTGTGTGTGTGGGAGTGAGAGTATGTGTGTGTGGGAGTGAGAGTGTGTGTGTGTGGGAGTGAGAGTGTGTGTGTGTGGGAGTGAGAGTGTGTGTGTGTGGGAGTGAGAATGTGTGTGTGTGGGAGTGAGAGTGTGTGTGTGGGAGTGAGAGTGTGTGTGAGTGAGAGTGTGTGTGTGGGAGAGTGAGAGTGTGTGTGTGTGGGAGTGAGAGTATGTGTGTGTGGGAGTGAGAGTGTGTGTGTGGGAGTGAGAGTGTGTGTGTGTGGGAGTGAGAGTGTGTGTGTGTGGGAGTGAGAGTGTGTGTGTGTGGGAGTGAGAGTGTGTGTGTGTGGGAGTGAGAGTGTGTGTGTGTGGGAGTGAGAGTGTGAGTGTGTGGGAGTGAGAGTATATGTGTGGGGGAGTGAGAGTGTGTGTGTGTGTGAGAGTGAGTGTGTGGGAGTGAGAGTGTATGTGTGGGGGAATGAGAGTGTGTGTGTGGCGGAATGAGAGTGTGTGTGTGTGGGAGTGAGAGTGTGTGTGGGGGGGAGTGAGAGTGTGTGGGAGTGAGAGTGTGTGTGTGTGGGAGTGAAAGTGTGTGTGTGTGGGGGAGTGAGAGTGTATGTGTGGGAGTGAGAGTGTGTGTGTGTGAGTGAGAGTGTATGTGTGGGGGAGTGAGAGTGTATGTGTGTGGGGGAGAGAGAGTGTATGTGTGGGAGTGAGAGTGTGTGTGTGAGTGAGAGTGTATGTGTGGGAGTGAGAGTGTGTGTGTGTGTGAGTGAGAGTGTATGTGTGTGGGAGTGAAAGTGTGTGTGTGTGGGGGAGTGAGAGTGTATGTGTGGGAGTGAGAGTGTGTGTGTGAGAGTGAAAGTGTGTGTGTGTGGGGGAGTGAGAGTGTATGTGTGGGAGTGAGAGAGTGACTGTATGTACATACGAACATGTGAATTAGGAGCAGGAGTAGGCCACTCAGCCCCTCGAGCCTGCTCCACCATTCAATAAGATAATGGCTGGTCTGAATGTAACCTCAACCCCACATTCCTGCCTACCCCCGATAGCCTTTCACCCCCTTGTTAATCAAGAATATATCTAGCTCTGCCTTACAAATATTAAAAGACTCTTCTTCCAACGCCTTTTGAGGAACAGAATTTCAAAGACTCACAACCCTCAGACAGAAAAAAGTTCTCCTCATCTCTGTTTTAAATGGGCGACCCCTTATTTTTAAACCGTGACCCCTAGTTCTAGATTCTCCCACAAGAAGAAGCATCCTCTCCACATCCACCCTGTCAAGACCCCTCAGGATCTTAAAGGTTTCAATTAAGTTGCCTCTTACTCTTCTAAACTCCAGTGGATACAAGCCTAACCTGTCCAACCTTTCCTCATAACACAACCCTCCCATTCCCAGTATTAGCCTAGTAAACCTTCTCTGAACAGCTTCTAATGCATTTACATCTTTCTTTAAATATGGAGACCAGTACTGTACACAATACTCCAGATGTGGTCTCACCAGTGGCCTGTACAACTGAAGCATAACCTCCCTACTTCTGTAATCAATTCCTCTCACAATAAATGATAACATTCTATTAGCTTTCTTAATTACCTGCTGTACCTGCATACTAACCTTTTGTGATTTGTGCACTAGGACACCCAGATCCCTCTGAATCTCAGAGCTCTGCATTTAGATAAAAAGCTTCTTTTTTATTCTTCCTGCCAAAATGAACAATTTCACATTTTGCCACATTATACTCCATTTGCCAGATCTTTGCCCACTAACTTAACCTATCCCTATCCCTTTGTAGTGTCCTTATGTCCTCATCACAATGTACTTTCCTCCCTATCATTGTGTCGTCGGCAAATTTAGCAACCATTCCTTCGGTCCCTTCATCCAAGCCACTTATATAAATTGTAAAAATTATGTGTGCATGGGAGTAACAGTGTGTGTCTGTGGGTGTGTGTATGGGAGAGAGAGTGTGTGCCTGTCGGTGTGTGTGTGTGGGAGTGAGAGTGTGTGTCTGTGGGTGTGTACGTGCGAGTGAGATTGTGTGTCTGTGGGTGTGTACGTGAGAGTGAGAGTATATGGCTGTGGATGCGTGTGTGGGAGTGAGAGTGTGTGTCTGTGAGTATGTGTGTGGGAGTGAGAGTGTGTGTGTGGGAGTGAGTGTGTGTGTGTGTGGGAGTGAGTGTGTGTGTGTGTGGAGTGAGAGTGTGTGTGTGTGGGAGTGAGAGTGTGTGTGTGTAGGAGTGTGAGTGTATGTGTAGGAGTGAGAGTGTGTGTGTGTAGGAGTGAGAGTGTGTGTGTGTAGGAGTGAGAGTGTGTGTGTGGGGGAGTGAGAGTGTGTGTGTGGGAGTGAGAGTGTGTGTGTGTGGGAGTGAGAGAGTGTGTGTGGGAGTGAGAGTGTGTGTGTGTGGGAGTGAGAGTGTATGGGAGTGAGAGTGTGTGGGTGTGGGAGTGAGAGTGTGTGTGTGTGGGAGTGAGAGTGTGAGCGAGTGGGAGTGAGAGTGTGAGTGAGTGGGAGTGAGAGTGTGTGTGTCTGGGAGTGAGAGTGTGTGTGTCTGGGAGTGAGAGTGAGTGTGTGTGGGAGTGAGTGTGTGTGTGGGGGAATGAGAGTGTGTGTGAGTGAGAGTGTGTGTGTGGGAGAGTGAGAGTGTGTGTGTGTGGGAGTGAGAGTGTGTGTGTGTGGGAGTGAGAATGTGTGTGTGTGGGAGTGAGAGTGTGTGTGTGTGGGAGTGAGAGTGTGTGTGTGTGGGAGTGAGAGTGTGTGTGTGTGGGAGTGAGAGTGTGTGTGTGTGGGAGTGAGAGTGTGTGTGTGTGGGAGTGAGAGTGTGAGTGTGAGTGTGTGGGAGTGAGAGTATATGTGTGGGGGAGTGAGAGTGTGTGTGTGTGTGAGAGTGAGTGTGTGGGAGTGAGAGTGTATGTGTGGGGGAATGAGAGTGTGTGTGTGGCGGAATGAGATTGTGTGTGTGTGGGAGTGAGAGTGTGTGTGGGGGGGAGTGAGAGTGTGTGGGAGTGAGAGTGAGTGTGTGTGGGAGTGAAAGTGTGTGTATGTGGGGGAGTGAGAGTGTATGTGTGGGAGTGAGAGTGTGTGTGTGTGAGTGAGAGTGTCTGTGTGGGGGAGTGAGAGTGTATGTGTGTGGGGGAGTGAGAGTGTATGTGTGGGAGTGAGAGTGTGTGTGTGTGAGTGAGAGTGTATGTGTGGGAGTGAGAGTGTGTGTGTGGGAGTGAGAGTGTCTGTGTGGGGGAGTGAGAGTGTATGTGTGTGGGGGAGTGAGAGTGTATGTGTGGGAGTGAAAGTGTGTGTGTGAGTGAGAGTGTATGTGTGGGAGTGAGAGTGTGTGTGTGTGTGAGTGAGAGTGTATGTGTGGGAGTGAGAGTGTGTGTGTGAGTGAGAGTGTATGTGTGGGAGTGAGAGTGTGTGTGTGTGTGAGTGAGAGTGTATGTGTGTGGGAGTGAAAGTGTGTGTGTGTGGGGGAGTGAGAGTGTATGTGTGGGAGTGAGAGTGTGTGTGTGAGAGTGAAAGTGTGTGTGTGTGGGGGAGTGAGAGTGTATGTGTGGGAGTGAGAGAGTGACTGTATGTACATACGAACATGTGAATTAGGAGCAGGAGTAGGCCACTCAGCCCCTCGAGCCTGCTCCACCATTCAATAAGATAATGGCTGGTCTGAATGTAACCTCAACCCCACATTCCTGCCTACCCCCGATAGCCTTTCACCCCCTTGTTAATCAAGAATATATCTAGCTCTGCCTTACAAATATTAAAAGACTCTTCTTCCAACGCCTTTTGAGGAACAGAATTTCAAAGACTCACAACCCTCAGACAGAAAAAAGTTCTCCTCATCTCTGTTTTAAATGGGCGACCCCTTATTTTTAAACCGTGACCCCTAGTTCTAGATTCTCCCACAAGAAGAAGCATCCTCTCCACATCCACCCTGTCAAGACCCCTCAGGATCTTAAAGGTTTCAATTAAGTTGCCTCTTACTCTTCTAAACTCCAGTGGATACAAGCCTAACCTGTCCAACCTTTCCTCATAACACAACCCTCCCATTCCCAGTATTAGCCTAGTAAACTTTCTCTGAACAGCTTCTAATGCATTTACATCTTTCTTTAAATATGGAGACCAGTACTGTACACAATACTCCAGATGTGGTCTCACCAGTGGCCTGTACAACTGAAGCATAACCTCCCTACTTCTGTAATCAATTCCTCTCACAATAAATGATAACATTCTATTAGCTTTCTTAATTACCTGCTGTACCTGCATACTAACCTTTTGTGATTTGTGCACTAGGACACCCAGATCCCTCTGAATCTCAGAGCTCTGCATTTAGATAAAAAGCTTCTTTTTTATTCTTCCTGCCAAAATGAACAATTTCACATTTTGCCACATTATACTCCATTTGCCAGATCTTTGCCCACGAACTTAAACTATCCCTATCCCTTTGTAGTGTCCTTATGTCCTCATCACAATGTACTTTCCTCCCTATCATTGTGTCGTCGGCAAATTTAGCAACCATTCCTTCGGTCCCTTCATCCAAGCCACTTATATAAATTGTAAAAATTATGTGTGCATGGGAGTAACAGTGTGTGTCTGTGGGTGTGTGTATGGGAGTGAGAGTGTGTGCCTGTCGGTGTGTGTGTGTGGGAGTGAGAGTGTGTGTCTGTGGGTGTGTACGTGCGAGTGAGATTGTGTGTCTGTGGGTGTGTACGTGAGAGTGAGAGTATATGGCTGTGGATGCGTGTGTGGGAGTGAGAGTGTGTGTCTGTGAGTATGTGTGTGGGAGTGAGAGTGTGTGTGTGGGAGTGAGTGTGTGTGTGTGTGGGAGTGAGTGTGTGTGTGTGTGGAGTGAGAGTGTGTGTGTGGGAGTGAGAGTGTGTGTGTGTAGGAGTGTGAGTGTATGTGTAGGAGTGAGAGTGTGTGTGTGTAGGAGTGAGAGTGTGTGTGTGTAGGAGTGAGAGTGTGTGTGTGGGGGAGTGAGAGTGTGAGCGAGTGGGAGTGAGAGTGTGAGTGAGTGGGAGTGAGAGTGTGTGTGTCTGGGAGTGAGAGTGTGTGTGTCTGGGAGTGAGAGTGAGTGTGTGTGGGAGTGAGAGTGTGTGTGTGGGAGTGAGAGTGTGTGTGTGTGGGAGTGAGAGTGTGTGTGTGGGAGTGAGAGAGTGTGTGTGGGAGTGAGAGTGTGTGTGTGTGGGAGTGAGAGTGTATGGGAGTGAGAGTGTGTGTGTGTGGGAGTGAGAGTGTGAGCGAGTGGGAGTGAGAGTGTGAGTGAGTGGGAGTGAGAGTGTGTGTGTCTGGGAGTGAGAGTGTGTGTGTCTGGGAGTAAGAGTGAGTGTGTGTGGGAGTGAGAGTGTGTATGTGGGAGTGAGAGTGTGTGTGTGTGGGAGTGAGAGTGTGTGTGTGTGGGAGTGAGAGTGTGTGTGTGTGAGTGAGTGTGTGTGTGTGGGAGTGAGAGTGTATGTGTGTGGGAGTGAGAGTGTGTGTGTGGGAGTGAGAGTGTATGTGTGTGGGAGTGAGAGTGTATGTGTGTGTGGGAGTGAGAGTGTATGTGTGGAGGAGTGAGAGTGTGTGTGTAGGAATGAGAGTGTGTGTGTGGGAGTGAGAGTGTATGTGTGTGGGAGTGAAAGTGTGAGTGTGTGGGAGTGAGAGTGTGAGTGTGTGGGAGTGAGAGTGTGTGTGAGGGAGTGAGAGTGTGTGTGTGTGTGGGAGTGAGAGTGTGTGTGTGGGAGTGAGAGTGTGTGTGTGGGAGTGAGTGTGTGTGTGTGGGAGTGAGAGTGTGTGTGTGTGGGAGTGAGAGTGTGTGTGTGTGGGAGTGAGAGTGTGTGTGTGTGGGAGTGAGAGTGTATGTGTGTGGGAGTGAGAGTGTGAGTGTGTGGGAGTGAGAGTGTGTGTGTGTGGGAGTGAGAGTGTGTGTGTGTGGGAGTGAGAGTGTGTGTGTGTGGGAGTGAGAGTGTGTGTGTGGGAGTGAGACTGTATGTGTGTGTGAGAGTGAGTGTATGTGTGTGTGGGAGTGAGAGTGTGTATGTGTAGGAGTGAGAGTGTGTGTGTATGGGAGTGAGAGTGTGTGTGTATGGGAGTGAGTGTGTGTGTATGGGAGTGAGAGTGTGTGTGTGTGTGGGAGTGAGAGTGTGTGTGTGGGAGTGAGAGTGTGTCTGTGTGGGAGTGAGTGTATGTGTGTGGGAGTGAGAGTGTGAGTGTGTGGGAGTGAGAGTGTGTGTGTGTGGGAGTGAGAGTGTGTGTGTGTGGGAGTGAGAGTGTGTGTGTGTGGTGTGTGTGTGTGTGTGGAGTGAGAGTGTATGTGTGTGGGAGTGAGAGTGTGTGTGTGGGAGTGAGAGTGTATGTGTGTGGAAGTGTGAGAGTATGTGTGTGTGGGAGTGAGAGTGTATGTGTGGAGGAGTGAGAGTGTGTGTG